>NC_137264.1:4171858-4771858 GCF_053477335.1 Acartia tonsa
GTGGCACCACTATGTATCCAGGTAATATATTATATTGATGTGAGGCCAGACCTGTATAGCAACACTGTCCTCTCTGGTGGCACCACTATGTATCCAGGTAATATATTATATTGATGTGAGGCCAGACCTGTATGGCAACACTGTCATTTCTGGTTGCACCAATATGTATCCAGGTAATATATTATATTGATGTGAGGCCAGACCTGTATGGCAACACTGTCATTTCTGGTGGCACCACTATGTATCCAGGTAATATATTATATTGATGTGAGGCCAGACCTGTATGGCAACACTGTCATTTCTGGTGGCACCACTATGTATCCAGGTAATATATTATATTGATGTGAGGCCAGACCTGTATGGCAACACTGTCCTTTCTGGTGGCACTACTATGTATCCAGGTAAGATAAAAAGGAAATTCATAGCCAAAAAAGCAATAGTAAAATCAAAAGAAAATTATGCTGTAATACAGTAATGATATAGATTACTTTATATAATTTTTAGTAAATATAGGTTTTAATAACAATTAGAAAAGCAAGAACAATAAATCTGTATATGTGTGGTGTATTTCTGTTTAAGCAAGAATAAGAAACCTTGTCAGGCACACAGAAGTTAACTGCACTTCTAAAATAAGAGTAAATTGATGAACTTTCCTAGGTATTGCTGATCGTATGGACAAGGAGCTGAAGAAACTGGCCCCACCAACCATGAAGATCAAGATCATTGCTCCTCCCGAGAGGAAGTACTCTGTCTGGATCGGTGGCTCCATCCTGGCCTCCCTCTCCACCTTCCAGCAGATGTGGATCTCCAAGCAGGAGTACGACGAGTCTGGTGCCTCTATTGTCCATAGAAAGTGCTTTTAGTTGTATTTTAATTCTACATTTTAAGCATATACTTGGAAGAGTAAAAGGGGATTAATTAATTTTCACATTATAAAGGAACATAAACTTACTAATTTTTTTTTTTTACTTATTTTAATAAACTTCATGTAATTTTAAGTAAAATTGTTTGGAAACCTAACTTTGTCCATTGATATAAACTAATTGATTATTAATATAATATAAATTTGTGTAAATCTTGAAATTTTGATAATTCTTTGTAGTAAATACACATAAAATAAATAATTATTAATATATATAATTTGTTTAAAAATAATTGAAAATGAAGCATAGAAATAAAATAAAAAAGTTTCAGTCATAAATCTAAAATAGCAGCCTAGAAAATCACGTTTTTCTTATATAAAGAGACAAACAGACGGATATCAGAAACCATAGGGTAGCTTTGCCACTATTTTTTGCACTATTATTTGTATCAAATTCTATGAAATTGGTGGATCTATGTCCTTTTTAAAAATTGAAAAATACCAAAAATATATATATCTTTATCTTTATAAGGAAACCAAGTTATACAGAGTGTTATTGCAAAATCACTGTGAGAAAAAACAGTAAATATTTTTATATTCTTTGTTTATTGGTTGATTTTTAAAAATTCAAATATATAAATTGCTCAGACATGAATTTGGCTACAGCCAAAATGTTATATTTAGTAATTAGTTTACAATACATCCTAAAAAACTGTACTACATATATATAAGACCGGTTATTTTTGCGTCAAAACTATTTTAGTTTATTATTGCTACACTACATTTACTAAAATACAAAATTTTGTCATGCTAATTTGTATAAACATAAACAATAACTATCATTTTTATAACATTCATTTCCGTAAAAATATTACTTTATAAAATAACTTGGGGTTACGCCCATAGCCGCTAGGGATGTGTATTCGAAGAGGCAGAGAAAGGAGGGTCTATAAAAGTAGCTTAAAACCATCCAGATGGACCTAAACCAATTTTAAGATTAGACAGGGGCTATGTGAAGCTTCCATAAAAATGAAGAACTCAATAGGTTCAGTACTTTTCAAAATCTACAGTTACAGACAAAAAATACTTTGCATAATAGGATAAGAACCTTATATCATTACTTAAACGCAAAAATTCCATTTGCCCTACTCCTAAATTATTCCTTATATTCTTCTTTGTAAGCTAATTTAGCGAATATAATCTGTATCCAATTGTTAAAATATGCGAAAGTGAATACACACCAATTTTTATAATCTAAAATCTGTTTATGGTATTGTGTGTTAGGTAAGAAAGAAATAGAGGGCCATGACTATTATCTTTAACTTGATAAATATATTATGGTTATCAGGGATCAAAAGGGATAAAACTATGCCTGATAAATTTGTGTACATCCCCAATGATGATACACAAAATAAATTTTTTTGTAGATTATAATTAGTATTTGAAACAATTGAATACTTTATCTAATGAACCAACCAATTAAAATCAAATAAAAGTCCCTAAAGTTGTTAAGCCAACGAATAAGAAAACATCATTATAAAAGTTTTAGGGCTAGTGTTATAAACAGTCCAATGTCCCCTCCCTCCCTGGCAATAATGCAAATAAGTTAAACATGATATAGGGTCAAATGTTCTTAGAATTACAGAAATTCTGTAAAATAAACACATATATTTGCTTTTTTCCTGTGTATTAAAAAGTCAGAAAAAAAAGCTTTCTATCTTTTACATGATAAAATCAGACGGAAAATGTAATGCTACCTCTCCTCCCCAACCATATGCAGGATTTTAAAAAAAAATCTGTACTTAGATGCAATAACTCTCTAATCTGGATGATTTATTTTGTCGCCTAACAAACCCTGATTAAGGAAAAGGACATTTTTTCTACAAAACTGAAAAGAAACAAGGATGACAACATCCATAAGTAGCGAAGCACAAAAAATCGTCGATGGGAATACGTTCAGGTAGATTTAAAAGGTTTTTACTAAAATCAAGAATAGATTTATTGAATAAAATAAACATGAAACCTTGTTTTATTTTGCATGATGACGATGGTCAAAGTAAATTATATTTAAGATGCTCATAACAATGGGAAAAATTATTTTGATACTGATATCCCATAAAAGTTTGAAAATTGCATCAAAATAAACAAAGATATGGGGAAATATGTAAAACATATAAAAATAGCCAAAAACCTGATAAAAGGCAGTCTGGCCGTCATGGTTGTTTTATTAAAACGACAAAAAAATTAATTTTTAAATCCTTAACTTAAAAAATTTGGAAAATCGGACCATATACACTGAAGATATGGAAAAAAGTGTTAAAAATATAAAAATAGCCTAAAACCTGCCAAAAAGGCAGTCTGGCCGTCATGTTTATTTTGTTTAAAAGACGGGATATTTAATTTTGATATCTACAACTGAAAAAATTTTGAAAATCGGACTATAAACACTGAAGATATGGAGAAAAATGTTAAAAATATAAAAAAACAGCCTAAAACCTGCTAAAGAGGCAGTCTGGCCGTCAAGATTGTTTTCTTTAAAAGACGGGAAATTTAATTTTGATATCTATAACTGAAAAAATTTTGAAAATCGGACCATTAACACTGAAGATATAGAGAAAAATGTGAAAAATATAAAAATAGCCTAAAACCTGCTAAAAAGGCAGTCTGGCCTTCATGGTTGTTCCTTTAAACGACGGGAAATTTAATTTTGATATCTGTAACTGAAAAAATTTTGAAAATCGGACCATAAACACTGAAGATATGGAGAAAAATGTGAAGAATATAAAAATAGCCTAAAACCTGCTAAAAATCGGTCCGAACGCCAATGATGTTTTATAGTCAATTGTGCTCCTTAATGATGGGAATGTTGTCAAAAAATTTCAGCATTCTATCATTTATAGGAGCTGAGTAAATCCCATTTCCCCCATAGCGTTACGGACTGACTGACGGACTGACGGACGGACAAAGTGAATTATAGAGTAGCTTCGCTACTAAAAAAACTATAATTAATACAATCTGATAAAGCTGACACTAATCTATTATTTGTTGAGATTAGTGCCCCAAACACTTTTTTTCATCTGTCCGTCTAGATCTCGCTAACCATTGAACTGATTAAGTTCTTCATTTAAAAGCAGCTTCAAATACCTTTCTGGAGACTTGGTAACCCCCCCCCCCCCCCCACACACACACACATCTAACACAGAGCCACTAAATTTATAATCATAAATGCACAAATGAAATGATAAACCTTTTTAATCATTAATATAAATAATTCTTTGAAAGCTTATTGCTGCACTATTTTTAGACATAATTGACCTTTTTTTTACAAGTTTACACAATCACTCATCAATTGGCTTTCTGTTTTTTTTCTTAATAATATTCGTCTACGTTGCTGAGTCTTAACAATCTATGAAGAACGATTTATTTGTCTTTGACAGGTTGATAATTTATCTATGTCATTTTAAATTTTAAAGGTTAGGTTCAGGGTTAGAAGATCGTATGGGTAGATCAGGGAGGGAGGAGACATTGGACTGGAAATTATATTGGTACCCAAAGTTTTGAAGCTGTTTTTAAAACTAGTAGTTCCCAATATCAGAACAATTATTACATATATGTACATTGTACATCAATTTATCATCCATAGACTTACCCCTTAAGAATTTTATAGATAAGAATAAAAGCAAAATATTGTTATTTTGTAAATCTTATTTAGAAATAGTTAAGATACACACTTACAAAGAATTTTTACAGTCTTCATAGATAAAGAAAACAAACCACTTGATACTAATTGGGCTTACTCGAAGCTTGCACAATAAATATAGGTAGCCTTTGTTTATAAACAACAAGAATGTCAATACTAGAAAATTTAAATACGCATGTTTTTGGCTATCATACATTATTAGTAAGATTATTTTGTGTTTAGCTAGTGATTTCGAACTACTGAACTGACTGAGTTTTCCTTTTAAGGGAACCTTCAGATGAGGATGGTCCTAGGCTATTTTTCTGCCCCTTTTTGACCCCTTTGAATACTGAGCTCCTATATTCAAGGAGTCTTTTTCATAAAAAGGTAAAAAGATACCTATATAGCTGCTGTTTGTCTAGTTGCGTGGAATGAGTAGTGAGAATGGCTTGGCTTTTAAAAAGAAGCTTCATAAGACTTTTAGGAAAATATCATGTAATCAAAGAATTGAAGTCAGATGGGTGTCACCCTGACGACAAACATACTTTTAGATTATTTTTATTTTGCAATCTCAAAAACAATCTCCTTGATAAAATTAATTCAGATTAAACTCTAATTTTGTGGAATTCAAGTTTCCCTTATTAGTTACATCTAAATTAGATTAACTCTCTACAGCGGATATGTTCGTGGTTTTATAGTTAGTGTGGCGGCGCAGCCGCACATTCTATTGGCAATTTGGCTTGTTAAAGAAAAAGGCGGCTTTACAGTTGATTAACCAATTTATATTATATTTTTTTTAAAGGACAGCTGCGCCTTCTTCTGCTTTCAGCTGTTTTTTTAGCAGGTAAAGCAGAAAATTAAAAAAAAACAGCACAAGCAGCTGCAGCTGTTTATTTTCGGCTGCGGCTGCTGATTTTCTAATGTTTGTGATGCAATTACTGCATGTTTAAAAGTAAGAAAGAAACTGCATGCGGATTGCGGATGCCCGACCTTATTGTATTCAAAGATAGACAGATAAATAAATTAATTTTGATTCATAATAATTATCTTTTATTGATCTATCCCGCCATAAAACGATGAGTAAGTTTATTTGGATTTTGTCATAAAACCGTTTCTATGAAATTAGATTGAATTTCTGTTTTATTTCACAAATGATCATCTTTATGTTAATAACAAAAAAGACAAAATCCATATAGGCGAAGATTACAAATATGCCATTTAGTTACAAAAATTCAATATTTATACTTTTTTTACCATTACCTCCTTAGGGCGGGATTCTCCTCCGATTTAAGTGATCATCTAGAGGATCCAGTAATGGGATGCGATACTCTAGCACCCAAGGATATTAGGTTAAGTAACATTCACCAGACAATTAACCCTTTGATTGCACGACCTTTGTCTGAGAAGTCCTAACTGTGCATGGTAGTGATATGCGCCTGTTTATGGGCCAAGGCATTTCCCCTACTATTACTATTCATGTCGCGCACCTAACATAACAAGAGTAGGAACCATTTTGAACGTCTTTAGTTAGTTCTGACGAGGTGTCGGCTCGAGATTCGAATCTATCACCTCCCCGGCGACGAGCAGATGCGCTACGTGTTGAGCCACGAACGCGGGTTAGTATCTATACTTATTTAAAGCCTATAAAAATAAATTATTATTTGTTGCCTTAAAGTTTTTATTTCATTCAACTTTTATTGATTAATTTAGTAATTTTGTTTATCATAATTGAAGACGTACATCAATTTTATTATCCATTGTTTTATCTCTTGAGATCCCTGTTTTTAAAAGCGAAGCTTTTCTATAATTAGGGTCGGTCCGTCCGTACGTCCGTCCGTCCGTACCGGATAGCTTTTTTCGCTAATTTAGGTATGTTAGAATTGTCCGATTGATTTCAAACTTTGCATGGTGATTCCTGTAGTAGTTAGGTACGATTTAGAAAGCGTAGCAACTCTATAATCATTACCAGAATGTCCGTACGTCCATTTTAAACATGTTGATTTTTTAACTTTTTTAACAACTAATTTTTATGTGATCTAATAATCCGATTGATCTGATTTTTAATATACTGATTCCTGGGACAACAAAGTACAATATTACAAGCGAAGCAACTCTATAATCAAGTCCTAAAAATGTAAGTATGTCCATAAACATTATTCTGTATCAAGCAGTTTTCAACAATTTTACTTACAATTTTGCTTCGACATTTATACATTTATATTCTGATTATTCAGTTCTGACACTATGCAAGTGTTAGTGTCCGTTTGTCCTGCCGTTTCAGTGCTTCGCTTTTATGTATGTTGTCATCCTTGTTTTGTTATAATTAAAGAGTAGTTTTGCTTCCAAAATTATTACAAGTTGTCTTATAAACAACTTCACCAAATTTCTTAACGATTAGAAGATTAATTTTCGATTAGAAATACAATGTATCATATTGACTACTTTGTAAAATCCCTAATTGTGCATTACTATGTAGAAAAAATCTTTAATTAAAAGCTGGGTTAATCATTTTTTTTCAACTGAATAAAAAATGTATTTACATCGCATTGTTAAAAGTATAATAAGACAAAATGGTGGCTTTAAATGTTCTTAAAATAAAGAAAATATTGTACAATAAAAATAAGTAAGGTTTTTTTTATCTGTTTATCAAGATCTAGCTAACTACTGTACCGATTGTATTTTTGGAGAAACTTTTACGGGTTCTGGGCAGGTTTTTTTTATTTGAAAATTAGGGACAAAGTAAAATAATTTGCTTTTTAGAATAACAATATTATGAAGTTTTACAAAAACAATTGATTTCATCTTCTTATTTTAAATAGTCCTTTGTTTTCAAGGCCTTGTTTTTTTGGGTTACAATCAAGACAGGGGTATATCTTCTGGATAAACTTTAGTAGGACACGTCAGACTAAGATGGTATTTTTGAAAATAATCATTAATAGAGTTATACATAAATTTATATACATCACTATAGGCTATGTCCCTAAAGAAACTTTTATTTTTATTAAGTTAAAAAATTGCTAGGGGGGGGGGGTATTTTTTTTCTTTGGGCAAATTATCTCAGAATGGTGAAAGTACCGTTATCCAAAATAGTTATAAACCTTTCCAAAACCTAGTAGAAGCTACACTAAAGGAGAACCATATCGGCTCAGTGGTTATCGAGATCCTTCATTACAAAGAGACATACAGACATCAAGGTATTTTTATATAAGGATTTAAGTAGAAAGGCGAACAAAGTTTGTTCAAGAATAGCAGAAATATCAAAATATCCTGAGCTAGATCTTTAAATCATTTTAGTGGTGAGCCAGATCGGGGTGAGCCGAATTTCAGCCAATCACAGCGCAGCATTTCATAAAATGATGTGCTCTCATTGGTGGAAAGTTGGCTCACCCCGATCTGGCTCACCACTAAAATGATTTAAAGATCCAGCTCTGATATATAGAAAATAGGGTGTCTGTCTGAGTTTCTGTACCAAAATATCTTACAAACTCTAGACTTATGGATTTTGCTTTTTTAATCACTAGCGGCTTCGCCCCTAGCCTCTAGGGGCTTTGCCCCAAAAAATAATTAAAAAATAAATAAAAATAAAGTACTACTGGTCCTGTACACTGGTGCTGCTCATAGTCTAATGTGTTCCCAAGAAATATATATTTTTTTTTTTTGGGGGGGGGGGTGTCCCAGCCCCCAAGAAAATAGCTTAAAATCACCACAGGACCAATAGGTATATACCCTGAAGAGTAGAATCCAATCGGTTTAGTGGTTATCGAGATCTTAAGGGACAGACGGACGGACGGACGGACGGACAGACACACATCGTTCTAATTTATAAATATTCAGGTTTTATCTATTTTACGGAACTGTAGGTCAAGCCTGCATAGTTTGGGTCAACGCCACTAAAGGCAGGCGGCGTTACCGCCAGTATATGTAAAAGACCTTCTAATAGAATTTTGTAAATCATTATTTTGATAAAAAAGTACTGAATTAAACTTGGGTGGATTAAAATCAAGATTTGAATAGCGAGGATGACAATCTTCATTACAACAAAAATTAACATTTATTTATTGTACAGTTTAAGCTATATGAAACCTGTATTTAACTTGCTGTACAAATTCGGATTTAAGTCGTATTGGAATATAGAATTCAACCATTTAAAAGTTAAAACACTTACCTAAAAAAAGAAAATGAATTATAAAAAAGCAACAAAAATATAACTAAATGATCTAAATGCAAAGTCCCCTTCATACCTTATCGCCCCTTTTTTGTATCAAAATTTGTTTAGACTCTTATATTTATGGTATTTGACTGGCAGTAAATTAAAACTTCACATTCTAGAGATGCTTTGCAACTAAAAAAAATCATGAATAACATAAAATTTTGGATTAGAATTAGTTTCAAATGACCAATCTTTTAAAGAAAAATATAAAGGAAATAAAAACAAATATTTTATTGTTAATTTTACTGAAAAGATTAACCTACTTCAAGATTTATATGTTTAAAATAAAAGAGTTCTAATTTGATTATGTAAAAAGACGTATATATCTAAATTGTTTTATATAAAGCAAAATTCTTAATGGATAAGACAATGAACGATGAATTAATGTACTCCCCCAATTATCCTTAATGCAAAATAGTTTGTATAAGTTTAAAATAACCCAATCTTGATCTAATCAAAGTCCCCAAAGTTTTTTAGCTTACATAGCTCGTGTTTTTATATGCACATGTCTTACATCTCTGTAAAAACAACTTTTTACCATGTTCTTTTATTTACAACACAAGCCACTACAACTATTTTTTGGTCTTGCTCTTGCTTAAATAAAAAGATACGATTTTGTCCAGTAGTAGTAAGGATTTTTGAAAAGATCAAAAATGAAAAATGAATAGATAGTTAGAAAGATAGAGAGAGATCAACAAGAAAGAAAGAGAGCAAATTAAGTATGTAGCGAAATAGTAAAATGGAAGAATAGCAAAATTCCAATAGATATATTTGCGCCAAAGAGGAACAGAACAGACAGCCGTACAAAACGGTCACTTAAAGAGTAGCTACGGCCTGTGTTGAAAAAAAGTACTAGAAAATTGAGTCTTCAAGGAAGTCAGCAAAAAAAGGCTACAACATAAGAAAAATGATAAAAAGTTGCTTCATTACTATAAATAGGAACGAGCAATTAGTATGCAGCAGGTAGACACAACCCAATCTGTCCCGATTTTGTATCACTTTTGAAAAGTGCGATTCCTGTGACGTCATATAAAAAGGGAAGGGGGGAAGGAAATCTCTTCCCTTTTCTCCCATCTCTTTTGAAGAGGTTTTCATCCCCCCCTTCCCTTTTTCTTTCCCGAAACGTATATGACGTAACTGGAATCGCACTTTTCAAAGTGATACAAAATCGGGACAGATTGGGTTGTGTCAGCAGGTAGACTGACAGACCTGGTAAGTTGTTTACTGGGTGCTCATTGGTTAGAGAGATATCTTCACAAAAAAATCAGTTGTCTATCTTAGATAGCAGCTGAGAAAATAACATTTACCCCATAGTGTTACGAATGGGCAAACAAAGTGCATAAAACTTCAAAAAAAAATGTTTTATCGGTTATTGGTGGATTAATTAATTTATCATCCATTGCCCTAGCCGTATATCCCTCTAACTCTGACTCTTCTAAGGGTAATAAAGGGATTAGACAATGGACGATAAATTGATGAGTAAACGAAGATTTAATAAATATACTCAATGATTTTGGGCCAATGATAATATGACGTGATAATAAAACTTTGGGTACCAGTGCAATTTGCAGTACAATGTCCCATCCCTTTCCTCCTGACTCTATACTCCATTTCTTATGTGCAAAAAAGGCGCGAGCTCCCGTTATATATTCAATATTAAGTGACACACACACACCCAAACACACACACACATACACACACGCACACAAGAGTTAATTTGATGTCAATCCTTTTAAAGAACTTGATTACTTGTGAATTTATGTCAATCTTTTTATTCTATCCATAATTATTTGTATTTTTATAGTGCAGCTTTTATGTAACTCGGGTATTTTCGTCACTACCTTTGAATAAGCAAGGAAAATTAATATTTTGTTCTTGTTTTTGATAGATTTTAAAACTCTTACATAAAAAATGAAATATCTAATATCATTATCGTTGTAAGTATTTCATTGTTTATCCATTTTATAAATTATTTGCTTTTAAATCTATCCAATCTATTTATCATCTATTTGAAAATTAGTAAAATTTGTATATTTGTAATTGATATTATTATTAAAATAACTGATTATTATAGGAATATCAAATAAACTTTGATAGCAATTTTTCAATTGCCTTAAATTTTTTGAAATATGAATGCTTATACTAAAAGAAGCAAAGACTTTAGGAATATTAAAATTATCTATAAAAAAATGTAGAGGTTCCGTGATTTTCTTTATCCTAATAAAAATAATATTGAAGCTATAATTTAGCAGGAATAAGATATAACCAACAAGCGAAATAAATCTAAAATAATATTTGGGAGGCAAATAGAGGGGATATCAATTTTAAGATGTGTTGCCCCCCAACGACAGCTGAAAAACACGTATAGGTTTAGTGATTTTTTCCCGAATTAATTTCATTGTTGGTATAAGCTGATGATTTAGTCTTGAGCAGATTTGGTTTTTATACAGTAAGTAGGTGTTAGTAAAAACCCTCTTAAAACAAAAAGTTTTACAGTCGTGTTTTACTATTTTTTTCTCGAAACTTTTCCCTGGCTCCAAAAAGTAACAAGTTGTCATGTAGTATGCCTGTCTGTCTGTATATCTTTGACATTTATATTTACAACTTCATATTGAAAAAGGGCAAAATAAGAATATTGATTTGCATTCTAAAACGTACATCATCAAAAATAAAGATTTAAATGATATATGTAGTATAACATAAAGGTGGTTAAAACTGACATTGTTTATTATTCTGTAATAAATATAATGCTTGACATATATGTAAGTCGACAATACAGGCATTAAGAGGCCAATATCTACTATGTACCTATTCTAATAATATCATATATTCTTAATTCTTATATAAAAATATATAATGTAAGTCTATATGTACACTAAGATCTTGATAACCTCTGGACCAATAGGTTTAGGGAATATTTTTAATTATTAAGGTTAGGGTACCTACCTCCACCATTCCCAAGAAAAAAACATCCCCCAAATTCATTTAGGATAACTTAAACATTTAAGGTCACTGTCCCATGCCTCTATACAGTATCACTAAAGTCTTCTCTTGGCGCATATAATAACATATGTATTTTTATTTTTATTTCATTGATATGTGTCTCTCTATTTATTGAATAAAGATATAAAGAAACAAGGATGACAACACCCATAACTGCGAAGCTCTGGAGTCAAAATGTAGAACAAACAAAACATAAACACTTGTAGAATGTCGTAAATTACTAAGCAGAATGTTAATTGAAGAAAATGAACAAAATTGTGTAAAAAAAAGGATTTTGTTTAAGGACATACTTACATATTGGGATTTGTTTATAGAGATGCTTCGTCTAAAATATTGTATCTTGTTATCCTGGGAATCATTGTTCCAAAAATTAGATGGATAAAATGATTCTATCATACAAAAAGGTTTTGTTAAGAAAAGATAAAAAAAATTTGCAAGTTCAGCAAATGAAGGATTCTAATAATGATTCAAAAGTTGCTCCGCTTTCTAAATTGTACCTAATTGTTAAGGAATCATCTTCCAAATTTCGCCATAAGAGAATTTTAAAATAACTGTGACGTACAGACGTACAGACCCTAATAATAGAAAAGCTTTGCTTTTAAAAATAGGCAGGCACCATAATGTCGCTCTATAGCAGCCTTCTTATGGTTCACTAGATAGCGTTTAAATAGATTTTTATATTCGCATTCTCATTTTCTTAGATCTTTGAAGTTTTAAGATATATCTTTACATCTGTTGAGCTCTTTAAGGAGGGGGGGGGGGATAGACTCATAATCTTGAAAGAAATGTTTGGGGTAAATATTTTAAGGGACGACTTCTCTTGGGAGGGTGCAGTTGTCCTCCCCCCAAAATAGTTTAAAACCTTACCTAGACCTATGCCAATTTACCCTGTGATGGCGTAATATATCGGTTCAGCGTTTAGCAAGTCTCTTTTATACAAAGATATTATAACATTCTTATATTTTGCTGTTTTGATAAGAAAAAAATTGTCGGATTCTAGAAACATTTATATCTATTCTTTCTTGCATATGAACCCCTTATTCTAAAACATGCATATTCCTAACAACTAACAAGACAAGGTTATGGGAAAAACATTTGGTCTACAATAGGTCAAAAAATTTATCTGCAGGTCAATTTCATCTCTAATATTGTATTGAAGGAAGGGGACAATTGTCTGTATGTTAAAGAAGTACCCAAAAAACCATAAACATAAAACATATTCTCTTATTCGTTGGCATAATAATTTTTAATAAATCTTAATTGGTTGGTTCAACCTACTCGTGTCAATCTTTTCAACCAATAATTTTAGATAAAGTTACAGACATCGATCTACATTTACTAGCAGCCGAGAAAATTGCGCTTCCTCTACAACATTGCCTACTAACGGCCAGACATATATTTGCGACTATAGAGTAGCTCTGTTTTATCAAGAAAATATGCTTAAATAGTGCAGTCTTATGTTTGTCCTTATATTCATTATTCTATTTTTTCAATCTTAGGCCAAAATGATCAGGACCGGCTATAAAATTGTGTATATTTTGTCTCTCTGTAAATGAATTATAAAATCTACTAAATCTTTTACCGATATCTTTGCTAAATTATGAAAATATTCCAAAAGTACAGAGAATTAAAGTTGAGTGTTGGTCCCCAAAACCATATATGAGTCAGAAACCTGTTATTATTATGTGTCCAAAGCAATCGTGTTAATGGTGGTCATTCAAACAAAAAAGTGTAGTCAAACAGCTAATTCTCCACTGTTTAGCAAGTGCAATATTCGCAGTGAAGCTTTATATAGGCCACGTTTAGGTTTCTATTTATTAGGATAGACTAAAAATTAATAAGAATGCCACTGAAAATATATTTCCAAATACGTTTTTAGTAAAAAGTAAAAATAATGCAAAATTTTAGGTTTATCTTTCTACTAAAATACTATATTTACATAAACTAAATCTGTGTCTGTCCTATTCTACTTATAATTTAAATATGTTTTACAATTATTTTAAAAACACTTCTATTTATGGGTTGATTTGTAGATATATATCAGTGGCGTGCGAACCGAAGGGGGCATTTGGGGCAATCGCCCCCCCCTAGCGACCAAAACGCCCCCCCCTGCCCCCCCCTAGCAACCGCCCCCCCTGCCCCCCCCTAAATGTTAAAAAATGCCCCATTTTGCCCCCCCCTGGTCAACAAAAATGCCCCTTTTTGCCCCCTACCCTACAAAAAGCAAAACTATCCCAGTTTCAAAAAAAAAGATCAAGAAATACTCCAAAAAAAATTTTTGGCGCTTCGCGCCAACCAGACAGTTAGGTTATAACCTTTTTTCACTGAACATAACAAACCAGGTTATAGGAAGTATTTTATTTTGTATAATATAAACTTTTTACCAAAGAAATTTTGTACATCCCCAATGATGATACAAAAAATTACCCCTTATATAGATTACAATTATTGGATGAAATGTATGGAAACTCGACTTAATTAACCAACCAATCAAAATTCCATTAAAGTCCCCAAAGTTGTTGAGCCAACGAATAAGAAATTTTTATATTAAATATTGGGGACAAGTGTAATAAATAGCCCAAAAACCCCTCCCTCCCTGCATATTTGAAGAAAAAAATTTGCGCTTCGCGCCCTTCCAAATGGTTTCTGCTATGAAATATTGGGGACTAGTGTAATAAATAGCCCAAAAAAACCTCCATCCCTGCATATTTGAAGAAAAAAATTTGCGCTTCGCGCCGTTCCAAATGGATTCTGCTATAAAATATTGGGGACAAGTGTAATAAATAGCCCAAAAACCCCTCCCTCCCTGCATATTTGAAGAAAAAAATTTGCGCTTCGCGCCCTTCCAAATGGTTTCTGCTATGAAATATTGGGGACTAGTGTAATAAATAGCCAAAAAAACCCTCCCTCCCTGCATATTTGAAGAAAAAAATTTGCACTTCGCGCCCTTCCAAATGGTTTCTGCTATGAAATATTGGGGACTAGTGTAATAAATAGCCAAAAAACCCCTCCCTCCCTGCATATTTGAAGAAAAAAATTTGCGCTTCGCGCCCTAACAAATGGTTTCTGCTATGAAGTATTGGGGACTAGTGTAATAAATAGCCCAAAAACCCCTCCCTCCCTGCATATTTGAAGAAAAAAATTTGCGCTTCGCACCCTTCCAAATGGTTTCTGCTATGAAATATTGGGGACTAGTGTAATAAATAGCCCAAAAACCCCTCCCTCCCTGCATATTTGAAGAAAAAAATTTGCGCTTCGCGCCTTTCCAAATGGTTTCTGCTATGAAATATTGGAGACTAGTGTAATAAATAGCCCAAAAACTCCTCCCTCCCTGCATATTTGAAGAAAAAAATTTGCGCTTTGCTTTGTTGTCATATAATAAAGAAATATTTAAAGTCATTTTTTCATAGGTATTAGGTTAATTTTTGGTAAATTATTTCCAAAATGAGTGTTTTTATCCCCTCCCCCCCCCAAATTTTTTTTAATGGGGTTATTCATCCTTCCTGCTGAGATTTTATAACATCCCCTTCCACCCATTAAAAATGTTTTGTGGTGGAGGGGGGGGGGGAAAGGTTAATTTATCTTCTGTACTATTTTTTCGAAGATGCTTTCTAGCTCCCTTCCCTTCGGTCATTGCAGGGTGGGGAGAAGGGATGGGGGAGAAGAGATGGGGGGAAGAGATGAGGGGGAAGAGGTGGGGTATATAAATGGGAAAGAGGGATGGGGGAAGGGATGGGGAAGAAGGGATAAGGACTAGGAGGCCCATAATCAAATAATCCCACCCCTTAAAACGCCCTTAATTAAAATTAGTATATATAATCAAAATGCCCCCCCCTAAAGCAAAGTGCCCCCCCGGGGCACTTTGATTTAGGGGGGGGCAAAATTTTACAAAATCTTCAAAATGCCCCCCCCTAGACAAAGTGCTTCGCACGCCACTGATATATATCTTTGCATTTTGTATATACTCACTCTTAGACACTTCCTATATGTCCAGATTTATTATGAAGGAGTTGATGGCTGGCTAACTTATTTAAAGTCAAAATTCTATGTTTTTTTTTTCATATTTGAAGTCTTTTGTTCCGTTCAAAATATATCCCTGTATTCTTTTGGAGAGATTGCGTGATTTTCCCAATATACTCTTCATTTTTACTTGTATTCCATCTATAATTATTATTCCTCCAATCCATGAAATTGTTTTATAATAGTTTTTTTCCAATACCAAATTAATCTATTATTTTTATTTGATATTACAAATGACTCACAAAACTGATTAATTTGATTAAAACATTATTTTATTCATTATTCCTTATACTCAAAATTCTTTGCAACTAGCGCCATCTATTCACTGCAGAGGCACCTAGCGAACAAAATAATATTTTATAAACCATTTACTAGTTAGCTTGCAGTGGTATGTATATCTTGTTAAATTTTTAGGAAAAAAATGTCCTAGTATTTGCATATATGCCACTTACTAAGCTTAAAATACATTTAAAATATGTTTTAAACTGGTAAAACTGTTTTATTGATATAAAGTATACCCCAAAATAACCATTTATGACAAAAGATAAATCTTATTATTTAACGCTGCAGGCAAACTTTCTCCGGCCGGTGAAGGCCAACATACAATTATTCAAGTTTAATTGAAAAGCTAGCTTTATCAAAATATTTTTAGAAATAAAATTTAACTGTAAAATCGAAATTGGAAAAATTTTAAAGAAAAAAAAATATTTATCAAAGCTGACGTTTTTATTTTTGTTGTAAAAAATTGGGAAGATTTGAAACAGCTGATTCCACGCTAGCAAAAATTTATTTCAGCAATTATTTGTAAACAATAAGAAAATGTTAGTTAAAGCATTTTTAATGTTTTGTTCACAGGAAAGCAAATTTTGTTAAATGACTCATTTTTGCGTAGTTTTAAAATAGTAAACAAAAATATTTTTAGTAAAAGCATTGATTTCAAAATTGGATGAGAACGGGTTGATGAAAATAAAATTATGTAAAACAAGTGTTTTTGATAATTATTTCAATAATCATAATTTAATTACTTTGATTTGCTGCCATTAATGTAAACTAAAGCAGGGAGGGATAGGGTACTTGCGCTTAAAAAAAATACATCCTTTCCTTCTCCCTATAATTAAGGATTAACATACATTTTATATCAAATTTTTGGAAAGTTAAAAGAAATTAAATAATCTTCCATTGTCCAATCCCTATGTGTCAAGTAATTAAAAGTTAACACTTGTTGACAGATTGTTGATAACACACTTTTTATTTACTTCATATTAGTCTTAACGTGACCGTTATTAAGCTTTGGATATATTTTGTAATCTATCTGCATTATTTTCTTTATTTATATATTTTATGTATGGTAAAAGTTTTTTCATGCATTTTAGTACTATTTAGTTTATACTTAATTAAGATTGATCAATTTAATTTTTTTTTCTAAATTTGTTTATAAAGAATTTTTCTAACTAAAATTCTTTTTCACAATTTTTTTGCTTTGTAACTTTATAATTTTCGTAGATTCTAATTTCTACAAAGACCCCCGGACACATTATGTGTCCGGGGTCACACATTGTAGATATACATACTGTAGCGTGGAGCGTTATGATAATGTCTGTCTGTCTGTGCCTAAACATATTAGCATCACTCTGGACTTTTTTTTTATTGATTGATAGACCTTTGATATTATAAATTGGAGGCGGGATTTTCAACTAGGCGTATAATCTTTCTTAGCTTAGACTGGCAGAAAAATCCTAAAATTCTTTTCAGGGGCTCACCTACCTAACCAACCCAAGAAGCCTTAAAAATGACTGGCCCCGTGCCATTGGTTATCTGCGGTCCTTCAGGTCCTGTCTTCATATTGTTAATCATCGGCGGAACGGGTGGAGCACCCGTGTTTTTTTTTTTGTTTTTTTCGAGTGGAAGAAGGAATTTCAGATAGTTTTTGACGTAATTAGTACCGAAGGATAGAAAAATGAATTTACCCATTAACAGATGCAATTCATAACCATTCATATTTTAGACTTCCGTGGAAAGTTATCTAATTAACCTTAAAATTTCTAATGTTTTATAAGGGACTTCCACTAAATTCAGTAAATCATTGCTTTAAAAAACATTAACAATATGAAGACTTGGTGTCAAGGTGCCGGAAAATCCACGTTGTTGAAACAAATGCTGGACAAATACAGACAACAGTTTGGTTTCAGTGTCTCACATACTACAAGAAATCCTAGGTACGCATTTAAAAAATTCAGAGGAAATTTATTTGTCCTTTATTTTAAAGTTCTTGGTTTTTAAATTCTACAATTATTAATACCTGAAACGGCATTGATGTTTCTGCCTGCCTCTCGACATGTAAAATTCAATTACTTACCCATTAAAAAAAAATAAATTTCTAATACATTTCCTTATCTTTAGAAATCATATCCAAAAAAGTTAAAACATTGAAAAAAATCTCTAGTTTATAAAAAATTATCTCAAGTTCTAGATTAAACTTTTCTACTTTGTATTCAATTAGGAACTAACACCCTTTGTTCGCCTCAATTTTATAATCTTCTCAAAGTACAAGTTTGCAAGGAATGTGTTCGGAAGATAGATTAATCATCCATTGTTCTTTCTCTACATTCATGGCTTATTTAAAATGCATTTTATTTCAGCATGTAATTAATTTCTTTTCTGCTAAACGTTATTAAATTAACAGAGAAATTTTATCTTTTTTTGCATTTAAAGAGTGTAGGTATTTTTTATCAAAATTGTCATTATGATTCAAGAAAGAGAAAGGTATACCCACTGACCCAGGTACCTAATTATTTGAAACAAAAATTAATGAGATAAGGAAATTTATCGGACAAAAGTTTTACACCTGTCTAGGTAGGTAATAAAGTTATATTTTTTTTCTGTTCGTCTAAGTTTGGTTGAACATTTATTTCAATCTTCTCTTTTTATTAATATTTGTCCAATTCATGAGTTGGAGAAGTTTGAATTTAATTTAATTTGCATAATAGTAAGTATACATGAATATACAATATGCTGTAGAGGGTTTCAAAATTCCTTCAATTGTTAGCTTCTGATATTATTGATATGATTCTGCAAGTAACAAATTTGGCGGCAATATTTGTGTTATGTTGTCATCTGCAGATTTTTCTCAATCCTTTTTAATTATCTAATGAAGCAATTTGAGTTAAATAAAATCCTATTTACTAAAGGATTCTTTTCTTCCTCAAATATCATTTAATAATCCTTTACATTTAAATGGTGAAAATTCGAACAACAAAGTGCAAGTATATTGGAACGAATAAAGGGAGTACTAGCAGTATTTCGAAATTTTATGATTTAGAAACACTCTTATTCACAATACATATCTATACAAATATTACAATTACGTTTCTAACTTTACCCAATTCTAAATATTGAATTTATGCATTAGAATTATTGACACATAAAATCACCAATGACAGTTTCTTAGTTGCGTAGCCATTATATGATTAAAATCTTACATCTGTTTGTCTGCCCCTCAATTTGAATCATTTGATAATTTTTTTCTTATTATCTTCAAACTTCACAAAAGTTTTTAAGACTTAACTTAATTTTAAGAAACTAAAACTTAGGACATATTCAGCTTGTTTTCAACCTTTTTTGTCACATTTTTATCTTATTGTACAATCTTTGCAAAGATAGTAGGTACCTATGATAATTAAAGTCAATGACTAAGAAAAATGAATACTCAAAGACATCTCTATTACCTCTGTATTCATTAAATGTAAACCTACCTACTTAACTTTGACATAATATCTATTTTAATTAAATCTATATTTGAATAGATTTTATTTCATTTTAAGTTGCAAAACTTTAGGATAAAAATTGATGTTTAAAATTACAAAATGCAACCATCTCATAATCAATGCGCAAATGGCACTTAGAATCCGAATCTTGTTATGAAACATAGCATGAGTAATCCTAGGTTGGTCTAATTTCCCTAAATCGGACAAAAAGTTGGAAAGTAACCGCTGGCTGTTCAGCCGTTAAGCTATTTTTGGCTATTTTCAGGTCAAATCCGTCACAAGCCCTATCTACACATCATACTCTTTGCTGCTCCCAGATGTTTTCAACCGGTATCATTTCACACAAGTTAAAGCAAAAGTTGATTCCTACGTAATAAATGATAGAGTTGCAATAAAAATAGCCACAAACGGCTAAACGTGGATATTATGACAGGGGAAAAATTTTGCCAATTCAAGTTATTAACATTGAACTCGTTTATTGGTCAGTTCGTTAATCCATTAGGAGGGGAGGGGTTGAGAAGGTGGATGGAGGTATCGTTATTTTATCCCGCTGTGGGTTTCACCTTATTAGAGAACTTAAAAAGCTGGTGTATCATCCAAGTAAAAATAAATCCATTTATCTCAATTGACATATTTACAAACACGCAGCGAATGAAATTCAGCTAGTTTTTTCCATTTGATTCCTTATCCCCCCCCCCCCATCTTATTTTTGCTATTTTATAAGATTGAAACCAGTTTTGTTGGAATGGAAAATTTAACACTAAAACACTTAAGATAAACGAGGCTTGGTGACATTGTTAGTTGAAAACTCTCATTTGGATTGTTCTTTCACTGCCTCATAGTGTTTCATACACGCACAAAGACGAAAATAAATAAGAGGGGTATACACATAGAGATAGGGGACAATGGACTGTTCATTGCACTATTCCCCAAAGTTTTATAATAACGTTTTCTTACTCGTTGGCTTAACAACTTAGGAGACTTTTACTACCTAAATTATTATTGATTTGTTTAATAAGTTGAGTGTTCAAATGATTCAACCACTAATTTTAATATACAGGTGGGGTAATTCGTGTGTCATCGGGGTGTACATCAATTTATCGGCCATTGACTCATCCCTTTAGATCCCTGGGTATTTATGATGCGAGTTAAGAGAGGGTGTATGGGGCATTTTGTGCTGTTGTAACAATGCTAGGTGCGGTACACGAGCGGAAATGAATGAACCTCCTAATTTGTATTCAAATTAGCCAACAGAATATTTACAAAATAAATTTCTTTCTCTACGACAACACAGACAATATTAGCTTGAGCAAGGATAGGCACATCCACAAATTAACCCGGGAAATGTAAATAAAATTGACTTTTCTCTTTTGGAATCTTTATTTTCTTCATTTGTTTTAGTGTTAGAGAAGGTCCATAGATTAAATTGAATTATGAAGAGCCGAAATAAATGAAATATTTAAATTATTAGACACCAAATACAGAAGATTAATTAAAGAGTAGTTATGCAACATATTCTTTCATCAATGTCAAAATAATCTTCTCCAGAAATTTTAAGAGATTGATTGTGTAAAAAGTAAAAACATATTGTATAATAATAGGAGGAACATAGGTAACATAATATCGTAAATTATGTGACTTGACATCAAATTGGGGATTAATTATTTTTATGTCTTCCATTGTCTTATTCCTGTAACACTGAACAATATATTAGCCTAAACTAAGAGAGGCACGATTTTAAACATTTTGTTTCCCCAGCCTTATTGGATTTAAAACTATGCAAACTATTTATTCTTCCTCGCAGAGTCACAGTGGCATGTATTCGGATAAATTAAAATGAAAGCAGTGCATAAGCTTGTTGTCAGAGAGGTCACAGGTTCGAATCATGGTATAGACATCCAGTACTCATGACATTGAATATTTTATCTTTATTTCCTATTACAGATGTGAAACATTAATAGTTTGAGTACAGGGAATACCATGCACAGTCAGAACATAAATTTCGTGCAATTAAAGGGATATGTTCCTTTGCAACAGTGGGTTGACTTGATTGTACCTTAAAACGTAGTTAAATAATTTAAGATAAGTTGTTAATTTTGTTTATTTCTTTAGAATACTTGCCCCTTTTCTCCTGCTTTTCTCCCTTGTTCAAGTCTGAATAAGAAAAAAGTTTTATTCTTTATATTTAAATTGTACCAATTTCAAATGGTTCAACCCCTTTCTTTTTCTTGCTTTACCCTGTGTATTCTGTATAGTATGAAAATGTTTTCATTAATAACTAAAAGAGAAACATTTGGGATGTAATCTGAGACCAAACTATGTCATTCTAAGGACACAAACAAAAGTACTTTCTTTTTTTTTGTTTAGCACCTGAGACTAGTGTGAAATTAAGTAGGTGGTGGGGTCAACTGTGTAATTCTTAGATATTACCAAGACAAGAAAATATTAAACATTTTTGTATCGGTTTTCTAGATATTAAAATTCAACTTTTAGTTGAAATTTAGCATCAAGAGGATATCATGTTGAAGGGCAGAAACAAGTAATCTTGAAAACAAGTTGTGGAACTGAACTTAAAGAAAAGAATAATTTTGAAATTATTTAATTATGGCATAAAGTGCACTTAAGAAACGATCCACCTATTAAATTAAAAAGTCATTAGGTATGGCTATCAAGAAAGTGTAATTACAAAGAACAATAGAAGTAGCTATTTATATTAACATCTTAAATAAGAGAAACTCTAATTATTGGCATTAGAAGTTAGAACATAGAATGCTTTGCTTAGTGAAATTTTTGAAAAAAATACTTCTGAATTTTTTTCCATACATAATCCATGAGAACTCTACACTAATTTTTTTATAGCATGATTCCTTCTTTATAGGATGAAATTTTTTTTTTTAAATATTTTAAATCACTGTTCTTACTTAATTCTATAGAATATTTATTCGTGTTAAATGTCTGAAAAAAAGTAATTTTGAGGAAGAACAATGTGTTTTTAATATCATCCTATTAACTCATATATAAAATTTTAAAACTTATATTTTCAATGTCCTATGACTTTGACTATGTGGATTCGTGGAAAACAGGAATAATAATATCCAAATATTGCACAGCAATGACAATTTGATAATGCCCTTCAAGAAAATGACAAAGAAACCATTATCTTTGCATGTTATGTCATGAATTCACTAGAGAACATTGAATTTCGAAAATATGCTGAAACTAATAAGATGATTCCCTTAATGATCTTTAAGAACAATTTATATTATGGACTAGTTCTAAAGTCTGAATCTAGAATCTAAATAAGTTTTGGATAAATCCACCAATATTTTGTCAATCTGATGTCACAATGTGAAACCTAAACCAATTTGCTAAATAAAATTGATTCAGATTGCCTTTCCTGTTGAAAAGACAAGGATTTGAGTATAGAATAATGACAATATATTTAGGGCTGGAGAAGAAGATGGCAAAGCTTATCATTTTGTTACGAAAGAAGCCATGGAATCTGCGATAGGTAATAGTAGAGAACCAGTTATTCTACCATACAATCAAAAATAGCTTTTGACACTCATCATTCTTATTACCTAAGCTTACTTCTGAATTTTTTTGTGAATGTTCCCTAGGCTTTTTGCTGAATATGAAATTTAGATTAAAACTTTTTAAAAATTCTGTAGGTATGTTCTTTTAATTGTGTGTTGTTATCTTTGCTTTTGACAGTCATTTTCCCAATGATTTCCCATAACCAAAAATAGATGCTTTTTTTAGAGTTAGGAAATAATTTCATTATAATTTTTAGACCTCATCACTATTTAGCTGACAGAGTAGGAATTTTCGAATAACTTTTCCTAATTTGATGACAAACTAAAGTAAATGGTTACAGAATATATCAATCCTATATTAACTTATTCAATAGCAGTAGAAGTCTATTGAAAAGTAGGTAAGTATTGAATGGTTGTAATACATTAGAAAAAATAAGAATAGAGTAATCATATGAGGCTTTTGAGTCTTCAGTAAAGATTATCAATTAAGTACAGTTACAAGAACAATTGCAAAAATGAAATGCTAAATAGAACAATGCCTTTCAGATATATAGATATTACTTATTTGTCATATTACTTTCCAAAAAATACCTATATTTCGGTTTTATAAGCATATATAGGTGTCTAATTCATAAGAAAAGTAACTTTTCATTTAAGACTTTTTGATGTAAAAATCTAGGTAGGTATCATTTACCCTGTATAAGTTAAACCTAAAAGTTTGTGTGACATACTCTAAAGCATACTCTATTGTTCCAACTTGAAGATATCTTACAGTCTGCTACACAGTAGAAGCAGAAGAAGCTTGAACAAACTTTGATTAACTTTACTAACTTACTTCCACCCACCCATAGTAGATGAAGGATTGAACAATACCTCTCCATAATTAATTATATTCTTAAACTGGAGCTAATTTATTAATCAATTATCCTGCTCTGAGTGAAACATGAATAATTAATGCTTTTCTTCTGAATAGTTGTGCAAGAAGAAAGGAGAGCATTAGACATTTCTATTTATAGACCCTGGCATTAAATGAAATTGGTGCATATATATTTCTATGAATTTTAATACAGTCTTTAAATTTATCTTATTATATTTGAAAACTTAGGTCTTTTACAATTAATCTATTATAATCTATTCAGCTATCCATTAGATTTATAATAACATGGATTATTTTTTAACTGTCATTAAAGCAAATATTAATACTTTTCTTAAACTGTACGTCTATATATGACAGAAGGTTTCATCCCATTGAACATCATTTTATTTTAGGTAATGGAGAATTTATAGAGCATGCAGTGTTTGCGGGGAATATGTATGGAACCAGCAAAGCAGCAGTGGAGACTGTTCGATCTAAAGGTGCAGTATTTGCAAAAAAATCTATAAAGGCACTTAATTCCCAAACTATTTCCTATTTAAAGAATTTAATTTAAAAGAAATAATAAAAATAAATAACTCGGATAGGTTTATAAATCCAGGAAAAGTTATAAATCCTGGCATGAGCTAAGCTTTACCAGAAACTCTCAACTAATATACTGTGCATGTGTCCATGCATTTCAGTACAGATGGAATTTAAATTATCTATTCATGTTAATATAATTTTAAGTTCTCTACTTATCAAATAATAAAAATATTGTACACATATGTTAAAAGATCTCGAAAAAAATATTAGTTAGTTAAAAAATTTGCTAATTTCTTCTGCTGTAAATTTAGCTAAATTATGCAACAATAAATATAAGATAATACAGGAACACCCGATTTTGAGCCCTGGTATTATCTGAGTGTTAAATCCGCGAGGATTATGCAAACTTTTATCTTTCTCTAATGAGTGTCACACGGGCATTATAATGTAATCATTTTATTAAAACATTAAAGTGCAATATTTCTTTTTCTCTTTTGCTTTTTACTGTCATGTAAAGCATTTTTAACTGGTTTCAAAAAGGACATTTCAATAGTATGGTAATTATTAAGTTTATAAAAGTAGAATACAACCCTTCCAATATAGAAAATGTTAAATCCAAATGTTGCTTAACTGTTTCCATTAAAAAATATCCACGATGGTAGGTTACATGAAACATGATTGGGTTGTACAAGACTTAATTGTCAGGGGTAGCCAGTATACCAACAATTCTTACAAAAAATCACAAAACCTTAAGTTATGGGGTTTCTGGTGATATGGTTTGTTTTTGTCATGTAAGTGAAGAGGGGTGGGAAAGAGGGGGAGGAAAAGGGGAAGGGGGGTTGTGGGGAAATTTTTCTTGAGAGTTGTTTGTCAGAATATCATTCCCTTGTCCCTTGTAAGGGGTAGCCAGTATACCAACAATTCTACAAAAAATCACGAAACCTTATGGGGTTTCTGGTGACATGATATGGTTTGTTTTTGTCATGTAAGTGAAGAGGGGTGGGAAAGAAGGGGAGGAAAAGGGGAAGGGGGTTGTGGGTAAATTTTCCCTGAGAGTTGTTTGTCAGAATATCATTCCCTTGTCCTTACTTAATTGTCCAAACTATTCCACTAATAATTTCTTCTAAAGAAGCATTGCTACCAAAACTGGAATTTAAAACTGATAAAATATTTTTTTATAAAAATCTCCATCAAAGGAAAAGAATGTTGATAGAAGAAGCCATTATACAATTCTTCTGATATAAAATTCATGAAAGTTTGAATATGTATAGCAGGCAGAAAAATCGTATATCTACCACTTATTGCCTTTAAAGCCCCCGCCATTTATTCTGCATACATTCTTTGACAATGCCTTTATTAGCTTTCCAATAGGGTGTGCAGTCAATACCGCAAATTGTCCAATCGGTTTAGTGTCTTTAACCCGCAAAAAAGGTAAATAAAGAAAGAAGGAAAAGGAGAATAAATAATTTATGATGAAATGTTTTGCAATTTTGATAGTGTGATAAATATGCGGAAGTGTATGCACGGCTCCCAATATCTAGACTGTATTTAAAAGTATGGTTTTTCTACAAGTTGGTTTGTTAGTCTGTTTTATTCTTTATTTTCACAAACTACCTCCTCCTGGTCTGTTATGAGCTTAGTTTTAGGGTTAGGAGTACAACTTTCAGTAAAATGATGAAACACAACGTTAAAGCATCAGCTTATATGCAATTCTTGCTTCTTTAGGATGTAGTTTTCCTTGTCTTTCCACTTTATATAGAACAAGGAAAAAAGCACTCCTGCCTAATATGCATAATCATATAGGTATTTCTTATTTTAATCAGGATTTTATGTTTTTCAGGCTTGATATGTGTATTAGACATTGACGTCCAAGGAGTAATAAGCATAAAGAAGACAGATCTAAACCCAAATTATCTCTTTGTTAAACCTCCCTCCATAGAGGAACTAGAAAAGAGGCTGAAGGTAAGCAAATCTATTTTGCTTTTTTTTTTTACAAAAGGTTGTTTGAGAAAGTATTTTATAAGACAACTATTTGTTTTAAACTACTCCCAATTGAGTAAATAACTAAAGAGGCTAACATGAAATTTAAAAAAACGGACATGCTAAATTTCTCAATGCAATGGAGGTAAACTTATAGAAATAGAAAGAAAATTTATATGACAGGTGTCCCATATTAAAAGTAAAATATTCAGGCACGGGGTACAGAAACCGAGGACTCCTTGAGCCGCCGGCTGGAGGCTGCCAAAAAAGACATGGAATATGGTGATGCCCCTGGAAACTTTGATCTTGGTAAGGAAAGGTTTGACTGCAAACCAAATTTCATGAAATAATAAGAACGCAGAGGTGCATATTTTCCATAATTCTCCCCCGGCCATGGTGGGGAGGGATAAACATTGAATGTTTGGAAATATTCTGTATTTTTACTACATAAATTGGGGAAAGAAATTTAAATTGGTTTGAAAATATACACCCATGTATTTATGTCATAAAGATAATGGGAATTATATTTACTTTATGAAATACATTTTTGATTTGAATCTGTGATACTGTCTGTTCTGTTTTATTTGGTTTAACAGGAAGGTATTTTTTTTCAGGATATTTTACCTGTATTTATACAAGACAACAAAGTAATGGGTAAATATTTGTTTTTCAGTGATTGTAAATGATGACCTGAGTAAAGCAGTTAATACCCTTGAAAATTTCCTACAGACTGCATATCCTGCCCTGCAAAGCTAAACAGGACATCGTGAATTATAGAGTAGCAGCTCTTCTGAAGAAATAAAGCTTCTATATTGTTAACTTTGTGTAATATTAAATTAAAATGTTAAACATACATTACAAAAAAGCAAAAAAATCCACGAAAATAGTATTGTTATTACAAAATGTTATCTATCTACCTATGCATTATAACAATAATAATTCAATTTACAAAAAGTATTTTTTAGTTAAAATAAAATGCTACACTTATATGTAAACTAAAAAAAACAATCCGAATAATGCAAAATAGCCAAAACTTTATAAAATAGTATGTAAACTTATTCATATAAAATATGTTTTTTTTGCCGCTAATAATAGTTATTTTTTACAAATATTGTTAATATGTAGTATTGCCTGTATATTTTATACATTACGAACTTTGAACAATAATGACAATACCCATAAAAGCGAAACTCAACAAGTTGTACAGCTGGACAAACGAACATTAACCCATGACGTTCTAAGACAAAATGGGGTGAGTCCCAAATTAATTAAATACGTCAAAATAGTGAAATATATATTTTTTTGTGGCAATGAGGTGTTAGGTTTTTCAATTGTAGTTAGTTAGTTACACTGTAAGAAATCGATTCAAATATTCTATCAAAATTTAATTAAAGATTAGGTAAACATGGACTATCAAAACACGCCAAATGTAGAAAAGTTTCGGTTTAAAAAGATATGCATTTAGAAAAGATATAAAAATATTCCCTTAAAGGACGCCTGCAAGAAATAACACGCTTTAACTGCTGAAAGACTGCCACAAGAAGACCCAATACCCCAAATTATAAGCCTTCAGCTTCAATAACAAAAAAGTTCTAGGCATTTCAAAATAGCATTTTATGTACAATGGAATTTTTGAAAGATTTCCAATGCTCATAAAAGAAAAAACAATATTAAAATACGTTGCCTAGACATAAAATTATAACCTTATCTTTGTCAGAAACTTAGATTGCCTGTAACTGATTACATTTTTACAATAAAAACACCACATTTCATAGTCAAAATCTATGAAAAAAATTCAATTTAAATTGCATTTTTAAACGAAAATCATAGCGGAAACAAAGGGGTAAACTAATACAAGCTTAGCTGTGATTGGTTGTTAAGCTGATTCAGCCTTCTGATTGGCTACAGTACATTCGGTACAACGCAAGTAAAACTTAATTTTTTTTAATGATTTTGACTATAAAAATGGGTATTTTTATTGTAAAAATATAATTAGTTACTGGAAACCTAAATTTATGACAAAAATAAGCTTATAATTTTGTTTCTAGGCCACGTAGTTTAATTTTAAAGTTTTCAACATGAGCATTGCAATTCTTTCAAAATTTCCATTGTACATAAAATGTCATTTTAAAATGCCTAGAACTTTTTTGTTATAGAAGCTGAAGGCTTCAAATTTGGGGTATTTGGTCTACTTGTGGCAGTCTTTCAGCAGTTAAAGCGTGGTATTTCTTGCAGGCTTCCTTTAAGAATGGAAAATATTTCATACACAAAAAAAATATTTTTATTTTACTGCAAACAATCTTAACCTGCATTTTTTCTGCATTCAATAAATCTCAATAGTTCTTTTTTTAGATATATATTAATTTTTCTCATTGTTCCAAAGAGGGCGTCATCCTTATTAATCTAATTAAAGTAGTAATTGCTCAATGCGTTTTGCTTTCCTGTCTTAAAATAGAATTTTCATTACTTAAATAATAAGCGACATGAAGGCTCGTAAAAATTATAATTTTATTCCATTGTTCAGTGCAATTTTCACTTTTATCTTTAAATAGACTCTGAGACTCTTGTCATTTTTCCGACACTCCTTATTTATCCCTGCCTTTTCAGCATGTTGTCCAAACTAGCTGAAACTTAAATGCTACTAGTATGTAAAATATATGCATCTCACTCAAATTCAATTATATTCCTACCAGGCATTCAAAAACACACAAGGTTTAGCTGAATTTCATGGACGTTTTATGGGGGAAAAGACACGTAAAAGTCCAAAGTATTTTGCTAAAGGGGTAATTTCATAAGAGTTAAGTTGTTTAGCACACTTTTTTTTTGTAAGTTTTAGAAAATTATAAAAAAAACAAAAAAGTTAAACTACATGGAAGAAAATCATTTAATTAAACTTACTTTCATGTTAATAATCTCTATAGGTATATACCTTAAAGCTAATATTATTTCGCTACCTGACATTATTAGTTGTATCTTATGAACACTGTTCGTCCTTGCATAGATATTAAAAAAGTTTTGGTAGATTTTGAGAATTGTATTCGTATTACTTACAGCCCCACTGGCCATACATTATATATGATGTATTCTAAGTTATTAAATATTTTAATTTTAGATAAGGACAGTAACAAGTATCTTGATATTGATAAATAAAATCAATAGGTAGAACAGGACTTTATAAAAGTAAATTTATTATTTTACTGTGCTTAAAGACAAGTTGAAAGATTAGGTTACTTATGTTTTAATGATACCTAATAACTTTTTGATCTGTATTTTGTAAATCATCATTTTGGAAGATTTATGTTTTTTCCCCGGTTTTCTTTAAATAATTTCTTTAACACAAAATTTTGTGTTTTTTCTTTAATCCGCTCAAACGTTTACATTCCCGATTTCAATTTTATTGCAAATATATTAATGACAATATCCTTGTTTAGTGATAAAGATGAATTGTACATACAGGGTGTTTCAATAGAAACGTTTTTTTTTTTAAATTTTAATTATGCATAGAAAATAAAACAATTAGGTAGGTATTTAAAATGCTCTATATATTTGGAAAATCTATTCTGGGACATTTATGTTTCAAATATTTAGAAATTTGCGCAATTTGAATTTTTAAAATGTGCACATTTTTTTTACAATCTTTAAATCCGAAAATCTTCAAAATAAGGCCTTTGGAAAAGCCAGTTTTTAAGGCAAAATATGTTGAAAAAATCATTTTTAAATATTTGAAACATAAATGTCCTAGAATATATAAAGCATTTTATAATTGTTTTATTTTCTATGCATAATTAAGATTTTAAAACAACGTTTCTATTGAAACACCCTGTAGATTACAGCAATAAGCATATCTAATCTACAGCTGTGTTTTTAAATTATGTAGTTGTACTAGTTTTTGTAGTACTTATATAATGTTCCAAGAAAATAGTACACGTTATTTGTACTATACAAAGTTAAAACATGATATTATTCACGGACATGTGCAATTATTACAAGAAATAAATATTATTAAGAAGGGATGCGGAGCCGTTTGATTTTGTTAGAGGCTCCGCGAAGCTGCCTCTAAATATAACAGCTCCGGCTCCTACCTAAAATCAAGAAAAACTTTAAAAACTATTTTTTTAATTTTGAAGGTTTTAAAAGTAAAATTTTTGAGAAAAACGGACTAGAAACACTCAAAAGGGCAAATTATGAAATTTAAACATTAAGTTTAATCAAGGTATACATTTTTTTCCTGATTTTTTTAGCTAACCCTGGAGCCAGAGTTACTCTGAAAATTAAAGCTCCGGCTCCAGCAAAATATACGACTCCGGCCCCGCATCCCTGTTATTAAAAAAGGACAAATTATCAAGATTATGTTACTCGCTCATTTCTAGAGGAAGAACCTAATAATGAAGTTATTCGTATGCCTTGTGAGGTAGATTAAAGTAGAACACCTGTCATAATAAGGCCAGAATTAGGAAATAACGAGACGGTCAAAATTATGCAATCATTAAACATAAATACTCTAAAATACAAGCAAAACAATGAAAAGTAGGTGATTCCTTCACTTAGATTTTTGTTTGTCCTGCTTTACGATATGTTTTCGGAAATGCTGTCCTTTTCTTTGTAGGTTAATGTTAAATTTACATCATTTTACTACAAGGGAAGCCATATATGTATATGAACAAGGATAGAAAGATTAGATTTGAAGGGGTAGTTCTGCGAAGGATATTTCAACAATTCACATTTTGACAACATATTCGAAAAAATCATCAGTACTTAGTCCTACTCAAAATCATAAGAATATAAATATTTCTTATTTTCACTATACCAGCAATACGACCATTTGAGTATTAATTATATATGAAATACTTGTGAATTATGCTAACATTATTTATTTTATAAAATTAAGATTTTCAAGAATCTTTATTAATTCCTTAGGTATGTTGCTAAATATGTATATAAGAAAAGTTTTACTACTCTAAGTATCTAAACTGATTAACTGCCTGAATTGGAATTACCACTTTTAATTTTACTAAATTTTAAACCTACTTTAATCTTATACTTGTTGTGAAAAATAAACGTTACAAGAAAAGTGATGTTCTTAGTTGCGACTTTAATTTCATATTTTGTAAAATGCTAATACTTTTAAACTGTTTTTAACCTATTTTTAAGACGTATATAAAAAATATACTATGACACCAGTAGAATGAGACTGCAGAGCCTAAATTTGAATTAAGTTCCCAATAAACTTTTTTGGGGGGATTTAAATATTAATTTTTACTGTTGCCGTGATCATTTTGACCGAAGCAAAAGGTTTTTGTTTTATTTGGGTAAAATTCGTAGCTTTTAGAGTGTTTTGCTTCATAAATATTGTATTCTGGTATAGAGTAAAATTAGGCCTTATGATTTTACTATAAAAATTCACTAAAAAGTTAATTCTTTATAATATATCAACGAATTAACATTAACATGTTTGTGTTCTCTCACTTATTTTAAAAACATAAAAAATGGCTGTAAAGGGTTAAATGACAACAAATGTTTATGCAATACAACAAATTTATTTTTGTCACATATACAAATGTGTTATAAAATAAGATTATTCAAACTTATATTTTAAAATAATTTTAAAAAGTATGTATCTTTTATGTGTATGGTTTTCATTCTTTTCATTTTAATTAAATAAAAAATATTTAACTACATTGGAAATACGTCACTTTGTGAAAACACTCTTTTTTTGAATTGAAAAGAATTACATAAAACAAGGCTTCTTATTGGTTAGATTTCAGAATTATTTGTTTTATTGTAAATGTTAGATTTTTCAATGAAATTAATTGTTTTGGAAAAAAATTATTTCCAATGAACAGAGTAATGTTTTTTTTATTGTATCAATATAAAGTGAATTATATAAAAATGTTCTGTAAGCCACAATATTACCCGAAGTAAAAAAAAAGCTTTTGCTTCGGTCAAAATGATTACAGCAACACTAAAAATTAATTTTTAAATCCCCCCAAAAAAGTTTATTGGGGACTTAAATCAAATTTGGGCTCTGCAGTCTGATTCTATAGGTGTCCTAGTATATTTTTGACCCCCCATTCAAAAATAGGTTAAAAACAGTTTAAGCGACTTAAAGTAAAAGGACGAAAAAATATTTTACGAAGTTTAAAGAAGAGCCTACCCCCTCAGCTCATTGAAAAAAAATATTTTGCGTTTACACTATATGTATGTAAATATTAACATTGAATAAAATTATGTCGTATTTATTGTTTACAATCTATAAAAACAGCAAAATTACTTGTTTAAAGGTTAACAAAAATAAAATCTTCAAAAAGATCTTCTAAAATTGAATAGATATATATTAAAAATAATTTGTTTTGTTAACTTTTAATTAAGTATTTTGCCATTTAATTAAAATGCTTTATTTATATTTGGGGTTGATGTTAAGCGATTTAAATCATTTAATGTTTATGTGAATTTATATGATTAAAAACGCTAAATATCCATCCTATTTCCAATGAAATGTAACTTTTGAGATTATTCATTGATCTGTAACAACATAGAAAGTTTTAAAATGACAAGAGAGTTATTTTTCATGCGTTTAAGTGAATTCATTTGAAATAGTTATCAAGTACCTAGTTTTTTAGTTACTTGATTTAAGAATAGGTACTTATTTTTAAAAATCTGTAAAACATTTATGTTAAACATTTTTATGAATTTTGTTATTTTTATACATTATGTACGTAGTTATGAAATAAAGTAATATTTTTGTTAGCATTTTCGAAGATTTCCAAGCTAAAGATATACTTATTCTATAAAGCGTTGATTTTTTAAAAGGTTTTTGAAAGTTACTTTAGTTTAATAGGTCAGCCGTCAGACGGCTGGCAAGTAAACGTTACGTTACACAACAGGGCATGTTCAGCTGTTTTAAAATAGCTGAAATATATATTGTATTCTTAATCCAGTTTCATCTTTAAATCTTCGCTACCACTTATTTTTCATCCTTGTTTATTTTTATTTGTCCATTTCAGACATATTTCAATATAACTTATCATGAATGGTTTACAAGAAATATTTAAAAGAAAATGTCGATACTGACAAAGATTTAACAGTAAGATTACAGTATAGGAGAGTTTAATAAATTAAAATTACAGGATTCATGCCTTACAGCTAGGGATGTTTTATTCTAAGGGAAAAGAATAACAGCCCAAGATCATATCAAGACGTTAATTTGGAAATAAAAATACCACATAACGATCCTGGGTTCTATATAAAGTTTTCTTACAAAGGAGAACTCAATCGGTTCAATCCTTCTTTAATTTGTCTTATAATACTGGTCTTTTTATCAACTGGATAGAATTTTAAAATAACAATTTGATATTGCAGCAAGTTTAAGGATAGTAACGGATTTTCAATTAATTAATATTTCGGTGCTTTCATATAAGCGTCCATTGAAGACTGGTAACACCCAGCTCATACCAATAACGAAATTAATTCGGAAAAAAATCACGAAACCTATAAGTGTTTTTCAGCTGTCGTTGGGGGGCAACGCATCGTAAAATTGACGACCTCTCCATTTGCCCCCCAAATATTATTTTAGATTTAATTCCCTTGTTGGTTATACCTTATTCCTGGGTAACACCCACCTCTATATTTCTCGATTGGGGTTATTATTTTTTCCTGAATCCTATACCTAACCCCTTTTATTGGCTCTATTGACTCTAGGGGCGTGGTGACGCTTCGGGCACAAGTCCTCTCCGCGTCATCTTTGAACATATTCTGCGTTTTAAAGTGCAGAGTAACGCGCTCAATCGCCTAGGGTATCAACACCCATCAGACAACCAACTCTTTAATTGCATGACCTTTGTCTGATAAGTCCTAACTGTGCATGGTAATAAGTTGCGCCTGTTTTTGGGCCAAGGCATTCCCCCTACTCTAACTATTTATGTCGCGCATCTGACATAGCAGCAGTAGGAACCATTTTTAACGTCTTCAGTTATGACGCGGTGTCGGACCGAGATTCGAACCTATCACCTTCCCGACGACGAGCGGATGCGCTACGTGTTGAGCCACGGTCGCGGTTTTTTTTTTGGCTCTAACTCTGTAGGGCTACCCAGTACCCAATATTATAATCGAATTGAACCTGACCTTTCAAACTTAAAACTACCTTTTTTTCTAAAAAAAAAAATAAGGGAGAGTCGAGAGGTTGTGCTCGATAAGGTACTTGGAGGGAAATTGCCAAACTTTCTTTAAACTAGGGTTGGACCGGATACTGGATATCCGGCTGATTTCTAATGCCGGATATCCGGTTCCGGCCGGATATCTGGCCAACGTTCGATATCCGGCAATTTACCGGATATCCGGCGTCAAAAATCAGCCGGATATCATGTAACCGGATAGTTTTAATATCCGGTATCCGGCCGGATAAACGGCCAGACCGGATATCCGGCCCAACCCTACTTTAAACATTACACGATTAAACTTGCTGAATATTTGTCCATTGCCGCGAGTAAGTTTTTACTCCGCCAAAAATGCACAAATATCTTGATTGAAAATTGGCGTTTGATAAAAACAACATGAAAAGCACGGACCAGGACTTTCTGATTGTTGAAGTCCAGTTGAAAACCGGACATTTGACAAAAAGAAATATAAAAGACTTCAGTTAGACGTCCACTTAAATTATGTATCTTTAAGGGGTGTAAATTATTCCTTCTTCCCAGCCCCATCTGGCTGAGGAAAGAAATTCAGCTAGGTTGGAAAATAATAAACCCTTCTTTGCTATGCCTATGTTTTTTAGAATACAAAAATGGGACATCTTTCATAGTCGAAATAATTTAAATAGGTTTTTATTATTTAAATATGTATTTAAAATAGTAGAGAAGCTGTTTCAACCGATAAGCCTAACGGACTAGTTTACATAAAATAGAAAAATATGTAATTTTTTTATGAAAAATTAAACTTCAAGACAGGTTATAAGATGTATACATATAAAAGATTAGGGATGGCAATCCGTATCCGGAATCCCCCAATTTTTGGCCAATTTTGTAATCCGGATCCGGAATCCGTTTTTTAATAGCGGATTCCGGATTCTTATTTGGTAGGCTAAAAATAGCATCTTGAGTTTTTTCTTTCAACTCCTCCTCTTTGAAGGTAAAGATTTTCATCATTATATATAATATCTTTTAAAATCTGGTTCGATTCTCGGAAGTGAATTATAGAGAACACCAAGAACATAGATTTTTAGGACATATGTAGCACTTAATTTTAAAAAAAATCCTTTTATAATATTGATAGAATCCGGAATCCGCCAAAAATAAGAATCCGGAATCCGCAAGAATCCACCACTTTTTTTTGACGGATTCTTTAAGAATCCGGAATTCGAATCCGGCCCAAAAATTTGACGGATTGCCATCACTATAAAAGATACAGACAGACTTAATGGTTCACAGAGGAGCTTTGCTGAATGTTATAAAAAAGAACTTTTCCCGTCTAACTTGTCATATTGTAAAAATATATTTGGCTTCAATTGAAAACAAGGCTAATTGTTTTGTTAAGTGTTTATACAATTCAGACCATAATTTATTTTAGGAATCATTATAATTTTATAGTGTGTGTCCTAAAGATCTCCTATATGACTAGATAAGATGCTCTTTAATTGCCAGAGCTTCTCTGAAAAATATGGACTGAACAAGATTTTATTGGACATATATACTTAAACACCTACTTAATTCTTCTATAAATCGAGATCTTAGTGGATATATATTCAGACATACTACTGTTACTTTAGCAAATATGATTGCTGGATTTTGGCAGATTTTTAAAATTAAATTTGGTCGATTTTGCAGAACACCTTTAATTGTTCAAGTAACTTTTTTGTTATTTTACTTCAACAAAAGGAATAAGACTTGACTTTTGGGAGTTTTTGCTTGAAAATGAGTTAATTAGATCAGTGTAATTAGTTTTGTCTGTCTGTCTTTCTGTTGGTAATGCAATTGTCATAAAAAAATACAAAAACTAGAGTTTAATAGTTATTTCTCGCATCATATTATAAACAGCTTACCGCGGATATAAAGTGTCCAAGTCTTTAGCCCCGAGATATTGAAGGCACAGGCTAAAAAACTTGTTTTAAATCTTATGACTGTACATTTTTATTTTCGTAGAAAACTGGATAGGTATAATACTATGCTAACATAGTTTTTTAGTATTGATAAGAACCGGTTGTAATCCACCAGATATTAATTCAATTGGTTTCTAAACTTGACAATAGATTTTTTTATAATTTAAATTACAGTTCTGCACTTTTAATGAACGTGATGATGTTATATTTATACTTTCAAATCTAAGCTTCGCTTTTAATGAACGTAATCGTTATTGTTATACCCAAAAAATATCAATTAGAGAAAGCTTTTGTAGTTTAAGTTAATTAGTCGGTTTTTGCCTGTACTTGACAAGGATAATTAGTTTCTTGGAGTTTTAATAGTGCAGCTATACTCTATGTTACTCTGTCTGTAAAAGCAGGGTGTCGGAGCCGTATAATTTTGATGCGGCTCCGGCTCCTACCTTAAAATTAATATATCAATTTTTTTTCATTATTGAATTTGATAAAATAAATAAATAATATAAAATATTTTGCTTTTATTTGATTAAAGCTATATAAAAGTAGAAGGATGTGTGTCTATTTGTTAAGTAACAATAGTTTTTCAGTTTATTATATGGAAATAGACCGTTGCCAAATTATAATATTACTTTAAAAAATCATTTTTAGCTAATCCGGAGCCGTTTTTAACGAAAAATACGGATCCGGCTCCACCAAAAATGTTGCTGCTCCCTGCTCCGGCTCCGACACCCTGTGTAAAAGACTGTCTTTTAGATGAGCCATCTAATGATATAAGTAGTAAGCTTTTTTTGTCTGTAGCTTAAGATTTCCACAACTACTGAACAGATTGTTTTCTCTATCTTATTGAAGCTTCTTATAGGTCCCTGGATGGTTTTAGGCTATTAATCTATTTTTTCTTATCCCTTTGAATAAGGAGCACCTAGATGATAGAGGTTCCACCGCTATGCTTTTTTGAAATATTGGTACCACTGTTTTTTAAGGGGGAAGTAAAATTTTTCCTTAGATCTTAAGATATCGTTTTTGAGGGAGAACAAAAATAGTCTAAAACTTGCCCTGGACCATTACTTAACTTGAATGAAAGGTTTGGAGCAAAGGGTCTGGTTGATTACGAGTTCTTTCATGCACACAAAGTATTAGTTTATAATATAGGATATATCAGTGTAGTAGAAATTCTTATATAAAAAAATCACGAAACCTTTCCTCTAAAATAAGAAAATTAAATAAAAGTTATAAGAAGAACAATAATGTTAGCCTATTTTTTCCCCATCCCTCCTCCTTGGGGGGGGGGGGGGGGGAGGAAGTGTAAAAGGCAATATATAAACGAAAATCATATATATATAATATTTACATTTATAACACTATTTTAATCAATCCCATCATTTGCTGTGGTTAAAACTGGTTGAAAGAGGAAGGGGTGTTATTGGGATAAAAAGGAAGAAATTAACTCAAATATTAAAGATTAAAATAATCAAATATTTGTCCATGGTTCTGAATGGAAATTCTTGCATAAAAAAGCTATGCACTTCTTCATGGCGTGAATACTATAAAGCACAGGATTAAGTGGTTGAATAGCTAGGACACTCATTTTTTTAGTGGTGTTATGATGAAATCTCCACTACACCTAGATGTTTGGTTCAATTAATTTAGGGTGAATTCAAGTAGGACACCTGTCATACTAGGTCAAGGGTTAAGTTTGCAGTTCTATATATCCTTATACTAAAGTAACAGGATGTTTATCTGTCTGTGTGTTTGTACGGAAGGATCTCGCTAACCGCAGAACCTTAACAGGGCAGCTTCTCATAGGTCCCGGGAAGGTTTATAACTATTTTCTTAGGGGGTGGGACACCCCAAAATTTGAAAAATTACCCCCTCTTTAAAAATAAATTTATTATAATTATAATAAATCCTCAAAAATATAAAGGTTTACTATATGCAAAGCATCTTTCATGCATTGAATATAATACAGACTATTTTTTATGGTTAACATTGTTGTATTGTATAAACCTAATGTTCTTTGAACATATTGTGTTCTTTTCTATTAGAATAGGATGCAATCCTTATTCTTAGTGACAAGAAAAAGTGTTTGTACATATCTACTAATAACCATATCATCTACTCGGTGATAGGTTCGAATCTCGGCCAGACACCGCTTCATAGCTAAAGACGTTAAAATTCATCCCTACTGCTGATATGTCAGATGCGCGACATAAATAGTTAAGAGTAGGGGGAATGTCTTGGTTTATAAACAGACGCAACTCATTACCATGCACAGTTAGGACTTTTCAGACATAGATCGTGCAATCAAATGGTTGGTTATCTGTTGTATATTACTTAACCTAATATCCTTGGGGTGTTAGAGTATCGCATCCGATTTCACGCGAATGATGCTCTGGATTCTCTAGATGATCACTTTAAAATGGAAGGAGAATCCCGCCCTTACAAGGTAGGGGAATAACCATATCTTAAAAAATGAAGCCCAAGATCATGATTAACAATACTTATCATGCAGACAACCATCCAATTGATTACACGACCTTTGTCTGGAGATTCAATAACTGCTAGTTAATATTTTTGCCTGTTTAATGGCCATAGTAGTTTTTATTTGTCAATGTAAATATCTGCACATTAACTTTCATAACAACGTGTCGATAATATGTCAGACATAATTATTTCTTTTTTGATAAACCCTTTCTCATTATTTAAAGACTTTAAAGCTTTAAGCCCAGAGGGATGTAACCACCAGCTGGGCAAAATTAGGAACTCTTCAACTTATATTTTATTTATTATATAGATATCTTAAGTTCATTTGATTGTAAAAATATTTTTTGTTGCTTTGTCTGAAATATCTTTACACAAAAGAAATAAAAGATACAGGACAGGACAACTAGAAGACATGGTTTTCCACCATTCATGCAAAAACGCTAAAAAAAATTCCTAAACAGCTAAAAAAAAAGATGTTACCTTTAGAGTTATCATGTAAGTATAGCGATAAGATACAACTATAGAAAGGCAGGAGATGTTTTTGTGGTTGCAACCCCTCAACTCTCTGAGAATTACAGGTGTTTTATATTGTTCATGGATCTAAAGGGATAAAACAATGGCCAATAAATTGATGTACATCCCCAAAGATGATACAAAAATACCACTTCTGTAGATTACAATTAGTGATTAAAACAATCAACTGAATGAACCAAAATTCATCAAAAGTCCCAAAAAGTTGTTAAAGCCAACGCAAAAGAAAACGTTATTATACAAAAGTTTAGGGACTAGTGCAATAAACAGCCCAATGTCCGCTCCCTCCCTGCATTTAAATGTCATGCAAGGAAACATTAACGGTAGGAAAATTAATTCTGCTAAATTTTAATTTTTTGTTTTGTTGTATAAACAATTGTAACATATAAAAGGTATTGCCTTTACCTTTTTGTCATTTTCACACTTTTGTGGTGAGATTTTTGTAAAGATATAATATTACAATGCTTTGATTTTATTTAAGATATATAATATATGCATTAAGATATATAAATTGGAAAGAATTTTAATGTTAGAGGGAGATTTGAAATTTTAAGGATTTTTTTTATAAAATTCGTTTTTTGTAAAATTCTTTATCCAAAAGCGGAAATATCATTTAAGTTAATTAATTTTCACATCTGTGATTGGTGGATTGAAAATTATCTTCGCTCTGATAGGAGAAGCTTAAGTGTCGCACATCATTCAACCAATTAAAGCGCATGTAGTTTCCAATCCACCTATCCTATTGGTCAAAATTTATGAACTTCAATTGTATTTCCGCTTTGAGATAAATAATTCTACAAAAAACTAATTTTATAAAAAAAATCCTTAAAATTTGATGCAGATTTCAAATCTCCCTCTAACATTAAAATTCTTTCCAACTTATATATCCCAATATGTATTTAGAAATGCAACTGAAACTTATTTTTTTCTCTAGAAAGATTAAATTGCTATTTTTAGAAGAAAATTTTGAAAAGATTTAATTTTAGTTGGGTTTTACGATGAAAAAGAATATAAGATAGAATCTTTAGGGATAAATTAATGGCTGCACCCTAAGCCTCTAGGGAACTTTTATGACCAAATAAAAAAAGTAGGCACAGGAAAATCAATTCTCTAAATCCAATTTAATTTCGTTGTATACAAACTGGAAAAACATATCTGACATGTTATTGTAAAAATTGCTCACGAAAACGTAAATTACTAACAGATGATTAATCTCTTTCTTTGCCCGGAATACTATAAAGTATTATTTTTGTATTCGCGGACAACTTCTTCAAACTGATTCTATTAAACGTTCACACTTACCTTAAAGTAAACATATTAATTAATATTATTGTAATTTTCCTCAAATATTTTTAATTATCAAATTTTCATTTTGTTTTAAACCCTTCTAAAAAATACCACAAAATTTTGCGCTTCATAGCTTTATCTTAAATGTGCACTGCACTGATAATTAACCTTGCATCAGATTATCATGTACTCTAATAAAGTGAAACTTGTAGCGGAATAAAACGAGCTTCCTACACCACTTCCTCCCCTTCTACTGGATAAACTAACTGACCAGAAAATGATAAGGGAAATAGTAACCTAAATTTACTCTGAACCCCCCCCCCTTACCACATCACCTCCCCTCCTATTGGATGAACAAACTGACCAATAAATGATATGGTAAATAGTGACCTAAATTGACAATTAGATCACGTGAGCTTTTCTTGGAGAAATTTAAATGTCCATAAATTTTGTCGCTTACAGTAAAGGTTACCTTATAAATAAAAAATTTCGTCTGCTAGAAATTTCGGGAATAGTCCCTTTCGTGACATCGCACCTTAAGGGGCGATTTGTCGTATTTTTAAAATGGCTTTTTATAGGTTATTTTAGGTTAGGTTAGGTTATATTGGGTTATATGATTGCCCCACAGGGTTAGGTAATTGGCCCCGCAGGGTTACAGTTCCCCACAGGGGCTAGAAGTAGGAGAAAACCTACTGTGAAAAATACGAACAATCGCCCCTTAAGGTGCGATGTCACGAAAGGAACTTTACCCAAAATTTCCTTTCAAGTTGTATGGACTGATAAACCATCTAGTGTAATAAATCTATTGATTTAACAAATGTTAACTAGAATGTGGGATGATTTTGCAATAAACCTTATTCAATTTACTTGGGGTTGTATTCGGTGTGCCATTGTCTCTGCAAAGTGTTTCACATTTAAAAAAAAAATACAAAATAATAATAGTTTAGTATTAAAAGTTATGCAAAAGGGAAAAGGAGTAGTCTGTGCAGTAGTAATAATAGAGAGGGTGGTAGGGCACATTGGGCTGATTAATACTCTATTCCCCAAAGTTTTTAAAATAAAGTTTTCTTATTCGTTGGCTCAACACCGTTGGGGACTTTTATTGGTTTTTGATTGATTGGTACATTAAGTTGAGTGTCCAAACGTTTCAATAACTAATTGTAATCTATAGAAGGGATAATTTTGTGTATCATCGTTGGTGGTGTACATAAAATTATTGGCCATTGTCTTATTCTTTTTGATCCCTGAGTACTAATTTGCGGTTCTGATTATTTAATAACGGTGATACTATACCGGAAGTGATGGCCCACCAATTATACAACCCCCAATGGAAAGGCAATGGAAATAGAAAAAAGTTTATGTGCTAAAAATCAGGTTGAAAAATTAAATCCAATCAATACAGATTTACAGTTTTTAAAGCAATATCATATTAAATATATAAAGTAGTAAGGTTTTTGTCCGTAGCTTGAGGTTTAAATAACAACTGAACCGATTGAGTTCTTTATATTCTCAATCTTATGTAGCATACTTTATTTAGCTATGTATATACATTATGCAAAGTTATAAACTTATATGTTTATATAACATAGACAATGTAGCACATATACTGAATTGGTACAGAGCCAATGGATGAGAAAATAATCTTGTTCCCAGTTACCATGTGTAAAATTCTGCCTTTAGTATGTTTGTAATTTTGATGGATGTGTAATGTGTATTAAAGCAAGAAAAGAATGTGAAAAACAGTTTGTATGTTAATTTTCAAATTGTGGTAGAAAAAGAGAAAATGGACATAAATTAATCCTTTCACAAAGTCTTTAAACCATTTTCTGCCTTTGCAAGATTAAATGTTTATGATTGATTGATTATATTCTCTTCCAATTTTTCTTATTAGTAAATGGATTTATATCTCAACGTCCTTTCTAAATGATACACCTTAAGACTTACAGACTGGCAGACAAAGTAAGTTATAGAGAAGGTGGACTAGTAAGAACCTCCGAGATATATGTGAACCATATTTCACTGTCAAGAGTAATAGTCTAGGTAGGAAAAAGGAAAATAAACAAGGATGACAGCATCCTAGGGTGTCAAAGCTCTTAAAAACATCAGAATTGACAATACTGACGGACATACAATAAAGTACAATACTAGGGAAATCTTAACTAAAAATTTTATAAAGTCAATCATATTGACTCCTTTGAAATCAAAGTTTCACTAAAGGCTGGTCAGAAGGAGATAGTTGGTCATTATTGATGGGAATCTTTACATGAAATAAAGACAACTATCTGTGATGGCAACCAAGAAAATGAAATTTATTCAAGTATAGTGGAGGAACAGACAGATAATAAATTAAATTATAATCATAGAGAAGTGTTTTTCCCCTCTGTCTTTAATAGCGGCTGAAATAACCCGTACTTTATATTTTTTAAATAAGGACTGATGAACAGACTTTTCAAACTATATAGTAGCTTCGCTATTTATAAAAAGGAGGGTGGTAGATAGAAGAAAATAGGTAGATAATAGATAGTTCATGGATAGCTTTCTTACAAAATCACACAATAAAATTGCTAAAAATTAACAGAGACTTGTAAAGGATTAATAAAACATATTGGACATACAAAAAAATTGCATATGAGTATTTAAGGAAATGCAAGAAGAATATTCAATTCAGTTTTTAATTCAATTCAAGTGGTAAATTTTAGAGCAGCATCGCCGCTAATTCCATGAGAATTATTTTTTTGCAGATTTACTTTGACACTCAGGTATAAAATTCTCCATCTTAAGTCCAGAACATTAGAATTCATGACCAAGGGGAGTGAAGGAATGAAAAACAGGGAAAGGGATACATTTTAAAAACTTTGGGGCGGGGGATCAAAGAAGTAGGATGTGTGTTTCTTTCTGTAAATAATACCGCTGATTACTGATCCGATTAGGTCTTTCTTTTCAGGAAATCTTCATATAGGTCCTAGGAAAGTTATTTTACATTTTTTATAGGAGAGGAAAGTTCAACCCCCAGAAAGTAAAACGGCGTTTCTTATGTATGTAATCGTACTAATTGTTTTTTTTTACTCTTATCATTCTTAACCAAGCATATGGTTATCATAACGTTACTCTTGGTATGCTCTGTTTCAATTTTTTTCCTCAACATTCTACCATGTATGTGTAAGCAATCTCTATAAAGATCTTTTTTTATAGGTTGGAATTGAAACTTTATTCATGCTTAGTTTCTATCTACTTTACCTGAGTTCGGGGCTTAAAAAGTTAAACTAGAGATAACAGATGCGATGTAAAAAAAATAACGGTTATAAATACTAGTTCAATATTTCATAAAAATCCTGAAATATTCTATAATCCTTATATAAATGTAACAGGGTGTAGGTTTGTTTATACCATTGGATATTGCTAACCACTGGACCGATATGGTTCTCTTTTACAGTGAAGTTTCTGGTAGTTCCAGGGAAGGTTTATTTATGGGTAGGGCGCCTCCAACCCCCCCCCCCCCCTGAAAAAAAAGTCCGCTAGTCCTATTATGTAAATTTATTTATTTGTAGGTTAAGATCCCGCTAATTGATCTCTCAATAAAGGGAAGCTTCCTAAAGTTTCTAGGTTAGTTTTATGCTATTTTTGTTTTAAGTCTATTGGTGTTTATTTTGGCTGATTTTTTGCCCCCTCTTTCTCCTTTCCTAACTGCTGAATTGTAGCAACTCTTTTATAAAATTCAAAATTGGCGTCAATTTTTGAAGAACCCGCCTCTACTTTAAATTTTACATTTAACGTCTAAGGAGTTGTAAAGGTAACAGGGGTATTATATCCATAAGTAACGCAACAGCTACAAGTTAATATTACTTTTGAATTTTGATAAAAAACGAGGATAAAGGGAGGAGTAGGTTGCGCGTAAAATCCGTAAAGGTGTGAGTTTTAAGGCTTAAAAACAGTAGTAGAACTATAATAATATTCACTAAATATGTGTATTTCTTATTGAAAACTCACAAACTTTACGGATTTTTAGTGCAACCTACTCCTCCCTTTGTTAATTAGTAGAGTAGCAATAACCAGCTATCATTATTTTAGTTCTATGAAAAGAAAATCGTATGGGATATTCAATAAAAGTAATGTTTAGTTGTTAAAGTATCAAAGTTTATTGTATCCGAACCTAAAGATCTCAGAAATTGCTGGGCCGAATGAATTGTACTTTTCAGGAAAGCTATACAGCTATCTGAGAGGGGGTTTAAAGGTATTTTTATGATGTTTCCCGCTCTACCCTAGAGGCTAGGGGCCCACTTTGTCTTCCAACTTATTTGCCAGTCAAAAATAAGAGTTGCATCACATTTGTTCGCGAACAAGGACAATAACGCCCAACACAAGAGAGAGAAAATAAATAGGATTACAGACAGAAGGACAAACATTCTATTACAAAGTAGCATCCATTTTTTTCTTCAAGTCTTAACATTTAAAAGTTTAATTTTAAAATACTTGTGTTTGACTTATGAAGTGTTTGTATATAAATAATAGTGTTTGCTTTTTAAATTATAAATGGGATAAACAAAAACAAGGACGAGTATGCAATAATGTTCTAAAGTGGCGCAGCAATAATGATAATATTAATATTTTTTCTGTAATATGAAAGTCCTAAATGAATGAATATTTGAAAGTAATTTAAACTTTTAATTTACACAAATTTTTTAGGATAATCAAACTTAAACAGTGCATTATTTTAGCCATACAGACCGACTAAACTATAGAGTATCTTCTTCACTTAAAAATGAAAACGTTGTTTTAAACATCCTGTGCAGAGCATAAGCAATTGTTGAGTTCAAAATTCTTAGTATATATAATTGTGTTTGTATGTCTCACAAGGATGACAGCATACATAAAGGCAAGATTTGTACTTTTAAATATGCTTAACTTTAAGTTTTACTTAAAGTTTTAATTTGAAAGTGCAATTAAATCATAAATGATTTTAATTAGTAGCAGAATCTTTATGCAGAAGTTTTGAATAGAAATGACAATGAAAGCATGACAGAACTATCTGACACACCAAAGAGACGAACTTACCCTTAATAAATGGAGAAGCTTCGCTACTAAAAATGATAAACGAGGCATCCGAGCAAAGAGATGAAAAAACTGTAAGAAAAAGAATACTAAACGTTAATACAAAACAGTAGTAAAAAGCCAACTTTGGAATAATAAGGCATCAGTAAAATCAAATTTGGCGACAGGTGTTATCAATAAATCAGTGCATATTACATTAAGGATTGCGTCCAATAAAAGCAAAGCTTGAAACGATAATCTGAACATAAAGATATAGAGCCAAATCCTATAATATTTAGTAGACTTTTCTATCTTATATAATCGTGCTAATTTTAGGAAAAACTTCGGATATTGAGAAATAAAAATAATAGCTAGATGAGAAAGAATTACAGAAGAACAGTGTTATAAAATCTCTGCGCTAATTTTGAAAATTAAAAATAGTTGTTTTGTATGATATACATTTGCGCCAACACACACACACACACACACACACACACTTGAACCCAAAAATAAGAATAAACAAATTAAGACTAACATACATTTAAATGATTTATGAGCTTAGAGCAGTTATGGCTTAGCAAACAATTTTAATATTGTCTTATATTTGTTCTTTTTCATAAAGAATGAAAGATTATTTTTTTTTAGTTTAGTCTTTTCTTACTTTGAGGGAAGCTTAATTTTTTAGAGTTACACAAAATTCTTATCTTTATAATGACAACAGTTTTATGTTAATATAATAACAGCATAATAGTTTGATTAGTTGCAACTTATACCTACCTAAGGCAAATTTAATAGTAGCCTCGCTACAAAAATATGGGATATGTCAAATTAAAATTAAAAGACTGAAACGTTTAGACTGGCGTAGATGTTCAGATAGGAATGTTGATTCTTTTAAAACAACTTATAGGATCACCATTGCGGTATAAAAGCTTAATATAGAGAGGAAGGGGTGGTAGGATATCATCAACCCCCCTAATTAAGATTTTAAAAAAAAAGATTTGACATATCTCCTTCCACCCGGCTAAATAGCTTAAAAACTTCTTAGGACCAAAAAGAGCTTTCCTTGAAATTGGCGATCAATCTTTTCTGAGGTTTTCGAGATCTAATTGGACATAAGTACATAATACTTCTTTTATTTTTTGAAAGAATTGTCTCAGGATTTAAATGTTATAAACGGTTTAACACGCCGCCATTTGTAAAAGAATTTGTCTTGACATTTAAAAATTTAATTTAGAAATACCTAGAAATGTTTTATATATTTACTAGCGGCTTCGCCCCTAGCCTCTAGGGGCTCTGCCCCAAGAGGTGATAAAAAAAAGACCAAGGAAATCTTCAGCAAAAAAAAGGACCAAGAAAATCTTCAGCAAAAAAAATTGGGGGGGGGGGGGTTGGGGTTGTCCCACCCCCCAAGAAAATAGCCTAAAACCACCACAGGACAAGTAGGTATATTCCCTGAAGAGTATAATCCGATCGGTTCAGTGGTTACCGAGATCTTAAGGGACGGACAGACAGACATCATTCTACTATGTACTATGTATTATATAAAATGTAAAAACATTAATAATAAAGTTCATAAATAGCGCAGCTAACAACATTTTTTTATAAAATTTCTATTTTTTTGGAATAGTCAATAAAAAATATGAAATCTACTTATAATTATTTTATATGTATCCAAATAGTATAATTATAAATTGCGAATGTTATTGAGAAAAAAAAAACAATTACCCTTCAAAAACTGCGTTTCTTACTCACTTTTACTTTATTAATGACATGCTCCTATTAGATTGTTTTATTTTTTTTTAAGAACAAACTTTCAGAATAAGAAACTAAATTTAAAGATTCTAATCTTATAACACTTGTCACTTATGGGTCAAGTTTTTAGTTGAAAAAAAAACAAAATCTAAAAAGTTTCAAGAAGAAAAAAGTTTAAAGTTAAAATACTTTACGTTCACTCATTCAGAATAGAAAAATTCAGATTTTTAAGGAAAAGAAAAGTAATCTGAAAAAAATATTCGAACTGCTGCAGTTTTTTCAACAATATTGATATGCAGTTTCCCATTTTAACAAAAGCCACAGCTGCCATTAAGTCAACTATCCGCAGTCGGACCGCCTAATCTATCATAACAATCAGCAGCCAAGATTGAGGATAAAATAGCCTCATTTGAAGTTTGAATATAGCAAAGCGTACGATAACATTATTAAATTCATGTTTTCTTTGAAAATATTTGTTTTATCATCTTGAAATAAAGTTATATAAATGTGGAAGACTATTAGATCAGCCAATTTCCCTTAGCTCTCACATTCAATAATTTAGGGGTTTTTTATTTGTGGGGGGGTCTCATAATTGTTCTATGGCCAATTTTTCTTAGGAAGATCGACTTTTTCCCCTCAAAAATACCTCATAGCCTTTTACGAGATCCTACGAGACATACCTACATAAATACTACCTACAAATTAAACTAGGAAGAAGTTCCCTTTCCAAGGAACTTAATTTAATGACACAATATTTGAATTTGAATTGTGGTGTCCAGGCAACCAAATTCTGTGGTCCCGACTCAAAATCAGATTTATGTCCGTTAACGTGTCAGCTGTAACTGTGTTAACGTTTCGGAAAGGCAGCAAATTTTTTAAATTTTTAGATTAGCAGATTTTTAATTATTAGTAGCGTAGCCACTCTATCATTTGGCCGTGTCTGTAATTCTGTCTTGTCAAAACATTGTGTTTATATTTAGAAGGTATTCACCCCTATCATCTTATATGTATTTTAAGAAGACCACGAGAACAATGAAAAGCTTAGTGAGATCTTAGGGAACAGACAAAAACTTTTCTTTTTTAAAAACTAAAAGGCAACTAAAAAAAGCCTTTAGGGGGGGGGATTGGATGCCAGGAAAAAAGCCTCTAGGGGGGGGGGGGGATGGGATGCCAGAAAGCCTAAAACCACCTAAATACATTTATAAAGCTTCTCTAAAAAAGTAAAACCCACTTGGACCACCAATTACTTTATAGTATAGAAAAAGATGCTTAAATATAAATGTTTGCAGTTTTGGATGTCTCCTAACTTGTCGGCGGTCACACGTCTTTGATTTATGGAAAATCTTAGCAAATACTGGCAGGAACATTTTATCTGAAGAATATAAAAAATTGTAACTAGTTATATAAAGCAGTAAGGCTTTTTTCAAAATTAAAGTGTTCGGATGGTTTTGGGCTATTTTTCTGCCCCTGCTTTCGGAAGCACTGTACAAAGATATAAGAGACAAAGTCATATGTGTATTAATATTGTCATAAAAATTGTTTCTTATAATACTGATCTCTATCTTTGTGCAAATATTTAAATATAGGCTAAGCGGCTCTTTTCACATACCATTTTATTTCCTTTAAACATTGTAATGTAAACAAGAACAATAATTTGAATTCGTAGCGCATCAATAAAACGCCTTGATCATTAAATAAAAAAAGTCTAGTTGATTAATCCAATAGTAAAACATTTAAGGAACAACCAGGGAGCATTTTTTTCTAGAATAGAGCTTTGCTTGGGGAGTTCCTTGTCCAAAAAATTTTTTAGCTTACATTAAATACATAAAATCTTCATCTACAAGGCATTATTTTCAAGTTAGGCAGATTATTATTGTGTATGATTGTTCATCTACGGTAATAACTCTTATTTTTGGAAATGATAAAAATATGATTTAAATAACGTTTGAAAAATTAACATGGAACCTACTGAATAAGGTAATTTTAATTTTATTTCTATTTTGAATATTTTCAAAAATTCAAAAGCAGATAAATTAGGGACAGATATATGTATATAGAATGATTAGTTGATCTACTAATTAGTGCGCAATCCTATATATTTGAGAGTGGATTCCATTTAGCAAAAAATGTTTTAACAATTTTTTTCCCTTTCAATATTGTATGGTTTTGACATGAATAGACATAACATTCAATATTTTTTGAAAAGCACAATCTTAATGTCATTTAAATAACTTGAGCAACACAAGCTTCCTGTTAAAGTCTATAACAAATGTATTTTAAGATTACATGAGATCATTTCTGTAAAAAGCATTTTATTGAAAAGTTTAATACTTGGCTGTGCTATAACCCTTCCTAACCAGTACCAATACATCTATCAGTAGCAATATATTTCCTTGGTCCGATACTTAAATAGTTTTAGATTTACTATTATTGTTATCTTTTTAGAAAAGAATATTTCCCTTTCTAAAAAAAGTGTCGGTTTGTTTCTATGGAGATTCCCAGAACTATGTGGCATATTTTAGAATGAGACAACATTGAAAGTCAGGTAATCATTGACTGCTTTTTAGCCTTTTTTTAAAATTCAATTTTGTATTCTACATTATAATTGCTTGGTTGTTTAAATGTGTTTTTGTTGGGTGTTTTATTGCCATTCATGAGCTTCTATTGGATATTTTATTGATATCGAACAGAATTATCAAAATCTTAAGTAATGCGCTCTTGATGTAAGCAGAAGCTCTCAATACCAAATACAAAATTTGGTATTTAATCACTTCCGATTATTATCCCATCTGCAAAGTTGACATTTTCGCAATACATATGCAAAATGAAATAAAAGGGTTCTATTGATAATAGTGAAATAAAAGGTGAATTAAATGTACAGTTTTACCTTCTATAGCATAATAATAATAATAATATGCGGTTTTAATCATTTGATCTTATGCGGAAATAGAGAGGACATTCCCAACTTTTCATGTGTTTCCTATTTTTAGAGTAAACTAAAACGTAATTAAAGCAATGTATAAGTTTTCTTAAGAAAAGATTAGAAAAAGATTAGCTTAAATTTATAAAACGAATCTTTTATGCATGTTTTGAAAATATGACCCTTTTATAACAAATTAAAAGAATGTATTTCTTTTGTATTAGAAATAAAATAAATCAAAATTAATTTAATGAAACTGAAAGGATATTTGCATCGCTAAAAGTAAAATTCTCTTTCATTTATTTATGTTTTTTAGCCCATATTTCTCTCCCCCTGTCAACGAACTTTTTAAGTTACCAACCTCGTCACAACTAAAGACAATAAAATTTATGCATACAGTAATGTTATTTTACCTGGGCTTACCTATATTAAAGCAGTAATAATGGCTAAATCATATGAAATTTTCTTAGCCTTACATAGAGATTTTAAAAAATATTAAGATTTTGGCTAGCCATTTATAGGATTTTAGATTTTCTTACAAAGAACAGCCCACTTTTTATTTTTAAAATAATTAGGATTTGGTTAGGTGTTCTACTTGCCGAAAGCTTTTATTGTATTGTGCATTCAATTCCGCGCATTTGTCACATTAACAAATCGTCATATCCTTTCAATAGTTCAAATATCACTTTTTCCCTTTGCTTTACTCTCATTATTCAACTTAATAAACATCCTCTTAAATATATTTACAATTGTGTCTTTTTGCGAATGTTATACAGTATGTGGATTTAATCAGTGAGATAAACTTAAAAGTGAGAGAGGGGTCAATGGGCTGTTTATCACACTAGTCCCCAAAGTTTTACAATAAAGATATCTTATTCGTTGGATTGGCAACTTCATGGACTTTTACAAAATTTTGATTGGTTTGTTTATTATGTTGAGTGTTCAAACGTTTCAACCACTAATTTTAGTCTACAGAAAGGTTAATTTTGTGTGTCAGTCATTGGGGATGTACATTAATTTATCGATCATTGTCTTATCCCTTTAGATCACTGGGATTTAATAATTTGCGAAATTGTTTGCACAATCTTTTATTGCATAAGTGCATCTGACCTTAACCTGATAAAAAGTAAAAACTTTGCCAGAATTACATACTATTTATTTTAAACTTTATTTCAGAGAGAGGGAGTAATATTCTTTTAATTCATATTATCTAAATATTTTTTAAGCAAGAATACGATTATAAAGAAAAGAATTTTTTTAGATAAAGTATGTTATCTATAATACAAAGAAGGACGATGTCTGTCTGTCTATTTGTTTGTTTGTACCGAAGGATCTCGCAAACCGCTGAACCGATCGGATTCTCTTTACAGGGTAGCTTCTCATAGGTCCGGGAAGGTTTATAACTATTTTCTCGGGGGATGGGACACTCCCAACCCCACCAAAAAATGAAAAATGCACCCCCGAAAAAAAATATTTTAAATTTTCTTTTTTAAGACTACCCCCCCCCCCTCCCTCAAAAAAAAATATTGTTCTTTTAAATCGAAAAAACGAAAAATTAGGTCTATCAAACCTCTTTGGGCAAAGCCCCTAGAGGCTAGGGGGACGCCGCTATTCCTAATATATAATGAAGTGAGGTTTTTTGGCTGAAGCTTAAGATCTCAATCATTACTGAACCGATTGGATTACCGAATTTAGGTAGGCTTCATATAGGTCCTGTAATGTTACGGCTATTTCACTTTAGATTTAAGTCTTGGGATGGTTTTAGGCTATTTTTAGTTTGAATACACAATCTCTAGATGGTAACGGCGCAGACGCTAGTGTTGAATAAAATAATAAACTTGAAAAAAATATTTGAAAATTGGACAAATGCTAGAGGGTTAAATTTAAAAATCTGACTTCTGCTACTTTTTTTATTTAGTTTTTATCCCCCTTTTCTGTCTATAACTATAAACAATATATTTCAACTTTATATGCTTTTTCCAAAGTAAATGACAGGAAAATTAATCTTTCCCAATAATTTAAAAATACACAATACTTTTAATGTTTGTTAAGTTAAGTTAAGTAATGGTTAGAACTTAGAAGAACCCCGCAAAGATGGTACCCCGCAAGGATAAGGACCCGCAGGATTAGTGCCTTTCACAGCGACTAGAATTAGGAATTTCCAACAATTGATTTTTTTTGTCTGTATCGAAGGATCTCGCTAACCAATGAACCGACATGGTTCTCCTTTAGAGTGAAGCTTCTTATAGGTACCGGGATAGTTTTAGGCTGTTTTATTTTTAAATAAAAAAAGTCGTTGTATGGTTTTAAGCTCTTTTTCTGCTCTTTCATATCCCTTCGAATATCCCTAGATACTAGGGCCGCAACCGCTAGTAGGTTACAAAGTGTCAATAATAAAGAGTAAATACTTTCTTTTATTACACAAAAAGTTTCCCTTTAAAGCAATTTTAAAAGGCAATTTAGCTCCAATAATTTTGATATTGTCATCCTTGTTACCGGGGATTTTTGAGAAAGTTGTGTTAAAAAAGTATTTTGTAAATTGAGAATTTTACAATATTTGCTTTTCTTTAATTTCGGATGTTCGTTCATGTCTTTAATGTTTCTTAAAAACGCCCAAAAAGATTTTTATGTATATATATAGTTAAAGTTAACATGGATTACATGGTATTGACAAAAAAAGGCAAAAAAAACGGTTTTAGCAACAATAACAAAGTAAAAACGCAAGCAATCACTATCCTAATATATAAAGATATTTGGCTGTAGCTTAAAATTTCAGTAACTACTAAACCATTGAATTGAATTCTCCATTTAAGTGAAGCTCGATATAGTTCCCGGGTTGTTTCAAGTTAAGTTAAGTTAAGAATTATGTCTAGAAATGGTATTAGGCTATTTTTCTTTTTTCCCTGCCCTTTATATACAAAGGTTCTAAGTGCAGCTGATATTGATATCATCTGTTATGTATAAACTCTGACAGCAGTGTCTGCCCAAAATTTTTATTTACTTTTTTATGCCGGCTAACACTTGTTTTACAGATAGATAGATAGATAGATAGATAGATAGATAGATAGATAGATAGATAGATAGATAGATAGATAGATAGATAGATAGATAGATAGATAGATAGATAGATAGATAGATAGATAGATAGATAGATAGATAGATAGATAGATAGATAGATAGATAGATAGATAGACAGACAGATAGACAGACAGACAGACAGACAGACAGACAGACAGACAGACAGACAGACAGACAGACAGACAGACAGACAGACAGACAGACAGACAGACAGACAGACAGACAGACAGACAGACAGACAGACAGACAGACAGACAGACAGACAGACAGACAGACAGACAGACAGACAGACAGACAGACAGACAGACAGACAGACAGACAGACAGACAGATAGATAGATAGATAGATAGACAGACAGACAGACAGACAGACAGACAGACAGACAGACAGACAGACAGACAGACAGACAGACAGACAGACAGACAGACAGACAGACAGACAGATAGATAGATAGATAGATAGATAGATAGATAGATAGATAGATAGATAGATAGATAGATAGATAGATAGATATGTAGATATGTAGGTGAATAAATACAGATATTTTAGATTTTAAAAGCTTAGGATTATTCACATTTTTGTAGTTTTAACCGCATTAGACAATTTAATCCTCATTTTTTCAGATATTTTACATTTGTAGCTAAGAAAATAAATAAATTTTGTTAAAAGCGAAGCTTTTATACTTATATGAGTTCTGTATTAGAAGCTCTTATTATCAATTTAAGTATGCTTCCTTAGTCCTCTATAATAACTCGTTTTTTGGCATTAAATTTTATCCAAGTAAATTGATTTTTGAAAAAAAATTATTCCTATGAAGTTTAGGCACAATGTATTAAACGTAGCACTCTGGAAACGGTGAAATTTTAATGGAAACGTTTATAAGATATATTATATCTATATTTCACCTCATAAAAATTCTTTGTAAAAAAGTTATATATCATCTTTTTACTAATATTTTACCAGTCATGGTTTTTGCAGGAAAGGGAAAACTTAGCAGAAAAAAAAATTTCTATGACCCTTCAGAAGCGAAGCTACTTTAATTATTAAGTATATCAATTCATACGACGGCTGTTCAAAGACCATTAAAAAATTGTATTATTTTTGAAGGATTTTAAAATCTAACAACATCGATGTATTGCATTTATTTGATAAGCTATGCAAATTAAGCTTTATAATTAGTAATTTATTGAAAACAATTGCGAATAATAAGAGAACTGAATTAGTGGAAGAAGTGGAAACTAAATGACTTTTTTTTGTAAAATGCCCTCCCCCCCCCCCCAAAAAAAAAAATTACTCTACTGTTTGTTTGTTAGTATTTCTGTCTCTGTTCCAGGTTTTTATGCATAATAAATTGATGGATGATATTTTGATGCTATTTAAACTGACAAATTTTATATATTACTTTAATATTTTCTAAAGTAGTTTGAAGAGCGCCTTTTTTGTTATTAAGGGTATCTAAAACGCCTTCATCGATGGACTTTTGATTTTTAGTGATGATTTGTAAATGATTAGTAGGAAATTTTTAACAGGATTTTGTGTATGTCAATTACGAAATCGTTAAAATCTGGACAAATAATTTTATAATTTCCAGAAAAGCCTTCTTTAAGTTTTGGGGACATAGAAATAGCCTAAAACTTACATTGAAGCTGTCCTAAATTGCAGAACTGAAGCGATTGAGTGGGTATTGAGATCTTAATGAACTTTTACAAAAAACCTCCTATTTTAAACAAAAACAAAAGGGAGTAGAAGCATCTCCTCATATACTTTCCCGGAAAAAAAGAACTAAAATAGACAGATAAATAATAAAAATTCCTGTGTTTATTCATTAAATGGCCTATCATTACTTTCACATAGTTTTACAAATATAGCAGAGATAAATAGATATTTAGTATTTTTATAAATTCTTATTTAAAAGTAACAAAATTTCTGTATGTCTGTAGCTTAAGATCTATCTAACAGCTGAACCGATATGGTTATACTTAGCATACTTTAGGTCCAGGACAGGTTTATAACTATTTCGGGACAGGGTTCCTCAAAAGAAAAATAACGCAAAAACCGACCCACCCCCAATCTCCCCAAAATCTTTTTTTATTTAAATTGAAAGTAAAGGATCGACTTAGCCATTCCCTATAGGTGGCGAAGCGGCTAGTTATACAATGTACTGCTAATGCTTGGCTTAAAACAGTAAAAGTATTATCACAACAAATTTAAAAGATATTTTAGATATAATCTATAGAAATTTATGTAATCACCTGATATTACTCTTAAAATAGGAAAATATCTCAACCCATTGTTAAGGGTGTACATCCATTTCTGCATGTTATCTCATCCACATTGGATTTTATATTCGTAACAAGGATGACAACATCCATAAAAGCGAAGCACTGAAACGGTAGGACAAACGGGCAAGAACACTTATATAGTGTCAGAACTGAATAATCGGAATATAAATGTATAAGAGTTGAAGCAAAATTGTAAGTAAATTTGTTGAAAAATTGCTTTATACAGGATAATGTTTATGAACATACTTACATATTTAGGACTTGATTAAAGAGTTGCTTCGCTAATAACATTATACTTTGTTGTCCCAGGAATCAATATACCAAAAATCAGATCAATCGGATGATTAGATCACATAAAAATTTGTTGTTAAAAAAGTAAAAAATCAACATGTTTAAAATAAACGTACGGACATTTTGGTGATGATTATAGAGTTGCTACGCTTTCTAAATCGTACCTAACTATTAAGGAATTACCATGCAAAATTTAAAATCGATAGGAAAATTCTAACTTGCCTAAATTAACAAAAAAAGCTATCCGTTACGGACGTACGGACGGAAAGACGTACGTACGGACCGACCCTAATTATAGAAAAGCTTCGCTTTTAAAAATACTTTTTATGTGTGTATTATCTCTTGCTATTGTTATGGTAAGGGTGAGAGAAAATATCGTCATTTATATTTACATTACATTACGTACATTTATTCTATCAACAATAGATTTATCCCCTCAGAAAGACAATCAACTACAATAATACGTCCAATTTAAAAAAATATTTTAGTAGATGATAATTTTTGGCTATATTTATTTAATTTTAAACATATGGAGACGAAATTTTTGGAAACAAAACGTTATTTAAAGATCTAAAAATATGTACACCTTATCCAATAATATGGTCAGATTGCTCCTAACCTGGGATTATTGATACATTCTAGAGCGCGCATTTTTTGCAAATTAGCGCAAGCAACATAAAGCTTTTTCAGGCAGTTGGATAAGGGTTCTTCTTTGTTAAACATTCAGTTTTTCATGCTATACATCTACATATTTAGATGTGCAAAACCTAGGACTGTACAGACAGCTGTTGAACTGATTTCAAGTTGTGAAAATAAGTTATTTCTTTGTATAACCGATCTAATCCTATATATTTCTCTCTCTCGATTATGGTTGTCTAAATAGGAAATACCCACATTTCCTTTTCTTTCAACATTGGGGAGAAAAGGTTAAACATTTTTGTGGTTTCCCTCATTTTACATCTGAACCACAATATATTTTTATAAATAACCCTGGTTAGGTTAGGTTTAATAAAGGTTAAAGGAGCACTAAAGGGTTAGAGCCCCCGGAAGAGTTTTTCTCTCCATAAAATAAGGAAGGGGGGTATAGTAATAGAGACGCAGGTTTTAGAATTTTAGAATTATCTTTTAGGTTCTGGCTTTAACCCCTTTGTAATAAAGTAACTCAGTGTATGTAATAAATATGTGTCCATTTAGATCTCGAAAACCACTGAACTACTAATCCAATACGTTTCAGGAAATCTTAGTATTGGTCTAGGGTAGGTTTTAGTTGAGGAATGGGTTAATAAAAACACCTACTAATTTCCTTAATCAAAACTAAATTAAATGCGGGGGGGGGGGCTAGAATTTTTAAATCTATCCTGATGAACAGGCCCTTACTGGCTAGGTTATATTGACACAACTAAAACTTTCTCAAAAAAGGCAATTTAAAATAATAAGATTGAAATATTTTGAACAAAATTTACTAGACTTTGAGAATTTTAATTGAAATTTGTCTAACCCTTTAAAAAACAAACATATTTTGCAAAAGGGTAGAGAACAGTGTTCCGGTTTTTAGATAAAGTTTATCATTCTTAATGATTGATCATAATATTAATATAAAACATTTTCTTAATTTCCTGGCAGTTTTAGTTTTATTTCTGACAATTTTTCACGAAAATGATTTAAGTGATTTTTTATTCCAATTCATAAGAACGAGCACCAGAATTATCTTTTGTTTGGGGTTTGATTCTTGAGTGTGGTTGGACTTTTTCAAGATTTTTCGGTTCATTTCTTAAATAACTTACCTAAAAATATAATTAAAATTAATAACCCCAAAAAAATGTAAGGAGATTAAAGATTCAGGGAAGATTCAATGAAAGATATCTTTCTACAATGATTTAATATCTTCCATTTACTAAGTAAATAAGCCTTGTATGTTTATTTTTTCAAAGCGAAGCTTTGTTATAATTAGGGTATGTCTGTCCGTCCGTAACGGTTAGCTCTTTAATTGTAACGGTTAGCTCTTTTCTTTAATTTAGACATGTTAGAATTGTCTTATCGATTCCAAACTTTGCATGATGATTCATATAACAATTAGATAAAAGGGAAGTATGTCTATAAACGTTATCAGAAAGTCCGTACTTCCAATTATAACATGTTGATTTTTAAGTCCTAAATATGTAAGCATATCATTAAATACTATCACTGTTCATTTGTCCTACTATTTCAGAGCTTCGATTTTATGGATGTTGTCATCCATGTTTCAGAGCATTTTGCTCTATAACAAATAAACAATAAATCTAGAAATAAAAATCTGGTTTTGTTGTTTTTGATTGAACTGCAACTAAACTTTAAAATGTTTCAGTGAAAAATAGGATTTCAGATTTCTTACTTTTTAACTAGATAAAATTATTAAACGCTTTTCTAAGGTCTAACTGATTTAAATATATCCTATTTTTTTAAGACTTGGGGTGTATATTTAAAGGTGATTATAAAATGGAAGAAAACTTGTATACTAAAAATTATAATAAACAAAAATAACCCTTCTGTTATGTAAATTAATTAATTTTTTCACTGATAGTTTGTTCCATCCAATCAAAAAATGATAAAAAACATGTTAGAAAACCTTTTGAATCCATGATATTTGGCAATTTAAATCATATAATATTTGTGTTTATTTCTAGGGTTAACTGGATATCCGACTGAGTTCTAATACCGGATATCCGATTCTGGCCGGTTATCTGGCCAACGTTAGATATCCGGGCCAACTAAAATTATAAAATAAATTTTTTCTTGATCCCCGCTATTTTCCTAATGAGAAAAACGAGAAAAAAAAAACATTTAATTAAAAAGAACATTTTATTTTCTGGTTTGTGGAGAGAAGTGATTAATTTTGTATTGATTTTTCACTGACTTGACAGTTTTAATTTAGCCACAGTTCAAATCAGGAGCAGGAACATTTACTAGTAATAATGAGGGAGAGAGAGAGAGAGAGAGAAAGCCCTAAAAACTTTTAATAAACTTTGATTGTTTGATGTAAACTTGCATTTTCGAAGCATATCAAGAAATAAAATTAATCTACAGAAGGGTTAATTAGTTTATCATCATTTGGGTTGTAAATTGACCTATCCCGCAAGATAAAATATACAGTATATAAACGTTTCATTGATGCTATAAATTTTGACACTCAATCATCTTTAAATTTTAAAGATTTCATTTTTTTACTTTAAATAGTAAAACTATAAACTTAGAATAAATTTAATTTTAGAATGCATATCCCTACCAATCTTTCAAATCAGCCGCAGACTTTTACAAAGGATAAGGGTATTGGTAATTTTGATATATTAATAAATTAAATCAATAATTTCAATTTTATTAATACAAATATGATGTGGGGGGGGGGGGGTGAGGGATGTCTTATAAGGTTGAAGGGAACCTCTTAGCATATGATAGGTTGAAGAAATTCTATAAGGAGTTGCCTTGTATACTTTTCAAAGTTTGTTAAAAAGTGTCTTGTTTTTTTTTTTTAAGGGGGAGGGCCGAGGGGGTACTATCTTTCTCAGTTCCAAAAGTAAAACTCTTAGGATGTGGTGACCATCCCATACCATTAAATGTCTTAACACCTGCTTCTTTTGTGAAGAAGGTTTATTTTTCCCTATTTCTCAATTCAATTGAAAATCTTTCACTTCCAAATAATGGAAATGGTTAGTAGGAATTTATATGTAAAACAATGATGTCAAAATAATAGCAAATGGCCTATAAATTGATGTAATTCTAAATAATGATACATATAGAACTTTGGGGGGGGGGGGGACTAGTGTAATACACAGCCCATTGTCCCCCATTGTCTCTCTGGTTTTTTAGTGTACAATAAAATGCAGTTACTATGAAAGAAAATTAAAGTAATTGAAATACACAGAATTTCTTATTGTTTATTAGTGGATTTTAACAATCTAAACAAAAAATAATATCAATCAAATGTGTAATGTCATAATCAGTGATTTATTGACAATTCTTACCTAAAACCAGCAAGACAGTTGAGTGTATGCTCCAGGCAAAAGCACGGACTATCGCGACTCACTTCTGATGCCTCTTTATCTTCCATCTTTATAAACTTTCTAGGTACTTAATGCAATTTAAATTAGATGTTGAAAATTTAAAAATTATTATATCTAACATGATTTTAGCCGAATAATCAAGGTTTTTATAATTTATAATTATAAATTATTATTTTTCTGAATACATCATATAATTGTATTTTTTGATGGAATTCTTTTGTACTAAACACATATTGCAAAAATGAATAAAAAATGCTCATGTATTCTAAAAAAATAGCAGTACATAGAAATGTAGAAAATTGTATAGATAAAGAGATAATTAAATTCTATGGAAAAAAATGAGGTAAAGATTGATTCTAAGACAGTGCAGTGGAAAATTACTGTGAAAATATTAAAAATAATAATGGAAATTATTGGTTTATGTTTATTTCTTTTATATGTCCAGTAATATATAATAAACGTTTAGATCGATGCTTTCAATTAGCTTAGTATTTTGTAAAGGAGAGGTTTTAGGCTATTTAGAGTAAAATAGGTCAACCTCTTTGGGAACAATGCCACTTCTTCCCCCCACCCCCCTTTTTTTAAATACTTTTCTAATATCTCAGAGTTTAAATCTCAAAAAGCTTCTTTTAATCAAAATGACGGTCTAAACTTCAATTAACAATTTAATATTGTCTCCAAACCTTTGTTTTTCCTGTTTTATCATTAATATTCATATCCTGACATCCCTGCTGTAAATGTATAAATTGAAAAGTGCTAGCGAAATAAATTTGCAATTTTTATATTTGCTGCAAAAATACTAGTTAAGGTAATGTTACGGATAAAAGTATTGTATAGCGAAAAAGCACTAATGTATAAATTCCTCTCTTCTTAATATTGACACATTACATAGTAAGTACGTTAATTCGCATGAAAAAAGTTCAAAATTGAAAAACCCTAGAAACTTATTTAAAATAATTTCGTAATCCCTAATTTTAGAAAAATCCTAATACGTAAAGAAGTAAGCTTTTTTGTCCGATATGGTTCTCATATACAGTAAAGCATCTTATGGGTCCATGAAAGGTTCTTAACTATTTTGGGGGAGGGTATCTCCGCCTTCCAAATAAAAATGACCCCCCCCCCTCTCCCAAAAAATACTATTTCTTTTCAAATTTTTTAAATGAGGGGGAGGTAAATTACCTTAAGTGGCCCTAGAGGATTGTAGGGGGGGGGGGGGCTAATACTTAATAATAGAAAAAAAACATTATTTTTTTTGCTTTAATTTATCCAATCACCAGTATTACCCTCACTGAACAAGGTTGCAAAAAATCACAAGGTCATAAATCTATCAATCTATCACATTTTCTCACTAAAAAATCCACATTAATTCACTTTTTCAACATATTCAATGCAAAAAATAACTTTTTTTACTTTGACTCTATATCACACATTAATTTTAATGTGAAAAAAAATATAAATTAAAATACAAAAGAATTAATCTTATTTGGCCAAATTTATGAAATTACATTTTATTTCTAATTCTTTCATGTTATATTTGTTTTGTTTTTTTAAATAACCCACCTTAACTTTAAATCACTTTTTTGCTTTAACTGACATACTTTTTACCGATGATTTAACAACAAAAAAATCACTATGTTTATTTTTTTAAAACTTTCCTTTTTGTAAAACTGGATAATTTGCAAAGAGAAACACAACAAGAAGTAGGTTCAAAATAAATTGCAGCTGTGCGTGCGTGTATGTGTGTGCGTGAGTGTGTGTGTGTGTGCCTGGGCTGATATAGCTACCTAGGCCATGTGCCTCGTATAGTAGCGGTCAAACTACACTACTAAACATATTTAAGCCACAACAAACGTCGTTCACTCAATACAGACAATATTATTCATTAGCAATAGTTATAACTCTACAACAAATACGAGATAATAAATGAATTAAGACATGTTGAAACAGATATTGTCCGTTTGTCTGAATTCTTAAGCTTTTATTTTTATGGATGCAATGATCTTATTATATTTCACAGATTTTTAAAGTAGAATTTTTGAAACTATTTTGAATGATTTTTTCTCTTTAAAATACAGGAACACCAAAATAGCTACTGAGTCTGACTGACCCATGTTATAATCTCTTGAATCATTGTACTTGTCGATTTTAGTAGTTTTTTTTTAATATTTGTCCAATTTAAATATATTTTTGTAGGTTATATAGTTAAGTTTATTTTGGTTAACTCAAAAAATAGCTTAAAACATGCTAGGGTTAATACAAATATTCCCTAATTCTGCTATTTTAGTTTTTCCGATTGTGAATTTAATTCCGGTAGTTTTTTAAGGACCCGTATGCAAAACTTAAAGGATATTTTAAATTGTAGAACAGGACAGACAAATATTTCTAAAGATTTAAATTGTAAACAAAACGAAATCTTTACAGGAAAGATGCATTTAAAGTTAACTTTATATAAACCAGAAATATTAAGGGATCAGACAATCGACGACAAATCCCAAAAGATGAAATACTCCTTCTGTATAAATAATGAAATTATTGGTTTAAAAGTTTGGACACTGCTAGTCTGAACCAACCATTTAAGATTTGATAAAGGTACTGAGCTGGATCTTTATATGTATAGCCGTTGCCGTAGCCGTGGCCAGAGGGACAGCCACTAACCTAATACCGATCTTTAAATCAAATTGGCTATCCGTGGCCACAGCTATATGCGATCTTTAAATCACAATCACTTTTTGAATTTTCAGTAAAAATATGAAAAAATGTTAATAATAACTTCAAACATTTAAAAATCCATGTTTTATTGGCAGCACTGGGGGTGCCGACGGCTACAACTACGGCTACGACTACGGCCACGACAACGGCTACGGATACGGCAACGGCTACACATTTAAAGATCCAGCTCTGAAGATTTTAAAGGCAATAAATGAGAGACTGTATTTATATTTAATTTTTTGGGATACGTATAATTTGCAGTCCACTGTCATTCCTGGCATAAGCAGATTTCCCAAAAATATAACAATCGAAAATAAAAACAAATTTCCTCAAAGGTTGATTAAAATTATTGGCTCGAATTTAAAAGAATATTGTTTAGTGTTCTTTTATCCTCTTCTAACATTTCCCAAAAACAATCTTAAGCTGGCAAAGTCAGAATCTATGTAGAAAATAAAGTTAAAATAGTTAATAGATATAATCCAGTTTTTATACAGTTTGTATTTGTTTATCAGAATACTTAACTCTTCTCAAGCATTCTTTTAAATCAATCAACTCCTTTTGAATATTTCACTGTATTTATAATGTTTTGTTTTAAACAAGAATGAAACAATTCATAGATTCATATATAGATTCACAAGTATCTTTTTAAAGTTTTTTTTCTGTCTTCTATAACATAATTATTTTTTTTCAGTTATTGCACTTTATTAAAATCTTTTTTTTTAATATTAAAAGAATATAATTTGAAGTTTAAGACAAGGACAATTATATCCAGTAATAGCTAAACAAAACAAAAATAGTAACAGTAAAGTGTCAAAGAGTAAAAAAAAAATTCGGGTCTAGTCCCTTTCGTGACATCGCACCTTAAGGGGCTATTCTTCGTATTTTTCACAGTAGGTTTTCTCCTATTTCTAGCCCCTGCGGGGGGCTCTAACCCTGCGGGGCCAATTACCTAACCCTGTTTGGCAAATACCTAACCCAATATAATCTAACCTAACCTAAAATAACTATAAAAAGCCATTTTAAAAATACGACAAATCGCCCCTTAAGGTGCGATGTCACGAAAGGGACTATTCCCAAAAATTCGTAGTTAAAATGAACTTACCCTTGCTATAGAGTATCTACAATGTGTTAACACAAACGTAATTAAATTTAGATTAATTTTTCAGTCTTTAAGTATGTATATCTTGAAGGGGTCAGTTTTAATTTTTAGGTTATTTTGAAAAATACAATGAAAGCAGTAAAAATCAGGGAAGCTTAAGGTAGGGCATTGGATGATAAATTTTTCATCCCTTTAAATTTAATTTCAAACTTGGCTTTTGAAAGGGCTGTAGATTGATTTATCTGTGATGATTCCCGCTCTCCCTGAGTTTAAGCGCTCCAATGAAGCGAATATAACCCCTAGCAGACGACAGGGAAAGATATCAGCAATTTTAATTGATCTTAATCCTGCATTTATAATACAAAGTAACTTTATGTGTGTCCGTCTGTCTGTCTGTCTGTACGTCCGTCTGTATGTCTATCCCGTAAGACCTCGGTAACCACTGAACCGATTGGATTCTACTCTTCAGGGAATATACCTACTGGTCCTGTGGTGGTTTTAGGCTATTTTCTTGTTGGTTGGGACAGACACCCCCCCAAAAAAAAATTTTACACAGTTAATTTAAAATAAATGGTTATTCTAAATCTGCCAATAAAACAAATTAGTTCCAGTTATTTTTTAAAAAGCCATTCTCGGAAATATAAGTAACGAACAGTGCAATATTGTGAAAAAAATAATCCAAATCACATTGATTTTTTTTTCATAGATATGTAAACAAGCATGACAACATCCATGAATAACTAAGTTTCAATCAAATATAATACATGCTATGATATGAACAACAGACTAACTGAGGTACATAATAAAGTATATACTCAAGGGCTGTGGTAATCCTAACAAGAAACTTTTAACAACTAGCTTTAATAGCAGCCGAGTAAATCTAAATTTTCAACTAAACTAAGCTTACATTCGATGCTGATAAAAAAGATAAATGAATGGAAAAAGGTTGGGTAGATAGATAGATGACACTTTTTTCCTATTTTTTCCATGCATAATTAGTGTCAGCAACATATCTTAATTTGTGACTTTACAAACAAGGGGATAATGGATAGGTGAAAGATGATTATTAAAAAATCTTAAATAAGACTAAATCATTGTTTAAAGCTATCAATATTGAAATTTTTATTTGTTAAAAACAAAATATAAATATGATTAGTGCAAAATTTAAGTAATTTAAATATAATTATTATATACTATATGCTAAATTATAAATTTGTATTGTTCACCATTGCAAAATTGGAACTAGGAACCTTTAAATTAAAAGGTAAGTTTGCTAAGCAATTTTCATAATAAGGAACGTGTACGCTTAGTTTCATAATAATTAGACATATTTTACTTAATTAAATTTACTTATCCCTTGATGTTAGTGTCAAATCTAGTGTGCTTTCACTTATGCAAAACATCTCATCCGCATAAAGTGTAACATATTCGCAATAAAACATGTTAAAAGGGTGTTTTATTATGAGAATAAAGCTAAATTTTAAATGTTTTACTAACATATTAAGGTCTCCGCAGCTGGCTTCTAGGGGCTCTGTATTCAAAAGGGTAGGAAAAACCAAAAAAAATCACTTAAATCTTATAATAAAATAGCCTAAAACCAACCCCATCAGTTCAATACTTATCTAGATCTTAAGCTACAGACAGAAAAATATAATAGGATATGCGGTCCTGTTGATTTAATAATGTGATATTTATGCGTAAATGTATAAACACCATGAAATCTCTGAAGAGTTTTTACAGCAAAAAGTAGAATGAGGTTAATGTTAAAGTTATTACGAGATCATGCTACGCGTTTTTTCTTTCTAGGTTTGTCTTTTTAATAGATATAATCTAGACAGTGCAGGCCATACTATTGGTTAGAAAGTGTACAGGTTTTCATACGAAAGGACAGTTTTTTTTTCATTTCATTTGCATAATGAGTCAGCTATAAATAGTCGTATTTCTTAGGATAAAGCTTTTCTTGGATAAATTATATAGTGTAAAAATTCCACTCCTCGTATAATGTGAAGCATATGACAAAACATGTATAATAAGTGAGCTATGAATAGTTAAATTTCTTAGCTTTCGAGAAATAATATCGTCACAAACTCTCTTCGCTAGAAGTATTGGAATTAATAAATTACAACAATAAATAAACAAAGGTATTTGGCTGCCAAAACATCCCTTTCAAGTTTGACAGATTATGGGGCAAGTTTGACCTTACAGATTTACTATATGTATTGTCTTTTCATTAAGGCACAGAACTAATATATTTTGATTATAAAGTACGTTAACTATGGCGTAGATACTGTAGAGTATATATTCTACTCAAACTCTCAAAAATAAAAAAAAGTCAGAGTACAAATTATTCAATTTACTGTATAACAGCTTACTTTTTTTGTGCTAAATTAGACTTTTGGTTCTTTCAGTACAACTTTTTTTATGAAATCTTTATTATAGCTATAAAAAACAACACAAAGTTCTGATACTTTAAAGTCGAAACTAGTATAAATAATCTGCAATAGCAAATCCTCAATGATATACAGACATCTCGCAGAGTGCGTAAATGCACGCATAATAAAAAATCAACGCGTATTTTCTTTAGCCAGGTGGAACTTGTGAATTCTTTCTGATACCGTATATGATGTGCAAACGTAGCCTTACTTTCAGCCATTTGGCCTCTAATAGCCCATATCAAAGCAATTGAAAATAAAGACACCTGACATATTACAACGGACTTCTCTCGTATTCCTGGCTTGATCCAGTATTTGTGTACATATAATCTCTTTCTAATCCTTTTGAATGCCAAATTGAAATTCTGAGAGTTGATACACATTTCAATACAGGCATTCCAGATATATTGCTTATGGAAAAAATTTACTACCTGTGCCCATTAATTCGTCATGAAATAGGACGATTGTAGTTTAATGGTTTTCCGTTTAGTGATTGCATGGGGTTTTACCTATCTTATATCAGGGGAAAAGGAAACTTTAGTTTTTAAATTATACTGGTACTCAAAGTTTTATAAACACGTTCTATCATATGTTGGGTTGAATACAGACTAACAGTGTCTAAACTTTTCAACCAACAATCTAAATCTGTCGTTCAGTGTCTTATCCCTAAAGATCCATGCACAAAAATTCTACATTCCCCCACCCTAACAAAACCCTGTACACGTCACTGCAGCCAGGATATACCCTTATTCCTGGTTTCAATATCGTATTAACCTAATTTTTAAATAAATTCTATTACATCTTTTCAAACATTTTAAATCTGATTCAAAATACATAATATCTGTCATAATAGTTATTGACAACTTTTTCTAAAAGTTTACTTTGAAGGAGGACACATATTTAAGTAACGCAGTAAGCGAAGAAAAATCTCAGAATACAAAAGGACCATCTATAATACAAAGTAGCTTGATGTCTGTCCGTCTGTCTGTCCCTTAAGATCTCGGTAACCACTGAACCGATCGGATTCTACTCTTCAGGGTATCTACCTATTGGTCCTGTGGTGGTTTTAAGCTATTTTCTTGGGGGGTGGGACACCCCCAACCCCCCCAAAAACAAAAAAAATTCCCCCCATTTTTTTTTTTTTTTTGTAAGAAATATCCTTGGTCCTGTGTAGAAGATTTCCTTTGTGGAATATTTCCTTTGTAGAAGATTTCCTTGGTCCTTCTTATTATTTTTTTTTTTTACAAATTTCACCTTACACTTTTTTTACCATCTCTTAGGGCAAAGCCCCTAGAGGCTAGGGGCGAAGCCGCTAGTAGACTATAAAACAGGAAAAAACTGCGAAAGTACTGTAGACTATATTGGAAAATAAATATTAGATCAAACTGTTCTTGTAAGCATGGGGGGGAGGGGACATTGGGCTGTTTACTACACTAGTCCCCAATGTCTTATAATGACGTTTTCTTACTTGTTGGCTCAACAACCATGGGGACTTCAATTATTTGTTTCATTAAGTTGAGTGTCCAAACGACAACCACTAATTGTAATCTACAAAAGGGGCAATTTTGTATCATTAGGGATGTATATCGATTATCGGCCATTGTCATATGAATTCTAATAATCAAATAATAGAACAGGACTAAGCAATCGGGAAAAAATGCATAACATTTTAAGAATATAAAAATACTTTAGAAATGAATACTTATTGTTATAAGCTCTTTTCCTTTTGAATATCTACAAAAATTTTTATATGTATTGGTTTAAAATTGAAATATCTAATGTTTTACTCGCTCTATTTGACACAACATACATTAGATCTAGTACAGCTCACGATAAAATAATTCGAGAATCGAACTATTAAGAAAAACTAAAAACCATTATAGTATACTCGTTCAAACCGGCATAAGAAAAACTACGAATAGTCTTTAATAGCCAAAAGAAAACTTATGTGAAAATGTCTTTTTCGTGCATTTATGAGGGCTGCGAGACAACTTCTTTTTAAAGTCTTGGGAATAATCCCTTTCATAACATGGCCCGATAAGGGGCGATACGTCGTATTTTTAAAATGGCTTTTTATAGGTTATTTTAGGTTATATTGGGCTAGGTGATTGCCCTACAGGGTTAGGTAATTGGCCCCCCAGGGTTAGAGCCCCCTGCAGGGTCTAGAAATAGGAGAAAAGCTACTGTGAAAAATACGAAGAATCGCCCCATAAGGTGCGATGTTACGAAAGGGACTATACCCAAAGTCTTTGCAGGTAATAAAGAGTCATTTTTTATATTTAAATTGTAAGTTGTGTTGGTAACATAAGCTTGCATAAAGGGGTTGTCAACACCCTCCTAAAACAAGATATTAGGAAGGACTACCTTCCCATTCTTTCACCTGGCAAAACCCTGTGCATGCCACAGGTTTATGTATTATATATTCTATGTCCCTATGTGTGTGGAGCATAAAACAAATATTAGACAAGAATAAAAGATGGTTGCAATAAATATTTCTTGTCTGCCAAATAATCAACTTATCAGTTCATACATTTCAGCAACTTTCAATTATTATTATTTCATATAAAAATATTCATATTCCTTAAGGAATGTTGATAATAACGTAGAGCCAAACTTTTGCATCAGTCCATAGACACTAACAGTACAATTACTTTTATTGCACTACCTTTGTCGCGAGTTTCGGATTACGGATCTTAAGTTCTTATTTCGAAAAATAGCTTGAAACCAACGTAGGCCACATCGTTAGCTTTTCTAGAAATAATCTCCCACAACTATCTAAGCCGCGCATCATCAGCAGAAAAATTTATATTTAAAAAAGTTGACGTATAAGCATGTCCATAAAGTAAATTTTAAAGCAACGAAACAGGTTTAAATTGTCAGGTTATAAGTGGCTGTCAGGTTTTTTTTTTAAATTTAATTTAGAAACTGCAAAAATATTGTTTGGTGGATTTGTAAGAACACTTAAGCAAAAAGTCTGGGAAAATGAGGATTAGGTGCAAAACTGTGTTCATTTTTTAATGCACAAATCAATGCATGGTACACCGGGGGGCAAAGTTATTTAATTTGATTTCATGCAAACTTCTCTTTCTTATCTATTTGATCTATTTTTCATTAAGAAAGAATATACAATAACAAGCAAAAAGCAAAAGCAAGTCGCAAAAATGCTGAGAAAATGTCAAAAAATGTAAAAGTTTGACTATATCAAAGATATAATATCATATAACTCAGAGATATATTTAATATTATTATTGACCAAAGTGAATTAAATCCTTGCGGTGTTTCTGTAATAATACAAAAGATAAAACGGTCATTTGCTATTTGTAATAGACAGACAAACATAAAACAACAAAAATATAGAAACAGCACTTTTAACATTATGCTTTATATTCATGGGACTCCCCATTTCAAAAGTTTAAGGAGTAAAAAAAATTTAATTTGGTAAAATTGATTTACGAACTATCTATTTAAATTTTTAAGTATACCATATTGTTACAGGAATCCTGAAGTATGGTTTAAAATCGCAGGACTATTCTAAATTAACAAAAAGGGCTATCCAGACAAATCTATAGAATTTGCTATTTCTTTCGTCTTAAATATGTCTGTAATGTAAAAACACTGAGCTAAAGCCGCGGCCCAGACAACATAATTCAGTTCTCCCAGGAATCTGAAGGGATAAGACATTGTACAATAAATTGGTTATCCCCACAATAACGATTCACAAAATTATGAATTTTCTAGATCAAAATATTTGTCAGAAAAGTGTATATATTGAAGGCTTCTAAAGCCCACTATACAAAAAAAATACACAAAGTTTTTGTGCCATAAAAAAAGTTGTGGTCAAAACAGATCTATAGTATAGGTGTATATGCAGACAACTACCTCCCTTCCTTTTTCAAGGACCTCTTTCTTCTGCTTCTAAATTATTTTCTGCTACTTGGCTGTGTTAATATAAGCGACACCATCGGTTGATTTTCAATGACCCAATAGAATGGTTGCACAAGGTGGTTGCGATGGGGAGATAGGGTTATTTAACCCTTTCGCCCTCTAGTGTTTTACTTCAATATGGACCATTTAATTTTCAGTTCATGTTCTCTTCCTCCCTGATTTCCTACAATGTTCTTTTCTTTTGGGAAGGCGGGAAGGGAGGAAGCTTAGGAAAATGGGTGGAAAGACGGTTTTATTGTGTTGTAATTTGAAGGAAATAAGGTAAAAACAAATACATTTACTGCATTAGGTGTTTCTTGGGTGCATAGCTCCTCTATACCTGTTTTTTTTCTTTAAACCTTAAAATGAAAGAAAACATGTTTAGGATATTATCTCTTTTAATATGTCCACAAATATCTTTTACTATGTTCTTAAATTACTAAAAAAAATCTTTTTAAAAAGTATGAAATTAGACTTTTGTTAGCTCATAATTATTAGGGAAAGGAAGGGTTGTAGTAGTTTTATTGAGACGTTTTCTTTTATTATTTACTTTTTTCTATGCTTTCCAAGGCGCCACTACTTATGGAAATTTTCAAACTTGTTTGTGTTGCACAAGCCGATTATATAAACTTCCATGCCCTGTGTTTTATAGTAAATTTATCTATCTATATCTTTCTAAGGTTTCAATGGAATTCCGCCCACTACCGTACCCAAGTTCTTAGCCCCTGAAGGTACCGTTAGTACAGTGTCATTTACCTAACCTAACTAGTGTTATGGCTATTTTGTGAAAGTAAAATGTTCGCCCTTTTAATAAATATAGAACTTCTAGATGATCATTCACTTAATTGTACCTTTTGGAACATAGTGAAGGAACTATCCAACCACAATATTGGTTAGAAAGAGTGCACAGGCAGTTATATTTTCGTTTACTCCATTAACATGGTTGAATTCGGATAATTGTGCCTGATAGACCATATAGGGTAACAAATCTATTACATTTTTTTATTTAAAGAAGAGAATAATGGCAATAATTTAATGTACATCTATTTTTTCACCCAAAGATTACATTTTTTTTGAGAAGTTACTTTGAGAGGAGTTATTGTAATAATAAATGCTGTTATAATATGCAGCTCTGAAATTTACAATATGATACAACATAATTCTTTATTTCTCATCTTATTCCTATATCCCCAGAAATTACATAATATTATCTAGAATAGTTGTCCCTATCTCTCTGAACTATATTGCCCTGTGTTTTATACAAGATCTAATTTGGGTTAAAACTTTACATTATTTTGCTTTGCATTACTTTATAAGACATGGTTTTAGACTGTTCTGACAACAATATCATTTAGGTGCAGATTTATTGCTAAAAGACTTGAGCATTGATAAAAGAAATACCCAACAGACAATAAACTCTTTGATTGCACAACCATTTTTTACCAGAAGTTCTAGTTCTGTTTGGTAAAGCTATGCACATTTTTTTTGTTTTATCACTGTCCATCAGGTTTTACCATTTCAGGGATCGTAAGGGATAAGACAATGTTTGATAAATTCATTCAAAATGATGATAAACAAAATGACCACTTCCGTAGATCAAAATTATTGGTTTAACTAACAGTTTACAATTTCAAAAGTACAACGAATTAAATGAAAACTTTGGGTTCCAGTATAATTTACGGTCAAATTCCCCTCCCTCCGTGATTTTTTTATAATTCAGAATTTCTATCCCCAACATTTTGAATCTCACACATTTCAATTTAATCTACATATCAAATATGGTATGCAATCAATTGTGTACAAAAACAGTATATTTGAATTGCAAGACTAGCTCTACACATCAATATGCAGTATCAGAATAGCCATTGTTATATCCGTAGGTTCATATTAGTCAACTAACTTTTTTGCGTTTTATTACAGAGAACCTTAATGAGTACTGCCCCCCCCCCCTCTAATTAAAAAAAGTAATGAGGGAGGGTAGTTTTTAATTTGTTTAGGGCAGGTTAGGTAATGTTATATTGGATACTCGGTTTGTGTTTTAGGGTTCGGCATAACAAAAAAAAACCACCCCGTAATTATTTATTTATTTTAAAAATAATGAGGGGAGTGGTTGGGAGGGGTGGGGGATTATCAGTGCTTAACACTTTGTTTGAAAGCACAAATATTAAAACATTTTAACAACTATCCTTTTTTTACATTTTATTTGTGTTTTAAATATTTTGACATTAAGAAAAATGTTACCTACTTTTGATACTTTAAAATATTATAAGAATTATTTTTTCTTTTTGATTTGCGTATTTGTGTAGTAATACAAATTTGCTCATTTTATAATTATGGGGAAATGAAGGCACACAATCAAATTCAGATTGAAAATCTAATTTTACAATTTGGTTTGTAGCGGATTAAGGCCAGTTCAGGAACAAAGGGTTAAGTGCTTTAATAATAGGTACATTATTTATCCAAGTCTAAATACATATGTTATACAATATCTACCCCCCCCCCAAAAAAAAAAAAAAAAAAACAATCAGATATCAGTTACTATGTCAACAAAAATTATCAAAAGTTATGAATAAAACTGAAAATGTCAACCCAATTATACTAAACATAACCATCACACATAAAAAAAACCTGTATTTCAGGAATAAATATTGCATAACAGCATGATACAGGGAGGATGGGAATATTAAGCTAAATTGTAAACTGAGGTGGATTCTTAAAAAAAAGTTTGCCCTAGTAATCGCTTAGTGGGGCAAAATTGTTTTCTTGAAAAATCCTCCAAAATCACATAAAAAAATCTACAAAAATTAAATAAAATCTTATTTTAATAATCCTTCTATGATTTTGTTTAATTTTTGTAGATTTTTGATGTAATTTTGGAGCATTTTTCACAAAAAAATTTTGCCTCACTAAGCGATTAGTGGGGCAAATTTTTTTAAAGAATCCACCTCTAGTATCTACAGTTTTATAACCGCAATCAGTCATACATTTGGCTCATAAAGTCTAGAGGCTTTTATTAAATCAAGATTGGGTTGTACAAACCTATGGTATTCCTACTTTTCCACCAATAATTTAAATTAACAGAAGGGGTAATTTTGTTTATGGTAGTTAGGATAAATGAATGTGTACAATAATCTATCGTAACTTAAGTAATTAAGGGGGTAAGTAATCATATAAAGAAAAATAAAGAAGATTAAGTCATTTTAATTTTCGGTACATAGGACAAACGGACATAACATTTTTATTGAGAAGCTTCGCTCCTTAAACTAAGGTGGATAAAATGACCGAAAAAGCAATGGCAAATAAATCATTTTATTGGATCATTGGATCGTTAACCGTGTAAAGATAAAACTACCAAATACTTTTTTATGTTTATTTGAAAGATGAAAAATGTATATCTTTAAAAAAGTAAGTTAAAAATTTATAGATAATATTATAACATTTGATAATATATGACACAACATATAAAAAGCTTATGGGGAGCTGTTTCTTTTTCTTTTAAATTAGATTTTAAGCCCAATTGAATACACGGTCCTAAGATACTAGGGGCACACGAAGATTTATCAATATAATATTAAATTGCATGAATTTACTTATCTAGGGAAGTTGTATTCAAGTTATAAAAAGGTCAAACGAACATAAAATGTCTACAGTTAAATATATGAAATTGTCTAAATTGTATAAACATATCTAGTGGTAAAATGGGCGATAATGATTTTTTCTATATTAGAAAGAACATCATAAAAGACATAAAAATATATTATCAATATTAATATTATAAGCTTGCTCCTAATATTGATATTAAGGAAGATATATCTATTTATTTATCTATTTTGCTATCTATCTATCTCTCCATTTATTTATCTATCTATCTAAAGATAAATGTTCTGACATATTTTCATGTCGATATAAATCTAATATTAAGCTTTCTAGTGCCAGAAATGTCTTTTCACAAAATAGTTCTAGAAAATTTTCTATATTTTTTATCAAACTGTACGTTTAGATATATTTATTGTTGCTAAAATAATTCTAAAATCACCAAATAAACAGTTTTGAAGACGATCACACAATTATTTCATGCCTAAAATTCAAAACTAACTGTCAAACACGTTCTATTAGTTTGACGAACAGACCCTAATTAGAGGAATATTTTCAGTTCTAAATGAAGGTTATATCTAATTTTAACCTCATTGGATGTAGACTTTATAAGATGAAATAAGTGTAACAAAAAATGTCTTAAGAAAAAGAAGAGGCACACAAAAAATTATCCACTTCAAATTATTAGTAGGATCTATAAATATAATTCTTATAGAATAATTATTTTTAATGACACATATGTTATTGTACACAAGTAGCGCAGTAATAATTTGCGTAAACCACTTTTAAAATCAATTGGATGTTTGTTGTTAATTTGTTTGAAATTACTTAGTTTGTATTGAAAATATTCTTTAAGCACCAATTTATGACAGTTTGACTTTAAAATAGTATTTGATAATAATTCAATAAATAAAAGTATCTATGAAACCTAAAATCTACAGATATGTTCTCTATATTACAAGGTAGAAAATTCTCTGTCTGTCTGTCTGTTTGTACCGAAGGATCTCGATAACTGCTGAACCGATCGATTTCTACTTACAAGGGTAGCTTCTCATAGGTCCCAGGTAGGTTTAAACCTATTTGGGGGAGGGTACCACCACCCTCCCAAGAGAAATCACAAAAAAAATGAGAAAAAAAATTCTATATAGAGACTTGAACACAACATAGAAAATAATTACATATTTAAAATAAAAAATAAACAAATATTTAAATTGCCACTAGAGGCCTCTAGGGGCATAGCCGCTAGTAAGCTTTTTTATCTGTAGCGAAGGATCTCATTAATTGCTGAACCGATATGGTTCTTCTTTAGAGTGAAGCTTCTTATAGTTCCCATGGTGGTTTTAGGTTGATTTATTTTTTTATAAAAAATGGCGTTGTATGGTTTTAAGCTTTTTTTCTGCCCTCTCATATCCCTAGATACTAGAGACGCAACCGCTAGTTTTCCATTAAAGTAACATTAAAATGTTTAATGTTAGTACAAAAGTACAGTTTGTCTTAAAAAAAATACCTACGTATATTTCTGTTTATTTTATTCCATGTTTTATTTTAATGAAAACAAATGTTATGGGATCTTTTTCTACCTTGAATTCTCTTCATGTCAAGACTCAAGACGGATTTTCAATTTCAACAAAGATTCTCTCGGAAAAGGTGAGAAATTAAGTGGACATTGCCAACAAATTTTAAAAAGGATAGATAAGCATTAGGCTAGAAAAAAAAGGCTCTGAATGATGATTTTTTTAACAACGTAGGGAAACCTTTGCAATTTTGTCTTAAGGCACTAATGTGGTATAGTCCCTTTCGTGGTAATGCCCCTTAAGGGGAGATTCTTCGTATTTCCACAGTAGCTTTTCTCCTATTTCTAGCCCCTGCGGGGGAATCTAACCCTGTGAGGCAATCACCTAACCCAATATAACCTAACCTAACCTAAAATAACCTATTGAAAGCCATTTTAAAAATACGACGAATCGCCCCTTAAGGGTCGTTGCCACGAAAGGGACTATACTCCACTAATGTTCTATCTATAGCAGACAACAAAATTCATAATTGTTTAACAGTTGTCTAGAAGTTTTAAATATGCATGGAAAGCTCTAATTATTAATGCCACGCATTTACCATAACAGCAGTAGGTATAGTTTATAACGTCATTGGTTAAAACACAGTTCTGCACGAATTCGAACCTATCACCTCCACGATGACGCGAAGATTCGCTTGGCTTTGCTGTATAGTTAAGTTGTAAATTTACTTATTTCCAAAACTTAAAATAAAACTCCTTGATTTTAAATAACATTCCCCTGTAGTAAATTGAAATAGATTACCATTATATATGCGAAACCAAATTGGGTAAAATAAATATCAAAATTATAAGATATCTAACATTTAATTTAATGGATTATTTATCATTTAAAGTTGTATAGACATACTATGGTTTGTTTCAAAATCTAATAAAGTCGAAGAAATGGAAGGACAAAGTAATTTGAAGATTAATGCTAGATGATTGTTCAGAAGCCCATCTTACAAAGTAAATAAATAACAGAAAGACTCCGGACAAAGTGATACATTAAACAATAGTTTTACCAAAGTAATTTGTGGTTGGACAAACAGAAAGAAATATTGAATTATAGAGTAGCTTTATAACAAATAAAATGTTTTACTAATGTATATTATTAACTGTAATATAAAACAGATGTAATTCTAAATTTAGAATGTAATCGAGCCACCATTAAGATTTATGTTGTGTGTTAAAAAAGAAGGGAAAAAAGATATTTTCGGTTTAAATTACATTTTAAATATCATAATTTTTAGTGGCGCAGCAAATATAACATCTTTACTTCAAAAGTTAAAATAGAAAACTTGAAAAAATGTATTTATACTTAAAATTATACGCTAAAATGTCAAAAACCATGGGCTTTAGCTCAAAAAAGTTTTTCAAAAGAATTTTGTTTTTAAAAAGCATGGCAATTACTTGGCTGAAAAAATTTTCCTTGAAAAAATAATAACAGTAAAGTACATTTAGACGGTTTCAAAATGAGGAATACTTTAGCTTTCATTTTAAATAAATCATTAAATATTATATAACTCATAACATAAAAAATATTTTTTAAAGTAAAATAATTAAGTTATAAGGAAATATTTGGGTTAAAATTAATTTCTCTGGTTGGCCTAGAAAGAATTTTTTCATTATTTAAATGAGTGTTATTACAAATAAACCATTTTTTTAGCTTTTTTTTGTTTCTGAATTTCTGTTTTTTTTTGTCACCAATGCACTTTTTAGAGGGCCTTTAAGTGGAAATACAAACAAAATCGTTTCTAAGTAACGCCACAATAACAAGTCAAAAAGTCAAAAAAGGCATTTTAACAATTGGTAAATTGGTAGAAAAAACTTGAAATACGAGAAGAAAAAAAAATATAGGTACCAAAGTATTGATCTTAATTCGGGAGGGAGGGGGGTGGGGGAGATTATTATATATTTTATTGCCCTATTCCTATATTCCTGAATTAAAGGAAAAGTAATATCATAAATTGAATGCATATATTATAAAAATATCCCTTTAACTTAAATAACTTGCTCTAACATCTGTAATAAAGATATTGTCAATTTTGAGGAAAATTAAATAAAAGGTAAAAACAGAAGAATAGAAATACTTTAAAACGAAACAAAATTGCAGCCTTTTTTAAATATAGCCTGTAGTTAGTTTCAGCAGAGCTTGTGTTAGCATAGGGTTGTCTTGCACGTACGATTATACTCGAAAAAGACTCCCGCAAGGTTAGGTTGAATGGGTAGAATCTTATTGGGGGGGGGGGGGGGGGGCAATCCAATGGAAACGATGAAAATAAGGATAACTTAAACAAAACAACTTATTACAGTTGATATACATTATATCTTATCTGAACTAAAGTTATCTTAAAAGTAACAGGAATTCTATGTGTCTGTCTATCTGTACCGAAAAATCTCGCTAACCGCTAAACCGATATGGTTCTCCTTTACAATTTATTTTCTCATATGTCCTGGGAAGGTTTATAGCTATTTTGGAGAAGGGTACCAGCTCCATGATACTTTAATCCCCACCACTTACCACCTCAGGTGCCCCTCGAGGCCTCTAGGGGAAAAGGCGCTAGTATTATATATGTAATACTGTCTGATTCTTTGGAAATATGTAGTATTTGTTAATAACAACAAATGCGACTCTAGAATAGACAAAAATATGCAACTTCTAATATCCTTTATTCCTGACTGGCCAATTACAAGGCAAGAGATTAAAAGTAATTTCACAGCCGTGGCATTTTTACAGGGATCCACAGGGATAAGAGTAAGTCAATGGAGGATAAATTAATGTACATTTGTCTAAGTGAACGATTTTTAAACCCGCGACCAAAACTTAACACGTAGCACATTCGCTAGTAGTAGAGGAGATAAATTAGAATCCTGGCTCAACATCAAGCCATAACTAAAGACGTTAAAAATTAATCCTACTGCTATAGTTGCGGATGTAATGTCTTGGTCAAAAACAGGCACAACTTTTTATCATGCACAGTTCGGACTTCCAAACAAATATCGTGCAATCTAGAAGTTGGTTGTCTGTTTTTCTGTTACTTAGCTTAATGCCCTGGGTGTTTGGACATAAAAAGGAGTAATTGGCTCTCCTTAATTATCCTTGGTTGTGGACAGCAGCCAATCACATGAAGTAATTGAGAGGTAAAAAAGGTAAAAAAGTAAAATATGTTTGTAAAATTATGTAAATGAACTATGCATGTTATATTCCCTTGTGTATATTGTTAACTACATATTTATAATATTAAAGAATTTAAAAATGAATTTGAGCTGTGTAAGGAAGCTTAACCTTGTAAATGTTTCATGCAACATTGACGGCGCTTTCACACAAACTGCCTTGTTGAGCACTGAAGTCCCCCAATACTTATTTTTAAAATAAATTGAACATATGGGAGAGGGGGGAGTTTTCTGTTTGCAGATATAGACCGCACAGGGGTCAACCCCCCCCCCCCCATTAATTTTTAATTCAATTAAAAAATAGGTGGGGTAGTTCATCAGTGCTAAAAAGCGAAATCGCCACATTGACTAATAAAGAAAAGGGGATAAAAGTATTACAAGCATGTCAAATATTTCTTCATACATGTTTTTAATAGCGAAGTTACTCTTAAATTTCTGAAAGTCTGTCTTTTCGTCCGTTATACAGATTTCGTGATTTCTATTATTCTACGCTGCTTGTTTTCATCCTTGTTAAACTATAATTATCATGAATATTAAACTTTTAAAAAAGATTTACCTGAAACATTTCTATATTTTTTCAAACATGTATAAAAATCTTACCTAAAATGCAAAATAAAATATTAAAACAAAAGATCAACATTCGGCGATTTGACTAATTTGAAATTAACACACGAAGGGGTAATTTTGTTTATCACACTTTGGAATGAACAGCATATATCATACATTGTCTTATCCTTTAATAACAAATATTTCACATTGATTAACTATTCCAAATTTTTGGGCCACTCTGCAAAATTTTAAAATTTTACATTTTGATAACTTTAAGAATGTAACTGTAAGCTCAAAAATGATTGAAGATTTTTTAACCAACCTTTTTGTCAATTTCTAAAATTGCATTTTTCAACTATTTGGAAAATCTGAAGGCACCCTGTAAATGAAGGATATTTTAAGATATATAATACAGAGAGAGAGGGGACAGTTTTATAATAACGTTTTCATATTCGTTGGCTTTACAACTTTGTGGACTTTAGTGAATTTTGATTGGATGGTTAATTTAGTTAAGTGTTCAAACGTTTAAAATGCTAATTTTAATCTACAGAAGAGGCAATTGTGGAGGATGTACATCAATTTATTTGCCATTGTCTTATCCCTTTAGATCCCTGTATACAATATATGTTGTGCATGACCACAGAAACATATATTGTATGTTAATGTGTCTCCAGGGACCAGATAGAGATTTATATTGTATTCCACAACACTTTGGACTTTATACAATTAAGCGCATTTTTTCACAAACTGAAATGTTTTTACGCATTTTTTAAATCTTGCGAACACGGTGAAGGTAGTTTTATTGGGTGGGGGGGGGGGGGCTGTGGGAGGGAGTGAATACTGGACTGAACCTTTATTAAATCATAATTAGGTGGTTCAGACTAGCAGCAATGTCCAAACTATTCAACCAATTATCTTTAATCTACATAAGGGATCATTTTGTCTTTTTTTTTAAGTTCCTTAAGTTTACACAAATAGGGAAAAAATATTTAAATGTCTGCTATCTGTAAAATTTGCTAAGTTATGGCTACTCTGTTTTACAAAGTGTATAGATTACTGGTGCCAAACCACTTATATACAAAGATAAATTATTAATACACCATTCCAACTTCTTATAACACTTTATTACATCTATTTGATTTCTTACATCCTATGTATGCAGGGAGTAAGGGAGGGGACAATGGCAATTAATTAAATTTAAGAGTTTTCTCTGAAAGGCAATGAAATCCAGATTTATCCAGAAAATTTGAAGAAAATTGTAAAGAGTAAGTTAATAAAATCTATAAAAGCTATAAAATAAGAAAAAGTTCTAAGAAAAAAATCATTCATTTGAAAATTAGATTACTAGTACATCAGACATTCTGTAATTAATTACTAGAACAATCTTCCTAGAACTTGTTCACCCCATATTTCTAAATTTTGAAATATTAAATTTAAGGGTTCTTAGATTGTTTATTACACAAATATCACAATAAAGTTTTTATCTAGGAAATGCTATTTTTGGAGAGAAAAAAATTGTTAAAACCAACTAATTAAGATTTAATAAAAATTTTCAATTTTAAGTGTTTCAATTTAGTTTATCTATCTATCTAAAAAGTATCTACCTATGTCTGTAAAAAAAAACTTTAACCTATCCATAAACCTTCTATCTATCTATATACTTCTGACCTTTTCAAAATATTGAAAATATTGTTTTTATAGTGTTAAGTTGACATGTAACACATTTACAAATGTGTTACAATATTATTTTTCTTATAAAGTGTATTTTCAGTATTTAGTTTTCATTTCTAAATAAAGTTACAAGTTTCTACTTCAGAGAAGGGAATATGAATTTTATATTTTTAATAAGTACATCCATTCTATGAGCTCAGCTTTTATAGCTGCATTCAATTTTTGTTATCAAAGACATAATTTTAATTTAGAGTCTAACATTTATACTTTTTCAATCCTATATAATAAAAAAGTAAGTTTTTTTGTCTGTTGCTGAAGATTTCGTTAAATACAAAACTGATTAAGTTCTTAATTTCAGGGACGCTTTTCATAGGTCCAGGATTGTTTTCATTCTCTTTTATTTTAAGATACAAGTCTAGAAAGGTTTTAGGCTATTTTTTGCCTTCTCAACCCCTTCGAATACAGAACCCCTAGATGCTTCTTTACTTAAATCTTTTTCTGTGTTGTTGTATATAATTTCCCTATTTATTTTTGAGAAATATATTTATTGAGTAACCGCATCTAGAGTTACTAGAAATTGATTGCAAACAAGAATTAGAAAATCCATCCTTTTTGTAGAGTAGGAATGTTTTTTGTCTGAAGCTTAAGATTTCAATAACAACTTAACAGAGTTGTCCTTGTTTTAGATAAGGTCTGGAATAGTTTTAGGCTTTATTTCTGTTGGATTTATGATACTTAGGATACAAAGCACCTAGATGCATCCGCTAGTTATAAAGAATAGAATAAAATATTATAAAAAGAATTTTAGGCAAATTTGCAGTTAATAAAATCAAACTAAATTTTAAAAAAATGAATTAAATTATCTATGTAGTCATGAACTTAAGTTACTACTGGAGTAAAATAGATTTTAAATGACACAACCCAATTATATAAAAGCTACGCTTGTAATAATTGATTCCGGGACAAATATGATTAATTTGATTCGTCTTGACATTTTTAATTTCCCGCGGGAGAGAAAATATTTTCCCCTAGACAAACTTTTCCCCCTGACAAGTTTTCCCCAGATGAAGAGTTGAAAAAATGTCCGTATAAATTAGCAAAAGGTAAAATGGCCATTTCACTTCAACTTCAAAGAAACATAGTTTTTAAAACATATTTTAGGTTAGGTAAAATAAGGATTACGAGAATCCCAGGACTCAAAAGGGCTAGAGAACCCAAAAGACAATATAATCATTTTTTAAATTGTTTAAAAATAATTTCTATAATAAATTAAGGCCTACATCTTGTTCTATATTTTAGTTAATTTATAACAGTAAGTCAGTCTTGATCAAAAGCAAAGTAGCTTCGTTACGAAGAAAATTAAAATTTGCTAAAATGAATTCTCACCAACCAAGTATTTAAAGAAACTAGAAAATTAAATAAATAACAAATATGCTATAGTGTTTCTTTTCACATAAAAGAAACACAAATATGACAACTATCCATAATTAATGAAACAGCCAGACAAACGAACAATGCCAAGTCTAATGTGACATAGTTTTTTATTTTATTTTAAAACAAGGACTATTATGTTCAATAGTATATTGAAGCTGTTTGAAATTATAGGCAAAATATATTGCCAACCATAAGGAGACTTAAAGAAAGAATTAATTAAAACCAGATAGTCAAAATTCAGCAAAATATTTTTTGCTAAAGAGAAATATTTTCTGTATTGTATAAACTTTCAAAGTACTAAATAAATAATTTCTTAACTTAAGTTTATTTGCTTAATGTTTATTTGATATTCGGGGGAATTTTAAGTCTTAGAATTTGTTTCGACTTGATAGTGCAGAGTAGATACCTTAGCAATTGTTGTTACATCCATAATTATTAACAAGCTATTGAAAAAAAGTCAATAGAAAATTTGTATAAAACTTATTCCTTGAAAAGCAGTTTTTAATACTAATTTAGTGTCTATTTGATGGACGTACATACATACAAAGTTTATAAAGAAGCTGCTCTACTAAAAATGTATTAAATGTCATAAACATTTGATCTAAAGATAGTTCTAAAAGTTTATAAAGTATTTAGGATAGGATAAGTATTCTTAAAAACAAAACAAATATAATTATTGAAAGAATTTTCTCGATATTTACTGTTTATACTTTACTGTTCTATTTTATTGTCATTGCTGCACTACTAATGTCCTTCTGTTTCTCCACATGGGTGTCCCTGCAGCTGGGTGGAGCTACCAGCAGATTTATACCTGAACTTTCATGGACGTACTATACATACAACAGGATTGGGATTGTTTTATCAGTTTAGATAAACTCAGGGTTGTTACAGGGATGCAAGGATAGGTCTATAAAAGATAAATTTCTCTACCTAAAAATATTGAATTTTTAAAATGTCTTATTATATACTTATGTTTAATTTTGAACTGGATTGAGAAAGTAAATAGTTTTTTGCTTTGGTAGGTGCTAAATTGGCAAATGTTTGGTAGAAGAATGGTTGCATATATATTATGGGTTTATGCAAAAGGAACAGATAAAATGACGTCATGCAAAACAAATGACCAATGATAGGCAATATACATTTTAATGGCCAATGGTAGGCCAGTACGACGTCATTTTTTATAAGCACTATAGGCTGCTTCATATATATTTTCTAGGAAAGAAGTACAATTTATGTCAACAGTAGCGCAGCAATGTAAGATACATTGTATTTGTGACGATAATAGTTCGGTAAAATATATTTATATTTGTCAGGTAGACTCAAGAACACAGTAAAAGTGTCGGACTGATTATGACGTAAACAAAAATTAGCCAATGAGAGGCCACTATAAATTTTACCATTGGTCAATAATTGCCTCTCATTGGCTAATTTTTTTTGTTACGTCATAATCAGTCCGACACTTTTACTGTGTTCAGACTCAATGGTCAACAATTTTCTGAATATTATATATTTTTTTCATTTAAGTAATTCAAGGATTTAAAAAAGGAAAATATTTTAGAAAAAAGGAAATTATACAGTGATTAGCAATAACAATTTAAATTGGTAGGAATAACATCATATATTTCTATGTCATATAAGGAATAAATCAATTAGATTAATTCGCGAGAACTGATGGATTTATTGATCCTTGTTTTGCAATTTGTTGCGTAATTTCAATGAAACTTTTCAAAGTTTAGTAGAAAAATTTAGAATTAAGGCCAATATTTATCTATCTATCTATTTTATCCAACCATCTATCTATATATCAATCTATCTATCCAACCATCTATCTATATATCTATCCATCTATCCAAACCATCTATCTATCTATCAAAGTTATCCAGCGTATTAAGGCCAAAGTCAAAAGGATTAAGCCTTAACTTTATACTATAATCATATTTAAGGCCTTAAAATATTTTCTCATAGATTGCGAACTGATATATGGCTTTAAATAATCATAAAATATTACCAATAATTCAAGCAAAATTTGATATTCCGTAATTAATTGACAATATCAATAAAAATAAATTTTAAAAACCTATCTAAAGCTTTTGTAATTGTAGAAAAAGATTGTTTTCTTTTTTACCCAAACTCTGAAATAAATATTTTTAAAAATTTTAAAGTTAAATCTTCAATTAAAGAAATATACAAGAACTGAAATTGAATAAATAATTGCGTATTCATGTAGAATATTGAAAAATAAAACTTTTAATTGCTTTTTAATACATTTTTTTATAAACGAAGCTACTGATTTATTCTCTTTGCAGGTCCGTCTTGACGTCCTAGGGAATTGCTGACTTTTTGGTGCAGTGCCTTTCTCCATAGAACAATTAGTCCGTTAGAATGTCTGTAATGGTTTCTATGCAAATATGTGTTTTCTCAGCTGTTTTTAAAGATATATAGCTGAATTTTGTTGAGAGGATTCTGCTGATAGAGACATATTAATAGTCTTTAGGACAATCAATTTTAATATGGCAAAACATCAATACATTTATAACAACAAGATGAACAACTTCGAGCTATATTGAAGTATTGTTCTTTATTAGGTTTAGCTTAAAGCATTTTAAGATTTAAATATATCAAGTTATGCTTTACTACATTATAAGTTCTTAGTTTCATTAAACTACAATTCAGTTAAATAACTAAAGATAAAATAACAGATTTCATTGTTTCAATAAATAAAATACAAACATTTGATAAAATAAATCTTAATTAAAATGTTGTAGATATGACTAAGCCTTGTAAATTTTCTAGAAAAATTCTAAAAAAGGGTTGTGAGATTTAGGTAGGGTAAGGTTTAAGAAAGGGATAAAACATAGAATTTTTATTATGTTTAGAAGAATATATAAAATATTAAAATATAACTTTGCAGTGTATTTTAAACACAAAGACCTTAAATAATCAGACCTATATAGCTGTTGCTTAAATTGAGTTTATCCTATATTCCTGCTTATTTTGATTAGATTCAAAATGATGTGCTTTTTAAATGAGCCTTAATACATCCATTCCCTAATTACTAAAAAAGATATCATTAAGAACATGTCCTTATAAAAAAGACATCCTGACATATTTATTATAATTTAAATCTTTATAATGCTTTTTATTTTAACCTGACAAATATATTATAACTCAAATAATATAAAAGTTGTTTTCTTATTATTTTAAATTAAACTTCTATGGATGTATAAATGCCAGTGTTGGATGTATTTATGACATATAATTGAAAACGTATGGATGTGTAAATGCCAGTGTCAGATGTATTTTTGACATATGTATAAAAATATTGGATGTGTTTTTGCCAGTGTTGGATGTATTTATGACATGAGAATCGATTTTACTGTCATTTATACAGTAAAAATTCAGTTTGTCATAAATACATCCATTGCACTGGCGAAAACACATCCACTGTAAATTTGCTGGATGTGTAAATGGCAGTCCCCCATATTGGCGTTATCCTCTTTTTTAAAATCATTGTATTGTCCTTGTTTATAATCGAAATATTTGAAATTACAGTCATAACTCCCTTTCTCTTAAGTTTCAAAATTTATATTTATACATACAATACAGCAACGTTACATAATGGCAATTAGCTTAGATACAGGTACATTTTTGTTTCACATTAAAATCAAAATATCTAAAACAATAACTTATTTCAGGGAGGAGGGAACATTGGACTGTAAATTATACTAGTACCAAAACACGCTAACTCATTCGTTGGCAAAACTTGGAATGGATACTGTAATTTAATCTTTGTGGCTTACAATGTTGAAAATTAACTGATTCGCATAAACATACTCATTTAGTTTTAAAACAGAAAGTAAAATCAATTAAATTAAAACCATTTTCAATTAATTCAATTTCAAACAGTTTAGTTTTCATACATTCTAAAAGTTTGGCGAATGGTAACTCCCTCCTGATCAAGCATATGGTGGTTTATATTTTTGCAACGATTTTAACTATATAATACAGTTTAATGCTCGATAGATTGATGTAGAATCCCCAGTGATTATACAAAATTATCCCTTTTGTAAATCAAAATTATTGGTTGAAAAATTTGGAAATTATTAGTTTGTTATCAACAAATCAAAATTAATAAAAGTATCCGAATTTTTTGAGCCAACAAATAAGATAACGCGGGTATAAAACTTATTTATTGTCCAATGTCCCTTCCCCCCCTCCATGGATATTGTATGATGTTATATCTATGCTAAAGTGAATACACTACATGGATCCTTTAAGATGTTATCTAATCAATTTGAAGTGCCTTGAATTACAGAGTGTTTTTTTTTGACAGACAACCAATAAAATTCTGGATTAAAAGCCAAAATGGAAGCGAAGTTTATAACTTAGGTGTTTACAATTTAAGTCTTTTCATGCTTTACAGTTATTAAAGTCCCTTTAACCAGGAATAAGGTATAACCAACAAGCGAAATAAATCTAAAACAATATTGGGGGGGGGGGGGGGGTAGAAATACCACACTTTTCTGGGATTTTGCCGAGTCAAGTATCAACTGTGGGGAATACCAAAGGATGACTCCATGCAAAATATGAGCCGGATCCGGCCAAAACCGGGGGGAAAGAGTTGTCCAATCAAGTTGATGATAAAGTACATTTTTGTAGGCAATTGCATTGGCTAAATTTCATACAAAGTAAAATTTCTTGTACCTCTAACCGGTTTTGCTCCAGCTGAATCGATTTACAGATACCCTTTATAAACCGGAAAAAAACGTTTTTTTTTATAAAAATTTCGGCCGGTTTTGGCCGGATCCGGCTCAAATTTTGCATGGAGTCATCCTTTGGTATTCCTCACAGTTGGTACTTGACTCGGCAAGATCCAAGAAAAGTGTGGTATATCTAGGGGGGGGGGGCAGATATAAAGGTCGTCAATTTTACTATGTGTTGACTCCCAACGACTGCTGAAATCACGTTTTGTGTCGTGATTTTTTCCGATTTAATTCGTTGTTGGAATAAGCTGATCAAACACTTGATAATTGACACAACAAGTTATTGGATTATTTCTTACTTCTGTACTATGTTCTCTGATTATTAACATAATTTATTGGACACCCTGTACAGACTAATAGGTCAGTTGAATTTGAATTGCCGAATGTGTACACAGTTTCCTCATCCTATTTCAATATTTACTACTAGCTAAAAAAGCTTCAAACTTCCCCAAAAAAATCTAAATTAAAAAAAAAATTGAATGTATAATGTATAAATCGTTTATACATTCAAATTTTGATTTGTGTTTGGAAGTTTGAAGTTTTTTAGCTAGTAGTAAATATTGAGATATGTTGAGGAAACACCGAGGAAACTGTGTACACATTCGGAAATTCAAATTCAACTGACAGTTCAATAATTATTGACACAAATCTTTTGGGTGTGTCTTTGACTTTTGCAAATTGTCAAATTCGCAAAATGATTTATAAAGGCAAATAGACTCAAATTTATCAAAGGCTAGTTAATTAGAGCAGTTTCAGCTAAAGTAATAATTTTGTCTTCTGATTATTTTGTCATATTCTACACAGTGCGGAAACAATAGCACAACAGTCTTTACTTTACACGCACAAATGTAAATTCAAAATCGACGTTATCACATTTCACTTTTTTAATCAGATTAAAATACCGAAAAATATGGCTAAAAATTTTTTTTTTAAATGATTTTAGTTTAGATAGAACAAAGAACATAAAGTTTAGTTATATTTTGTTTATCATTAATTGTTTTAAAGTTGTTAAGTAAATAAGTTAAAAGGCATGATATTTGCATGTATTGCAAATAAATCACTGAATATGATATCTCTTCAATCTATGTCATTAATTTTTTTCAGCCGTCCATATTAAAGTAAAATATTAAATATAGTAGCTACCCTTTAAATAACATAAACATTTTTATGCTGTCCAAAATGTAAAGATTTCGTAAAACCACCAATTTTTACAACCCCATCTTTCCGGAAATAAACTAAGAGTGCGTGATGCATTTTTAAAGGCGCGAAGCGTCTCTAAAAGTTTTAGTTTAGTCTTTTTTTGTTTTCTTATATGTTCTTACCTAAAACAAATATAAATACAATTAATTTTCATTATTTAAAATGTAAAATATGTGTCACTTTGAATTTCTTAAACAGGAGGATCTATTGTAGGTTGACGGTAATGCTTCTTGTACAACCTATATTGGAAGGATTTAGGCTATTTATTTCCAAGCCTGCCTGCCTGATTTATCACGCATCGTATTATAGAAAACATTCCGCGGATAGTAACATGAAAAATTTTAAGATTGAAATTCTAATCCAGTGGATATTAATTGTTGTTTGGTTGTGTTAAAGTAAAGATCTAAACAGTAGCTGTGAATGTAAAATTTTATTTTTTTCTGATATATTTTAACATTTTGACTATTTTTGTATAATTCTTAATGTTTTTTTTATCATTTATTTATGTTGTTGTTTTCTATTACAGATGCAATTGATAATAAAGATTTTTTTCTTTGAAATATATTTCGTTATGAAGCAGCAGTAGAGACTGATTTATAAATGTTATGGTTGAGATAGATGTATAACTGTTAAAAGTGGATATTAATTGGTCTCGAAGTGATTCTATATTAAAAGTTACTATAGAAATTATCATTAGCCTTGTTATAATAACATTATGACTGTTAATGTATTAACAAAACAAAAGCCTGATATTTGCATTGACATTGTAATATTTATTTAAGATTAAACCTTGAATATCATACCTCTACATCTTTCTATTATGTACATGAATGTTACAAGATAAAGTTAGATAGCTATTAAAAAGGTTTTTCTTGTACAAAAAGACTCCTCCAATAAGAACCTTTATTTATTATACTGTTGTCTTTATTTGATACCTCTATACACCAGGGCTATAGAGAGAGGACAATGGATGATAAATATATCAAACCCCCAATAATGCAAGGTTAAGTTTTATACCTAAAAAAAAATTGGAGGTATCAATTATCTGCTTTTCTCACCCCCATTAAGAAAATCTTTATACTAAAGTAACAGGATGTTTCTCTGTGTGTCTGTGTATCTGTGTATCTGTGTGTCTGTGTGTCTGTGTATCTGTGTGTCTGTGTGTCTGTGTATCTGTGTATCTGTGTGTCTGTGTGTCTGTGTATCTGTGTATCTGTGTGTCTGTGTGTTTTTACCGAAGGATCTGCCTAACCGCTGAACCGATCGGGTTTTCCTTAACAGGGTAGATTCTCATAGGTCCTGGAAAGGTTTATAACTATTTTGGGGGAGGGTACTACCACCCTCCCAAGAGAAATCACAATAAAATCGAAAAAAAATTGAAATATTCTTGCCGCATAGTGTCGCTAGCGTATGAATGTCTCTACGTAGTGTAGTGGCGCTGCGTAGAGCATGAATTTAACAGCTGATTGACCATAGACAAATTATTTCTCAAATTAGATATTTAAAATAAAAAAAAACATTTAAATGCCACTAGAGGCCTCTAGGGGCGTAGCCGCTAGTTTACCATAAGGCAGTACTTTATTAATTAGAGAGAAGATTGATTTATGTACCATTGTCCTGTCCCATTATTCCTGTGGATAAATGATAGTTAGATAGACAAACAAATATTGGATAGACATTTTGCTATCCGTTTTCCATATATGGGCCAATGTCCTTTCAATAGTCAGGTATCAGAAGCCAGCTATCAGAAAAACAAGGACAATTATGTTCATTATCATCGGACCAATAACAAGCTTATTTCTTTCATCGTATTATAAACGGCTTTCCGCGGATATAAAATGTACATTTTTATATTCGTAGAAAGCTGGATATAATACGTTGCTAGACATATTTTTTTCGTATGGGTGAGAACCGGTTCCTATCCACCGGATTCGAATGAATACGAGAATAGTTATTTCTCGCTTCGTATTATAAACGGCTTTCCGCGGATATAGAATGTACAATTATGAGATTAAAACCAGTTTTTTTAGCCCCGAGGTGCCGATTGTACATTTCTATATTCGTAGAAAGCTGGATATAATACGATGCTAGACATATTTTTTTCGTATGGATGAGAACCGGTTCCTATCCACCGGATTCGAATGAATACGAGAAAATAAATTACAGAATGTAAAAATTGTCATATTAGCTCTTTTATTTTTTAGATGTACAAGTTTTATATAATGAAAGTAACTGGATGTTTGTCTGTGTTTCTGTCTATAAAGCTAACCACTAAACCGATCAGATTCTCCTTTACAATGCAGTAGTTAAGTGAGGCATTTTTTTACTATAGTACTTGTCAATTTCTTTTGATTTGATTTTCATATTGTGTTGTCCTCTCATAAAATGATTGAAACGCTGAATACTTCAATTTTACCAGGGATTTTAAGGGATAAGACAATGGACAATAAATTGATGTACATATCCAATGGTGATAAATAAAATTACATTTACTGCGAATTGATATTATTGGTTAAAGTTTAATCACTAATTTTCAATCCATAAATATTTAATGAGACCTGCCCTCACCTTTTTTCATTCATTTAATTATTGTGCACGCTACTGCATAAATTTTATCGTTCATTGTCGTATTCCTGAAGAATCCTGAGTCACCCTTGATTTTTAAAACAAATTCCCTTTGTTTTTACTACTTTTAAATTACCTAAGGGTAATTAAGACAACATTGTATATATATTTATTTTTGTTCCCCTGAGCTGGATCTTTAAATCATTTCAATAGTGCGCCAGATCGGGGTGCGCCGAATTTCAGCCAATAACAGCGCGGCATTTCGTAAAATGCTGTGCTCTCATTGGTGGAAAGTTGGCTCACCCCGATTTGGCGCACCATTGAAATGATTTAAAGATCCAGCTCTGGAAACTTAAAAAGATGTAATTTTATATTTCATTATCTTGTTTACGTTGACCGAAAAAAGAAAACTTAAACTGATATCTAAATTTTTAAATTGACTTAAAGGAGCGAAGCTATTTTATAACTAATGTCAATTTGGTCGGTGATATGACCGTTTTTTTAAGAAAAAAGAATTATATATTATTTAAATAAAGTTTCATGGTATAACTATAATAGATTGTAAGAAAAAATATTTAAAGTAAGAAATTAAACCGATGTAAATATCAGGTTAACAAGCTTTTAAAACTTTTTTAACATTTAAAGTAACAGTTAAACCATCTTTACTGAAAAACTGACGTAAATCATTGAAAATATAAATAAACAACAAAATGATTCTTAGTTCAAAACAGAGGAATACTTGTAACGCAGCTACCAACTGCACTATACCCACACATGGATCATATTGTCCTTGTTGAAAGTGAAATTAAACTTTTATCCATGCGAAAATCAAATGACTTTTTTATTCATTTGCAATTTTCCTCACATCGTCACGTCATAGATAATAAAAAATGAAAATAGAATACATGCATTTTATAGCTTCATAATCGAACTATATTCAGCATCTAAAATGATTACCCATGACGCTAGCTTAACATAGTGTAAATGACCGCACGTTGTTTGAAAGTTTTATGATTTCCAGTTTAAGGCTAAACCCCTTCATAATTAAAGACTTTCAAATAGTTCCTACTGCTGCTTTGACAAACCCTTAAAAATATAAAGAGAAGAAGGAGGAATGTCTTGGAACACAAACAGGCGCAATTCTCATTATAATGCAAAGTTAAAAAGAGTTGACTTTCGTGGCAACGCTCCTTAAGGGGCGATTCTTCGTTTTTTTCAAAGTAGTTTTTTCCTATTTCTAGCCCCTGCGCAAGGCTCTAACCTTGCGGGGCCAATTGCCAAACCCTGTGCGGCAATCACCTAACCCAATATAACCTAACATAACATAAAATAACCTATCAAAAGCCATTTAAAAATACGAAGAATTGCCCCTTAATCGGCGTTGCTACGAAAGGGACTATTCCCAAACCTTGTGATTTCAATCTATCCATCTATCTAAAGTTTAGAAACTAGACAGGGACGAATTCGTGCAAAAAAAGCATAGCCTACCTTAGACACGCATAATTGGCGTTGACACAATTAGCCTGGGCTATAAACTCTGCACATCCGACTGTTACCTCGTACAGAAGCCTATATTTATTGTCATTTCATGAAATATAAATAAAAGGATTGAAAGGTTAAAATATATCAAATGCATTTGAAAAAGAGACAAGTCTCTAAATATATATGAAAAAATTTAAATTAAATAAAAAAGAATTTATGTATTCTTTTCTATAAAGAAATGTAAAAGGATACTTTTTTCATCCATTATATTATATATTCCAAACGTATTTTTATTCATTTTATTTGACTTTACTTAGCTTATTAGTAAAATATCCACTACATTCGATCATATTTTTTGATGTTTAACTACATTTGAGCAAAAACTTTAAAAAATCTTTCGGAAATTTAAGTTTTTAATTTAATCTCATTAGAGTATTTTTTTATAAATGATATAGTTATTAGAGCTATAAAATATGAACGAATATTAGTAGTAAAAAGAAATACTTTCGTGGATATAACTGTTTTAAGCTAAAGTCAAACAAATGAACAAATTCAGAATCAAGAACAAAATATGAAGAAATTATTTTTTCGGCTGCAAATATGATCAGAAATAAATAAGCACGCAGCTAGGGTGAATGCGAGGAAAATATGACTTGTTTTAGCTGCCCTTGTATTATTTATTATTGGCTTGTCTAAACTATGTTTAGACCTTACTCATAATGTGTATTTTTTTATACCAGCCGTTTTGCCGTAAGAAACTTTCAAGTTGTAAAAAATAAACTCCTTCGTATTTTCGACTTGATACTAAAATATTAGACAAAGAACCTTTCAGACAACGATAGATCCATCGTCACATCATCCATAGATAAATAGTTGTAATTGACACTTTTTGGAGGATTTTTTTCTAGGAAGATTTTGTCACTTAGAATTCGAGGATTTTTTTAAATAGCGGACAATAGTCACTTATTTTTTTGGTAATTTAATCACTTTAAAGAATTTTTTATTAAGATTTTTCACTTTGTTATGAGGGTAAAATTTTTATAGAATCTAAACCCACTTTTTTAAATCACTATTTCGGTAAATTGTAATTAACTAAAATTAGTATCACTATCTTTTAAAATAGGTCATGAAAGACAAATATATTAACACAAACCCCTAATGACTTTCGGCTTACTGTTGCAAAAATCATTAAAGTATGCTACAACTATAGACACTTTAAGCCTAAGTATAACAGAACAATTCAATCAGGTGAAAGCTGGCAACACACTGTTTTACTTTTTAGACTGATTACCTTTTAAATCACTTATGTGTATTTTTCTTTAGTTAAACTATACAATACAGATAATACTACAAAGTAACGAAACAGCAAATTGAACATAATTATCTTTTATACCCTGTCTTATTAATGAATAAAAGATTTTGAAAGCCAATTATTTATTAGATCATATTTCTAATAAAGCTAAATAGCCATTTTTCTGGGTTAGTTTTTTAAGGAGCAACCTGCCAGTTTATCTATAACTAGCGGCTACGCCCCTAGAAGCCTTTAGGGGCACTTAAGGTAGGAGGGGGAAAAGTCGACCTCATCCAATTTTAAATTTAAGTTTCAAAAGAGTAAAAAAATATTTTTATTATTTTTTTTTGAGGGGGGGGGGCAAAGACACCCTCCTCAAAAATAGTTTAAAACCTGTCCAGGAACTATAATAATCTTCACTGTAAAGGAGAACAATATCGGTTCAGCGGTTAGTGAGATCCTTCGGGACAGACAAAAAACGCTTACTACTTTATATAATAGGATAACCTACAAGTTTAATAATTTGTAATATTGCTTGTATTGTATAAACATCTTTATAAGGCTAAATATTATAGCAATAATGCCTATATTTAGGGATTAACAAAATAAATAATAGTTTATTTGCTTATTTAAAATAATTATTACTGAATAACTATTGTAATAAAATTGTCCTTAAATGACCTAATTAATAGATATGGAATACCCTGCTTTAAGGCATGTTCTATCCTTACTATTGAAATATTTAAGCTACTATACTATGCGGTGTGCATTCCCTTCCGCATATCATTAAATTTACAAAAAGAGACACTAGCAAATATATCAAATGGAGTAGGTAACTATAACATTAAAGCAAAGGGGAAAGGACAGTTTGAACGGTTGCAGCAATTATTTGCGTTTCTAAAGATTCGATAATGTGATTTAACCTGTGTTGAATTGAATTCACACCATTATGTAGTAAGGAGCTAATTCAAGTCAAAATAACTTTACTTTTTACATGCAAAGTTTAGATGGATTCATTGATTATTATAAGTGCCTGCCCGTTATTTTATAAATATATCATTAATAAAAATAACAGAGAGAAAAACAGAGTAAAAGAAATTTTCAATCTTTATCTTTCTTGATAGCAGAGAAAATTACATTATTGATATAAACTCAAATTATTTTTGAATAAGAAACAAACTGATGGACAAAACGAGTTACATAAAAATGAGTTCAAAACAAGGATAGACAAGTCTTTATGAAGCAGTAGCAATTGAAAATCAACATTTTCCACTAAACATTCAGAAATATCTTTAAGCTTTTAAACTCCTTAATAATTCCCCTTCCCCTTGAACATAGATTAATTTAGAATGCTAGCGGTAGCTCAAACAATTATTCGAATTTAAGAAGTATTCTGCCGTCGGGGTGACAGATTCGTATCTGTTCAGGTCTACACCGTATTAATGGTAAACATATGGGAAATGCCTTGGCCCCATAAAGAAGCGCATCTCATTAGCATGAAGAGTTACTGCTTTAAATTATGAACAATCAAATGGTTTAGATGCACATTAAGTGTCACTTAACGTATTACCCAACGGTGAAAAAATAAAAGGTGCTTGTTTTTTTTTACACATTTACATTTTGCTGCCTGCTATTTCATCTATAATTATCTATTCTATTACAACATATGTAAAACTCCTTTAAATAAATGATCCAAAAACAGCAAAAATATTTTGATAAGAATATAGCTATTTTTTGATGGCATTACGTACTGATAAAATATGTTATGTTTTTCATTTAAATAGTAATTTTCTTTTCTAGTAGAATATTTTTTTATTTGTTGTCTTTTCTGCTTTTATAAAAATTTAAAATTTGATCTGCTTTGTAAGACGAAAATCGTAACCCAAATTTTTTGTAACATCTTACCCCCTACTAATATATCCCTTTTACTACCCCCCCCCCCTCTTTAAGTAACTTTTAAAATTCATGCAATACAACATTGTACATATTAGCAAAATAAAACATCTTTTGTCATCTCTTTATTGGACAATGCAAATCATGGCAATCCTATTTTTGAAATATTTTCAATCGTAACGAAAAAATGTTTTTAATCCTCACACAATATGTTCTACATATAGCTGAATGATCATTAGACAAAGACATAGAGTAACTGACATCCTGAAAAAAAGATATTAATACTAATAGCTAACAGGGAAAAACTGTCGTCAATTTAGATTGCTTACATGAATATCACTTATTGGTAATTTCATTTACCCATTAGAAGGGGAGGGGATGGGGGAAATTCTTATTTGAACCAGCTACAAGTTTCACTTCATTAGAGCTTTTATAATCGGTAATAGTAATAATAAATCTATTCTGACTTACAATGCTAAATTTGCCAATATTTATTTTTTGTATTGTTTTATATAAACAGATTCTCCCCTATTTCAATGTTCTGACCGACATGTAAAATATAAGTTTATATAACACAGACAATATTACACTATAGCCAATACAATTATCAGAAAAGGCTAAGTGCGAATTTTTGGGGTTTACTATGACTTTAAAAGGCTTGAATTCGTTTTTAAAATATAAGATTTCTCACCAATCTCAAAGGAGAGATATTTAGCCGAGTGGATATAATAAGCAGGGAGGGACGGGACATTGGGCTGTTTATTACACTAGTCCCCAAAGTCTTATAATAACGGTTTTTTTATTTGTTGGTCTGACAACCTTGATGACTTTCATTGAATTTTGATTGATAGTTCATTTAGTTGAGTGTTGAAATGTTTCAACCACTAATTTTAATATACAGAAGATTTATTTTTGTGCATCATGATTGGGGATGTACGTACATCAATTTATCAGCCATTGTCTTATCCCTTTAGATTCCTACATAAAAAGATGTATTTCGTTAATCTAGTGGGATGAAATTTACAATGAGAAGAATATTGATGCAGCAACTTATACACCATTTTTGTAAGGACAACTGTTAAAATTATATATGCTAATGTAAGGACGAAATATTGGATGATATTCTGCTGAAATGCAGAAACGTCGAGCACCTCCCTTTGAGAAGAAACAAATGTATCTCGCTGAAAGGGTCAGCGCATTACAAAAACTGTTCTCAAGTTTGCGGCGTTGCGCAACAGGAGCTTATACATTACAGATAATAGATCATAATAGTCAATGTTAAAAGACATTATAAATATTTAGATCATGGAAAGAAAACGAAGTAGCGGGTTTTTTCGCATTTTCACAGTAGTTATTTTAGGTTAAGTAAATGTTACTGCAGGGTTAGAGCACACCCCCCCCCCCCCCCAAGTTCTAGAAATAGAAGAAAAGCTACTGTAAAAATAAGGCGGAATCTGCTTCTTCGTTTTCTTTTCAAATATCATCTACCAATTCCATTTACTCTAAAGTCTGAAATTCTTTATTAGGCGTTTTCCTCTTTGAGTACCCCCTCCCTCCCCCCCCCCCCCCCCCGACAACGAACAACTTTTAGTTTAGGTTAGGTTAGGTTATAGGCTAGGGAGCCGAGCGCTGTGGCTAGGCAGGCAAGAGGGCCGAGCGCTGCGGCTAGGCAGGCTAGGGAGCCGAGCGCTGCGGCCAGAGTTGTCCGTTGTCGGGGGGGGGGGGGGGGGGGTACTCAAATTTTCAAAATTGAAAAAAAATGTCTAAGAGGATAATACCCTTTATTTTGTTGCTTATAAATTTTAGCAGGAAGAAAGAAACGTAAATTATTACTTTTGCTAGCATATTGACCGTATTGTATAAACATGTTTCACACCCCGGCACTGAGAAAAAGATCAATTTGTCAAAAATATAAATTTTTAGAGGCGCAGCTTTTTTTTATTTTTAACTTGTATCTTGTATTTTACAGGGAGGGAGGGGACATTGAGCTGTTTATTACACTAGTCCCTAAAGTCTTACAATAACGTTATCTTATTCGTTGGCTTAACAATATTGGGGACTTCTTTTGAATTTCGATTAGTTGGTGATCATTTAGTTTAGTGTCCAAACGTTTATACCACTAATTTTAATCTACAGAAGGGGTAATTTTGTTTATGCTTAATGGGGATGTACATCAATTTATCGACCATTGTCTTATCCTTTAAGATCCCTGTGTATCTTAAAAGAAGTTGGATGTGTGTTTATATTTCTGATATTAAAGGACATAATTTTTATGTATTTCAGGCAAAAATTTGTTGACTTAAAGGTTTCAGTTACAGGGAGGGTGTAATAGGTCTAGACTACCTTGACGTATATATTGAGTTAAAGAGTAGCTTCGCTACTAAATGCAACAACAAACAAAAAACGTGGAAGTTATCCTTAGAACACATTTGTCATTGTTACCTTTAAACCTAACTTTAAATTTCTGGATCATTTCTTTTAAATTTTGTTTTTAAATATCTGTTTTTCTTTTTATAAAAACTAATTGTAATACAGATGTGACAAAGATTTTATAGTTGTATTTATATTTTCTTTACAATTTATTTCTAATTAAGAAAAATGTCACAAATCCTCCCAATTAAATGTATTTTTTTTCAACATCCAATTAGTAATTTCACAGAAATCATATTTTTATGATTTCTTAAGAGAAAATGATCTTTGTATTTGTAGAGAAAAGATTACATTTAAAAAATAAAAAAAAAACATTTAGAAAGCAAATTAACAAAATATGAAATTAAATAATCCGATTGGAAATAATTGATAAACATGGCTGCTTTCATTCATAAGTAGCAAAGTACGAACATAAAACAGTTTTAATCAAACTATTGATGGAAAATATGAATTATAGAGTAATTAAAATTGCAGAATTGTAGTAGCTCATTAAATCATAATGGCTTCATGGATAAATTTATTTATATAGTGAATATAGTGATTACTCAAATCTTTAATAACAGCCGAGAAAATTAAATTTCTCGCAAATAAATTACAATAAAAAAGTGGACGAAAAAAAGAGCCATAGTTAGACCGACAAACACATCCTTATACTAAAGTAACAGGATGTTTGCGTGTCTGTATGTTTGTGTGTTTGTTTGTACCGAAGGATCTCGCTAACAGTTGAACCGATCGGGTTCTCCTTAATAGGGTAGCTTCTCATAGGTCCCGGGAAGGTTTATAACTATTTTCTTGGGGGGTGGGACACCCCCCCCCCAAAAAAAAAAATGTTTTTTAACTTTTTCTTTTAAAATCTAAAATAAGAAATTGGGTTATCAAATTCAACTCTCCCCTCCTCAAGTGCCCCTAGAGGCCTCTAGGGGCGTAGCCGCTAGTAGTAAATATAGTGATAACTTAAATCTTTAATAACACCGAGAAAATTAAATTTCCCGCAAATAAATGTTTCAACAGCCTAATTAACAGGTGTGCGGAAAAATCCATAGACAGACCGACAAACACATAGACTAATACAGTAGCTTCGCTACTAAAGAGGATAAAGTAAAGATTTAGTGAGGAAAAGTATAGATAGATAAGAAATAGATAGATGTATAAGAAAGTAAAAAATGAAAGAAATAAAATCAGGGAAAGGGAAAAAGTCTGTAAAATAATTTTATCACAATAATACTTCAGTTTTAATGTACTTAGTTGAACGCAGAAACGAAAATATGTCAGCAATGATCATTATACTATAATCTATATATTATTAAATGGATGCTCGCAGCTAGCTAAAACGATATCCCTTTACTCCATCTCCACCCCTCCTACTGGATGACCGAACTAACCAATAAATTGGGTTCTAAATGGCTAAATTAACAACAAATTTTCTCTTACCAAAAAAATTCACGTATATTCTAAATCAATTATTATCAAATCTTCGTCTGTCCCGTTTTTTAAAGAATAAGTCTTTCTTCCTGGGTAAAATAAAATATATGTTAGTGGTAAATCCACTCTAGTAAATTGGACCTGCTGCTTAATACGTTCATTCAAAACCGTACATGTTTTATGCATCACAATTCAAGAAAATTAAATAATAACCCTTTTCATAATGGCTATGTCTATTTTTGCCTCTACTGAGGCTCAATTCAAAGATAAATGGAGAACCATTGTGCGTGGCCTATGCTCTGGAAAGAAGAGATAAATGGTGATGATGATTATGGCTATGAATCTGGTTAAGTTTTCGTGGAATAAAATCTGGTTATCTACCATGATGAAAAAAAGTGTAACGTATGTTTTTCTTTTCTTTACGAGTTAATGCTAAATGAACATTTAAAGATTTTTAAATACTATTTGATTTTTACCAAATTTACATTAGTGGACCACAATAAATAGTTTGATTCTTATTAGATCAATGAAAGCAAGATTCATAAAGATATATACTTCAGAGATTTTTTATGGATTGAATGGACATCTTTTGTTCAACAAGATATCTCTTGTAAGTGCAAATACTTTGAAAATAAAGAAAATATATTACACTTTTTTTAAAGAAAAAGTTAAAGGATTTTTTATATTTTTATAATGTCTTTTTGGAAGGAGCTTATAGTGTTTAATAAAAAATGACGTCATACAATACAAATGACCGATGATAGGCCAGTATAAATTTTACCATTGGTCAATTACAATGCTACTGTAGATACAGATTTCATTATTGATAGATATACTCTGATGTATAAATTTTCTTCCCCCTTATCTTAGATGATTTTATTATTGTATTACATAAAACATTCTAAAACATTAAAAGTTATAAGGAAATTCCCTCCCTAAAGGACTTTAAACCTGGGCAGGTTTAAGGCTATTTGTTCTATGTTTTATTTCATTAAAATTGAATGTGGGTGAAGAAAGGCAGGGACGTCCAAGAGGTTGGTATTAGGGGGGTGTTAACTCCCCCCCCCTCCCCCCCCCCAAAAAAAACCTAAACGTCCTTGTAGGGAGAAATAAATTGTAATGGCGAAGCCACCAGTCTAGTTAAAAGCAATATAATCCCATATTATGCATACTCCAGTCTGACATAATACTTGACAAAACTGCATTAAATCTGAATATTTATTCAATATTTTAGGGTTTACCTTATAACATACGACGACAACTTATCCTGTTAAACTATGTTCCTGTTATTATAGCAACATAAAATTGGAGTTTTAAAAGAAAAAGTTAATAAGATTATTATTGAGGGGGTAATTGTTTTATTGGGAGGGTAAATATACCCTACCGCAAAATAGTTGAAAACCTTTTCTGGACTTCACTGTAAAGGAGAACCATATCGGTTCAGCAGTTAGCGATATCTTTTGCTACCGACAAAAAAAGCTTACTACTTTATATAATAGAATAAGTACCTATGGAGATATAGTTTTCTTGAAGCAAATCTTAACACTACAGGTAGGAATGCATACTTTTAAATGCTAAAGGCTTATCTATTGTATGTTGATATATTGTAAGTGAAAAAGTACAGAGTGGTTGAAAGAAAAACATATAAAATAAAAATATTATTGCTATGAAAAATGTATTTTAAAATTAATTTTGAATAAGATAATTAGAATGTTGCTTATTTTTAAAACGAATATTAATCAATTAATAGAATAAAATTTCATACTTTATACTCAAAATATGAAGAAATGTGTTTAATACAATAATTACCTAATACCTATATAATTCACTCTTTAGCTCCGCTAACAATGTAAGTTATTGTCCTTATTCATATACAACCCTGCATACATTTGTACTATATACACAGAAAGATTTATAATTTGTCATGAACATTGACAAATATCATGATTTTTTTTCCAATATTTTTTATATATGCCTCCAGTAAAATCTTAAAGAGGTTAAGGTCCTTTTTCATGCTATACATTAAGAGAGATTGTATTTGACCGGATTTACATACCCTTACCATAAATAGATTAAAACCTGCTAAATATAATTTTTGCTCTAAAGGATTGAATCCTATTCATCTAAATGTTTTTAATAAGATTTTTCCGTGTGCAAGCAAAGATATAGAATTTGCCTTGCTAATCCGAAAATGCGAGTAGTGGAATGAACAAAAGTGAGTGAATAAAAGCAAGAATGGGGAAACCGTAGGGACATGTATTCTCATTAAAAAGTGTTGCTTTTAAACAAAGCCGATGCTTTTTATAGCGTCTATAAAAACTGACGTCATACTGGCCTACCATTGGTCAGTAAAAATGTCCACTGGCCTGCCATTGGTAATTTAGTCTGTGTATTGTATGAAGTAATTTTTTATAAAGATATTCAACAAAGCCATTTCTTAACCAAAGCAACCTTTTCTCCCCCCGACCCTTTTTTTTATTTTTGAAAAACCTATTTATAAATAATAGCCCTATCTCTTAGTCTTTAGGATATTATAGGTGGAATTCTTCAAACCTTTACTTAACCTATCCTAAAATAGCATCAAAACATGTTTTTGGGGTTCGTTTGCAGTCCATCTTTAATATAAGGGAAACTGCTCAAATTATTTTAATAAACAAACAGTAAAACAGAACATTCAAAATTATTTTGACAATTTGAAACAGTTTGACTTAAAAGAAGTATTTGATGTGAATTTTGCTTTTAAGGCTTCTTATTAAAATTATTTTCCTTTGTCGTCGGGGAGGTGATAGGATCGAATCTTAAACTCATAACTAGAGACGTTAAAAATGGTTCATACTGCTGCTATGTCAGATGCTCGACATTATTAGTTATAGTATGGGGAATGCCTTGGCCCAAAACAGCGCAACTCTTTACCAGGCACAGTTAGGACTTTCAGCCAAAGGTAGTGGAATCAAAGATTTGGTTGGCTAATTGGTAGTACTTAACCTAATATTTTTAAGAAGAAATTTTGCTCCCTTTGTTATCTTGGGTTGTTCGACCTAACGTTAGGGAATTTCTTCTTTTATTTTCTAACTTTTAAAAGTAACAACAATAAAATAATGTTAAGCTTATTATTATTCTATAATTATCCAAAATTATGTTAAATTATTATATTATTTTATTAGTGTTGTAAATTATTATCATAATTACCACTATATATATTGAGTAAATAAATAAAACATACCTAAAACAAATATTATGAAATTAGTTTTAATTAAAATTAAATATTATATTTTACTACACACATTGTTGAATTGTAAAATTTAAAACTTTCATGTAACTTTACTTTTTTATTTTAGAGACCCACTCACACCTTCTAAAATAGCCTAAAACATTACTAAAACTAAATAGACGATGTGTTCTCGGAGCTTCTGGAGCCTTATAAGAATCGAATATTAAACACCGATAAGAAAATAAAAATAAATATTTGATCTTTAATTATTATTTACGTTTCCGTGGGAAGTTTCTTTGAAACCAAACTAGATGTTATTTTTCCATCCTATATAGACCATGTTTGTATGTAAAAAAAAATTTGAAAGAAAAAAAAATATATTTTGTTGAAAAAGTAAAGTGAGGAAGAGAGAAATAAATAATGTTTAAAAGTTTTGGATCAAGTTCAAGTAAAATTCAAGGTGTGCATTAACTTCCGCAGATTTTCATTCTACATAGTATTTCATATTCGCAAGAAGATTTAATCATATTACATAAAGCAAAAAGGTTTTCTTGTCTGTAGCTTAAAATTTCGATAACCACTGAACCGATTAAGTTCTCCCGATGTAGGTCCCGATATGGTTTTAGGCTTTTGAATTTTTTGATTCAAGTTCTAGTACGTATTTAGGCTATCTTCTTTCCATACACATTCGAATACAAAGCTCCTAGATGCTGGGGCGCAGCAACTAGCATCAAAAAAAGCAGAAAGTATATTAGTTAATCTGATAGAAAAATGGTGAATGCGTAGATGTGATTCTTTGATAATATGATATATGTGTGGAATTGATAGCCAACAATAATTGAAACTTCAAAGTGGATGAACTGAATTTTAGTTTCCGAAAGTGTGCGTAGCTTCCGCGTCCTATCTCAATATTTGCTACTAGCTAAAAAAGCTTCAAACTTTAAAAAAATCAAAATTTGAAAATTTAAATTTTTGAATGTATAATGTATAAATCGTTTATACATTAAATCGCTTTTCCATTTGACCGGAGTCGCTGAAAATAGGGTCTGCAATAATTGGGTAATCTGCTGTACACTTTAGGAAACTAGGGCTCGAATAGGAAATCCATTTTCAGCTGATCTCAAAGTGCGACGCAAGTGTCCTTACTTAACAGCTGATTCTTAAAAGCGGCGCTTCTCTTAAGATAGGGTAATCACGACCGTAAGTAATAGGTCGCTTTAAACTTTGTTTTATCTTATAAAATCTTGATTGGTTGATACAAATTAACATTGTCTAAACTTTTCCATCCAGAATGTTTATCTACAGAAGGGTTAATTTTGTTTATCAATATTGTCCTACCACTTAACCCTTAACGGTCGGGGGGGGGGGGGGGGGAGGGCGTTGAACGCCCCCCAATCCGATTTTTTCTTTCTCATTTTCTGTGTGTGAAAGATAAAGAGCCCAAACTGCGTGACTTTTTAAGTATGGGTATGACACATAACTGAGAGTCGGAACTTTTTGAATATCTCCATCCTGGCGGGCACAGGATGCCAGCAAACCTGGCAGGGTGATCCAGGTAAAGAGAAAAAATATTTTTTTGACTTAAATAAAGCATTTTATCATTTTTAGCCCTCTAGCTCTAATAGGAACTGAGATAATAGGGGGCCCCCCCCCCCCCCCCCCCGACTAGTTAAGGTGCGGCAAGGGGCCCGACTGTAAAGGGTTAAGATTACCGAGATATAGTAAATTGTAAAATAATCTTAAAAATATAAAATCTCTTCAGAATTATTTTATTGAATTTTCAGATTAAATTTAAAGTTGTTGTTTGGTAAAAACGAACAATTTATTCTGTGCTATTATTGGGACAATTTCATAGTTTTCTGATGAACTGAATTTGAAGTTCCGAATATGTACATAGTTTCCTCGGTGTTTCCTAATCCTATCTCAATATTTACTTCTAGATAAAAAGTTTCAAACTTGAATGTATAATGTATATATCGTTTATACATTATATCGCTTTTCCCTTTGACCGGAGTAGCTGAAAATAGGTTTTTGCAAAAGTTGACTTCAAAAAACTTAAGAAATGATATCTTACACCTCCCAAAAAAGTGAGTAAAACCAGATAAGAAACTGTATTGAAAGTTTCTCAAATAAAAAGAGAATAAAAATATTACAGAGATAGGAAAGAATATAAAATTAATAAAAATAAAAAAAGTTTGCAGAGCTGGATCTTTAAATCATTTCAATGGTGCGCTAAATCACCCCGCGCAGAATTTCAGCCAATCACAGCGGCGCATTTTAAAGATCCAGCTCAGAAAAACTTTTGTCTATTACTAAATAAAAAAAAAAATTCTAGTCCTTTCAAGTACAGAACTACAAAATTATTTAATTTTACTTTGGCACTAAAAAGATTTTAAATCAGAATAAACACACATCTCATTTCAAAATTCGTTTTCTTATTCATTGGCTAAAAACCTAGGCTTCTTTTTATTAAATCTTGATTTGTTGGTTCTCACAAGTAGTGTCCAAAAAATTCAACCAATAATTTAAATTTAATAAAAGAATGTTTTGGATGTACATTACTTTCCATCATCTTATCCCTATAAACTCCTGGAAGTTCCGTGGGTTTGTTTATTAGAATAATATTCTCTGCCTCTCGTTATCTCATTTTCTCGCATTCATTCGAATCCGGTGGATAGGAACCGGTTCTCAACCATAAGAAAAAACTATGTCTAGCATCGTATTATATCCAGCTTTCTACGAATATAAAAATATACAATCATAAGATTCATACCAGTTTTTTAGCCCGTGCCTTCGACATCTCGGGTCTAAAAAAACTGGTTTTAATCTTAAAATTGTACATTCTATATCCGCGGAAAGCTGTTTATGATACGATGCGAGAAATAACTATTCTTTCTCTTCTTATCATTCAATTGAAAAGTATAAAAAAAACAAGAATAACAACACCTATAATAGCGAAACTTTAAAAAATAACATAATAGTTCAGTCTGACAATTTCAATAATACACCTTTGGCACCTTAAAAAGAGAATGTTAAATTAAAGTTTTAACTCAATATACAGGATTGAAAAATTAATAATTGCTATGATCGTAACAAATCCAGCGGATTTCTGTGTGCTAGTCCCCAAAGTCGAAGACAGCCAAGAAAGTGTAAACAAAATTTACCCCTGCCAACAGATTTTAGGGGGGTTAATTACCCCCCCAAAGCAAATTTTACCCCCGGGGTAAAAATTTGGGGGGGTATATAAAATTTGCGGCGCGCTTCGCGCGCCATTTTACCCAAAAACGAATTACCCCCCCCCTTAAATTTTTTTACCCCCCCCCCAAAAAAAAGCTTGGACGTCTATGCCCTTGTACCATCCCAATATCCCTGTATTAATATCTTTCTTTCTCTCCCCAGCTAAATCTGTCATCTATCACTTTTATTGAAAAAAAAACTGCTAAAACGCGGTCAAAGGTTTTTATCTCTTATAGTGCAACAAATTCCTATAAAAAGAAATAGCAATGAAGAACTTGCCACAAACATTAAAAAGCCTAAACTCATCAGGTTCAAAAGAAGATACAATTAAGAGTATAAACTTATGAACAATTACACACCAAAACGTTTCAAAATTTATGTTAATAATTATCAATTGTAACACAAAAGTAAGGAGTCAAAAATTATAAATGCGTTATCCTTATGTTGATTTAAATATCAGTAAATAAATCAGTTAATAATCATTTAAATCTAAAAATTAATTATTAAATAAAATCTAGGGAAAATTTTTTTTTTAAATGTGTAATATTGTCTTCATTGCATAAACACATATGATTTTATGTGACAAAACCTTCCTTCTACTGTCTGATAATATCAAATAAAATATTTTCCAGTATATAACTTCCAAACCGATTAATATCCGATGGATTAAAAATCATATATAGCATCGTATTACAGACAATTTCCACGAACATCAAAATTAAAAGCATAAAATTATACCAGTTTTGTTACCCCACGCCTTCGGCCCCTCTGGGCTAACAAAACTGTTTAAATCATATAATATTTTGTTTTCATATTCGTGGAAAGCTGTCTATAAAACGATGCGATAAATACCTATTATAGATTTATTTAGGGTTCCAAAAAATAATTTTTTCATCCTATTTCTACTATTTATATAGGGTAAGGTAGCTTTCATAGAATTTAAGAAAGACCTTTCAAGACGTAAAAAATACTATATAAGAATTATGCCTTTGTATATGAAAGAACTAACTGACAAAAATTAAACTTTATTAAGTTTTATAAACAAAATGTTTGCCATATATGCCAGGCGTGTCATGTTAAAAATAAGAGTTTGGAGAACAGATCTATAGTGTTGATGTATATACAGATAAATATCTCCTTCCCTTTTTCAACGACCTTTTTCGTCTGTTAGCAAATTGTTTTCTGCTACTTGGCTGTGTTAATAAAACCGACACCATTGGTTGATTTTCAATGACCCAATTGAGAGTCGGCACAAGGACACTGCGATGGGGAGATACATTTATTTAACCCCTTCCCCCTATAGTGTTTTACTCTAATGTTTTGAGGGATGCTTTGGCTCATAATCAGGCGCAATAAATTACCATTTACAGATTCCGGACAAGGACCGTACAATCTCAAGATTGGCTATCTTTGGGGTGTTGACTATGACCTTCAATTCAGCTTGTACCAACAACGAAATTCATTCGAAATAAAATCCCAAAACTTGTTTTCACGTGTTTTCAGCTGTTGTTGTTGGGGGGGGGGGGGGGGGGGGTAAAACATAGTAGTATTCACGACATTTACATCTGCCCCAAAATATCATTTTAGGTTTATTTCGCTTGTTGGCTATACCTTATTTTTGCCTACTATTTTTCTGCAAAGAGTAATATTAAATTCTCGTCCATTGTCCTATCCCTCTATCTCCCTGCCCTATGATTTATAATGATACGCTTTACAAGTATGATATTGGGAATATGGAAAATGAAAACATAAATTCTTTGCAGTTCTGAAATTGATGCTGGGACATCATATACGCATATCCTTATAATAAAGTAACAGAATGTTTGTTTGTCTATTAGGATCACGCTAACCGCTGCATCGATATGGTTCTCCTTTACAGGGTAGCTTCTATTAGGTCCTGGAAAGATTTACAACTATTTTAGGAGTGGGTACTACCACAATCCCAAGAAAAAAATGATTAATTTTTTTTTTTTTTGGGGGGGGGTCGAACCCCCAACTATAAAAAATCCGCTAGTATGCGCATATAGAGACAATCCTCTCTTAAAGTAGTAAGGTTTTTGTTTGTCCTTTAAGACCTAACTAACCGCACTGAACCGATTGATATTTATCTTTCATGATGTTTTTAGGCTTAATCGAAATTTTTTGATAGCTAATTTTCTATCCCCTCTCTCTACCTTTAAATACAAAGTCCCTAATTACAAGGGACGCAGCAACTAGTAAGAAATAAATCAAAGGGTGATTTGATAGTTAGCGTTTCTAATGATTTGATAATGTGATTGATTTAGCGGAATTAATGGCACACTTAAATTTGCATCTTCCTGCAATATTTGAAATGTTCCAATTTAAAACAGGGATACATATTCTGATAAACATATAGACAGGGCTCAATCTAAAATACTGTTGGTGGTAAATTTTTTCTATATTAAGGGTTAAGACAATAATCGAAAAATTGATGTACAGTAAAAGAGTTATTTTTTTAAGCTAACGAATTAAAGGTCATTTGATATTTTTGTGGCAACGCTCTTTAAGGGCGATTCTTCGTATTTTAAAATGGCTTTTGATAGGTTGTTTTAGGTTAGGTTAGGTTATATTGGGTTAGGTAATTGCCCACAGGGTTAGAGCCCCCTACAGGGGCTAGAAATAGGAGCTACTGTGAAAATACGAAGAAATGCCCCTTAAGGGCGTTGCCATGAAAGGGACTATACCCCATAGTTTAATAAGGATTCATGTAATAAGTCTTTAATTTTGGTCATAAAAATAAGAATTAACCTTTTTAATGGTATTTTGATTAAATACCCGCCGAGAACATTTATATTTCATCTCTTAGAACATCTTTCTAACTATAATTTTGTATCTATCTATCTAAATAGAGACATCTGCAATTGTTGTGCGATGGCTTCCGCTAAAGTTTCACACTTATTGCAACGTGTTTTAATTTAGCTGAATGACACAACAGGTAAAAACTTTTAGAGATGGAGTTTAACCCTTACAGATCGGGCCCCAATTCCCACCTTAATAGATCGGGGGGGGGGGGGGGTCATATTGACCCCCCCCCCTCTATCTCGGCTTCTGTTACAGATAAAGACGTAAAATTTTTTTCTGGTGGTTCATGTGTATTTTTAGAGAAAATTACTTTTTCTAGTCATAGCGGTCAGGCCGCTTCTTAGCCGCTTTTTAGCGGCCAGCCGCTAAATTTTAAAACAGCTGTAGAGCGGCCAATTTTGCAGCTAGGATGATCAAATTTTAGGACGAACTTTTATTTTTCATAACAAAAAAATTACTTTTTCTGATCATCGCCGAAAAACGGCAAATAACGGAAACCGTTATTTTCGGCGGTTACGGCGGTAAAACGGCGGTTGGCGGCGCCAATTAATATTTTTATCTGTTTATTGTTGCTCAAGAATTTACCAAAAAAAATTATAGGTCTCTAGCTGTAATAGAAGCCACGATATTCATGATATATGTCTGTAGTAAAAGCCGGACAAAAATCGGCCATAAAGTCGGTCAGGGTGCGGTCAAACGGTCATAACACCACTTTTCTCATAAGGTCATTGATATCTTAGTATTCACCAAAAAAATTTAGGTTTCAAAAGTCATAATGTAGAAATTAAGATTTATTTAGAATTTTTTTTAAAATTTTGGTGCTACCCAACCGACTTTGACCGGACACCACGACCGACACAGACCAGATATCCTAATAAAATCAACTCTTGCCGACGCATAATTACTAAACTTAAAAAGTCATGAAGTCACAGCTCTCCATCTTACCTACAAAAAAAATGACATTGAAAAAACTAGAGGGGGGGGGTCAATATGACCCCCCCCCCCCCCGATCTGTAAGGGTTAATGATAAAATAGAAAAAAAGCACTAATTTGGTTTTTAATTATTGGAAAAAAACAATATGCCTTTTAAAAAGATATGAAATGTGTATCTTGAATTATTTTTACAGGATAAAATACATTTTTACGGAAGTTATAGCACACCTATGCAAATATCATTCATAATCAAGAATATCGGATACCTTAAACAAAAAGGAAATATAATTTTTCAGACGCTTCGCATTAAATGTCCCTCCAACTCATTAAATGACTTAATGACTCTCATAATCCCTCGAACATTTTTTTAAAAATGCTTGTTTCTGACGATTCTATTCATTGCCTTTCCATTTATCACTCTGAAGTTCAATATTCACTCACACAGTTCATGTAGTGTTCATTCATATCCGCTTAGTGTTTTATAAAGACACACGCCTTATATAAAAGTAACAGAATCTGTATTGGTGTGTGTGTGTGTGTGTGTTTACTGTAGTATCTCGCTAACAAATGTACTGATATGGTTCTCCTCTACACCGAAATTTTCATAGGTTCTGGAAAAGTATAAAGCTTTTTTGGAGAGGGTTCCAAATCCTTCAAATAGAAATCATCCCTAAAAAAATAACCTTTCATTTTACTTTTTATCTTTAAAATTACTCCCATTCTTCTTAAATGCGCCTAAAAGCCACTAGGAGCGTAGCCTCTAGTTTTATATCTGATGTTATCCAAAAGACAATTCAGATAGTTTTATGATATAAATGCAAAGCAAGGAAAAGCAAACAGTTCGTGCTGTTTTAATAATACGCGGTTCTGATGATTTGATAATTGAATATTTGTGCACCAGTGAACACACACTTTTTCTAATATGACTTCTTCAACATTAGGAGAACTACGAAGGCTTTTAGAGAAAAATTATACGGTATAGAAAAAAAAGAGTTTTACAGAATTCCAAAACTGTCTTGACGTATCATGTATAAAGTAACTTGGCTTTTAAAAAAATACCCTAGAATATTAAGCAGTAAGGATTTTTGTAAGAAGCTAAAGGTCACGGAAATTGCTGGAATAAATATACATTTCAGGGAGAATTTACAGATGTCTTCGGATGGTTTAAGTCTATTTTTCTGACCTTTCTGCCCTCCCCTAGAGGCTTACTTAAAGCGAAGCAACAGTAATAGACTAGAGTAATATGTTTAATAAAAATTAAAGGAGAGAGAAATAATGATTGACATTTAAAGTAAAAATAAACCAACAAGTGTAAACTACAATACAAATTTACAAAAAGATTATTAAAAGTATGTTTTTAGACAATCATTCAGATACAATTTATGATAGACATACTAACAAGGATTTCTTTAAGGAAGGATTTGCTACAAAAAATGTGTAAACCAGAGTGTAAAAGACAAGAATAATAGATGACCCTTCGACTAACAAGATTTCCTCTCAATCTGTGTTCATACAAAACAAGCAAAAAAAAACAGGGTAGGAAGTATCAAGGAGGTCAAAGCTTTTTTAGGGGTTTTTCAAAAGTTTTTTTTTTTTGGGGGGGGGGGAGGAATGTAATCTAATGTATATCCAAGAAATTTTTGGAATGTGACGGCCCCCTAAATTTGTTGTTTTACCCCTTTAACCCCTACTATCTCTTGGGGGTTCTTATTAGTAGAGTGAATTAAAACATATCTCGAGATGTTATGATTAGTAACTACTACTGCCTTGTATGGAATTTGACGCAAAATTAAGAGTTAGGGGGTTGTTTTTGCCAACTAGGCTCATTGCATTAAAGTTCACATTTAAATTTTACAGACCAATTTAGTTTTTTAGCATAGGTAAAAATTAGCATTCGATAACATTAAGGAATTTTTTTCCATTATATCTACGAAACCGATTAATATCCGCTGTTTAGAACCGGTTTCTGAGCCATACTAAAAATCATGTATTGCGTCGTATCATAAACGATATTCCACGAATATCAAAATAAAAATCATAAGATTAATACTGAATTTGTTAGTACACGGGCCATCGCCTGCTAGTTCTAACAAAACTGATTTTAATCTTACAATGTTTCATTTTGATATCCTCGGAAAGCTGTCAATAATACGATGCGATATATAACTATTCTACTTTTTCTATCTATTAGTAATATTGCATGCCAACAAGTCTGTTTGTCTGTTGGTTAAAATCTTGTAGAATTTTTGGAACACCAGTTGAAATAAGTTGACACATGTTTCTAGCAATTATGTCAAGATATCATCCTATACGGACACATGGTGCCAGGTAGATGGTTACCAAGATATGTAGCTATCTTACTTGATATCCTGCCGTAAACTGTGTCAAGTTATCATCCTATACGGACACATGGTGCCAGGTAGATGGATACCAAGATATCTAGCTACCTTACTTGATATCCTGCCAGAAGTTATGTCAAGATATCATCATATACGGAGACATGGTGCCAGGTGGATAGATAGATAGATATCTATCTATCTTTCTTGATGTCTTATCAGCAATTGTGTCAAATATCATCCTATACGGGCACATGGTACCAGTTAGATAGATATGTAGATATCTAGCTAACTTTCTTGATGCCTTATCAACAATTGTGTCAAATATCATCCTCTGCAGACATTGCAAGGTAGTTAGATATACATACATATATCTAAATTTTTTGGGTTTGTGATTTCTTTTTTTTTTATCTATAATAATTGTCACGCGCCTAACATTACAGATACTAAAGTCGTGGATACAAAAATCATATACTAAAAAATTTCCCCAATATTGCTATTATCTTTATCAAATTATCAGTGTTATTAGTTAAGCAAATAGTCTTAATAATATTTGCTTTTTCCCATAGAACATCAAGGATGGCTGGAAATTGTCTATATGTGGATATTATTTCAGCCACGTCCACTTTTTATTAGAGCTATTTAGTCGACATAAATCATAGAAATAAGAAAACAATAGAATTGTCTCATTTAGGGATGTTCATCGGAGAGAGAGGGGACAATGGGCTGTTTATTACACTAGTCCCCAAAGTTTTAAAATAATTTTTTTCTTATTCGTTAATCTAAGAACTTTTGTGACTTTAGTGAATTTTGATTGGTTGATTCATTAGGAGGGATGTTTAAACATTTCGACCACTAATTTTAATATACAAATGGGGTAATTTTGTGTATCATCATTGAGGATGTACATCAACTTATCGGCCATTGTCTTATCCCTTTAGATGCCTGGATGTTCATAATCATGATGAAGTCTACAGGAGTGGGTAACATGTGCTATAGTAATAGATTTCGAAGCTGATGCTTTTTTTAAAAAATGAAAGAACTAGCGGAATTGATGTTTCACCTATTCTTTTTTTTTATCTATTTGTGTTTTTGCTTTGTCTTTTTGATGAAATAATTTAATAAAAGCTAACAATGTTAATAAAAAAACAAGATTAATAATATCAAAACAAGTATAATACTGTGTTAATAGCAGCGCAGCTATACAATTATATTAAGTGTTTTTTTTTATAAACTAGAGGTGGCACCCCTAGCGTCTAGGGGCTTTGGTATTCGAAGGTGTAGAGAAAAGGGAGAAAATTAGTCTAGAATCATCCTACTACTTAAATCTAAAAATATAATAGCTTAGAACAATCCCAAAACCCATGTTAAGCCTCCCTGAAATGGAGAATCTAATCTGTTAATCAAAATACAGCTTAGTAGGATATTAGATTGCTTTACCTGAATTTAATTTATCTATCTTTAAAAAACAGATGAGAAAGTTACATTGTTATGTTAAAATAAACGTCAAACTTAGTGTATTAATTAGTCGGAAGGACAAAGTAAGTTATAGTGTAGAGTACAAGGTTATTGGTTAAACTGATCTTTACAAACAAAATAAAACGTCTACTTTAAATATCAGCTGAGTAAATACAATATCATTTATGACTGACAGAAAAGTAAAGATTAGCTTCGCTATTGATGAAAGTAAAAATAGAAAATGTTGATGTTTTATTTTAGTTATGTTAAACTTATTTGAAATGAAAACAAATAATGTTTAGTATAAATATTTAATGGAGTTTCTAAAAGAATTAAAAACTTTTTCTCTTTTATTCTGATTTTTGCGCTAACAATATTGTATTAGCTTTTCATATTAGGTTGAGGGTGGCAGATGGATAGATAGATAGACAGGAGGAAGGATAGACAATCAGATAGATAGATAGATAGATAGAGAGAAAAGTAGAAAGATAGACAGACACAATGACTAACAGATAGATAAATGGATAATGTAGAGAGAGACAGATAAATACAAATAGTTAGTCAAAATAAAGACATAAAAATGAAAAAGAAATAAAAAATATAGATAGAAAGACATATAAATAGATAAATAGTATCATATATAAAAAGAACATAATTGATATACAGACGGACAAAGTAGACTAACTGACAGATCGATGGTATACAGGCATGTAGAAAGACTGACAGACAGACAAACAGACAGACAGACATAAAAGACAAACATACAACTATTACTATAATCTATGCCAGTTTACTCTAATAATGGCTGAGAAAATGATATTGAGCATAAATCCCTGTTGGATTTCAGAGTTTGATTGATGGTTACACAATTCACTTGCTAGAATAGACAACTAATCTAGTTTGATTGGCTTCTTTGGATTATAGTAGGTCTAAACGTATTACCGTAAATGCTAAAATGCCTACTTTTTGTCATCACTAAGGTGTTTCATTTAAGCATTATATATATATACTAGCGGCTACTCCCCTAGAGGCCTCTAGTGGCACTTTGAATAATGATTATATTTTTCTAACAATTTATATGTTGCGTTCAAGTCTCTTTTTTTTTTTATCTTTTTGTGATTTCTCTTAGGAGAGTGGTGGTACCCTCCCCCAAATAGTTATAAACCTTCTCGGGACCTATGAGAAGCTACCCTGTTAAGGAGAACCCGATCGGTTCAGTGGTTAGCGAGATATTTCGGTACAGACAGACAGATAGACTGACAGGCATCGTTCTACTTTGTATTATAGATACTGAATAATACCGAAGATATTAAAAAATACAGCTAAAGGTTTGTAATTAGCAATGCCTTGGTCCGTAAGCAACATGAAAACTTTTTAACTTACACATTTAGGACCTTTACACAAAGGTCTTATAATTAAAGGGTTTAAAGTCTGGCAGGTAAATATATAAATTATAAGATATAAGGTTTAGGTTCAAGTATCGCCATTTGATGCTAAAGGCCATGAGACGGCAAACCCACCTTTAAACCAAAATTAATACTCTATATATTTATGTCTACTTTAGAAAACCTTTAATGATATTCTTATTATTTTCTTTCGCAAGTCAAAAGAAAATAAAACATTTTCTCGTATTCATTCGAATCCGGTGGATAGGAACCGGTTCTCATCCATACGAAAAAACTATGTCTAGCATCGTATTATATCCAGCTTTCTACGAATATAGAAATGTACAATCATAAGATTAAAACCAGTTTTTTTTAGCCCGTGCCTTCGGCATCTCGAGGCTAAAAAACTAGTTTTAATCTTATAATTGCACATTCTATATCCGCGGAAAGCCGTTTATAATACGATGCGAGAAATAACTATTACCTTTAAATAAAGAAGTAGGTTTCTAACTGGGAATGACCAACCCGGGAAACAAAATTGTTGTTATTACGTCATTCCGTAAGTAAAATTTACGTATAATGTTGTATCATTATGGTATATTTTGAAAATCTAAATGTGATATTGCTGGTTTTTTATGAACAAAATTTATCTTGTTTAATCAATGACATTATTTCAAATGATTAATGAAATAAAAAATGATTAATTTACTATGAAGGTATAATAAAAAATAATTATTTGATAATTTTAATAAGATAAAGTAAATATTTTATGTTTGAAAATTGATTGAGATAAAAAACGCACCAGTAGAATTACATCAAGCAGTTGTAAAGCTTACAGATACATTATAAGATTTGTTAAAAAAAGTATTGCTAAGCCATTTTATTTTTAATTTATCCTATTATATACAATTAGTTTATTAGTTAAAATCACGCTAACAACTGAAATATAGTTCTAAATAGTTTGGTTCATTTCTAAATTATTGGATTGTGATGGTTTTAGGTTACTTCCCCGCCCCCCCCCCCCCCACCTCCGCCTTCGAAAACAGAGCCCCTAGAAGCCAGGAGCAAAGCCGCTAGTAAAAATAATGGATAGAAAGATAAATAAAAACACTTAGATCATTCAGTTTTAAAGGAATATACAGTAGCTTCGCTACTAAAATCATGAAGAGTAATCATTTCAAAAGTTTTAGAAATATATCAGTTTCGATTATCTATCTATAGACTTTTTAATCCAATTTTTTCATTTAAGAAAACGATTATTCAATTACTGTACACTAGTACAGAAGGATATCTAGATTCTATAATACAAAGTAGTACGATGTCTGTCTGTCTGCCTGTCTCTCTGAAGCTTAAGATCTCAGTAACCACTGAAACGATTGGGCTCTACTCTTAAGGTAATATACCTACTAGTCCTGGGATGGTTTTAAGCTATTTTTAACCCCCCCAAAAAAGAAAAAATACCCTCCCGTAAAATTTTTTTTCTTTTTTTTCTAAAATCAAAAAAGGGGAATTCGACTAATCCCCCCCCCCCCAAAAAAAAATCCCCCCCCCCCCCACCAAAATGTTTTTTTACTTTTTCCTTTTAAAAGAAAATAACACAAAAATAGGTAAATTAAACCTCTTGGGGTAAAGCCTTTAGAGACTAGGGGCAAAGCCGCTTGTATAAATATATAAAGTAACAGGAAGTTTGTATGTGCGTGTGTAGCTTAAAATATCGCTAACCGCTAATCGGCATAGTTCTCCTTTAAAGCGAAACTTCTCATAGGTCTAAGGAAGAATTATAACTGTCAAGGGGGGGGGGATGAACTTCTCATAAATTTTTAAAACTTTTTCTTCTTAAAATCAAATTGAGAAGCTAAGGGCCGCTACTTGTGAGTATAGCGATGTACTAGCTATTTTTATTTTAAAATTTCCCGTTTGTGTACCAACATTAATTCCTCTAGCAGTTCATATCGGAAAACTATTTTGGAAACAAGAGCCTAGGATGGGTTTAGGGTCCTGTTTTACCATGGAATAACAGAATGCTATTTCAGAAGAGCTTAGACTGGGTTCAGAGTCATGTAAAGCAGTAGAATAACATTAGATATAATATTCTTCCTTGGAAATAGTTTTTAAGTGTGAAAGAATATTTATTGCATAATTTTAAATACAGGTTCTCTTCGTTTAAGGAAAAAATTATAGGATAAATTTTTTATTTGTGGGTCCAAGAGCCAGGTTAAATAAGAAAGGACATTCTAATTTTTTATATGTTTTTATTTACTTTTTTTAAAATTATGACAAGTTAATTTAAAAGAATATCTGTCTGCCCTGTTCACAACTTACTATCAGTAATAACTATCCTATCCAAGGTATACTTTTTGATGCCAACAATTTTGTATGTCAAACTCTAAAGTTTAACCTGACATACATTTCAAAAGTTTATACACGGTCCTTTCCGTGATTAGATACCTTATTTAAATATAAAATTTCATATGTTAATCCAATTTCTTTTGTCTGTAGTAAAGGATCGCGCTAACCGCTGAACTGATATGGTTCTAATTTACAATGTAGTTTTTCGTAGGTCCTGTGAAGGTTTATAACTATTTTTGGGAGGGTACCACCACCCTCCCAAGAAACACCCCTAAAACTTTTGACCCCTCCCCTTTCAGAAAAAAACTTAACATTTTTAAATAAAAAAATAAAAATGGGGATGGTTGACTTCCGCTTACACACTTAAATGCCACTAGATGCCTATAGAGACGTATCCACTAAATTATAACCAAGTTAAGTGAATATACTATTGATAAAATTTATTAATTTAGGTCACTATAATATTTTTTTATTTAATTTATGTGTTTTTTTAAATTTTAGAAATCCGACAATAAACTTAAAATATACTGTATTTCAATTGATGGAGTAACGAACAGAATTTTGTACAATACATAACCTAATTATAGAGTATCAGCGCTTATTAATTTGCAATCTATTTTTGCTAGGATAAAGGATTTTCTATCCCAATATTCTATGTTTCAAAGAAAAATTGGTTAACCATAAATATAAGAATTACTACGTCTAGTGTGGTGTTGGGTGTATGTTTCAACAAATTTTCTTACTGCATATTATAAAATTTTAAGACTTTTTTGAAATCTTTGATATTTCTATTATATAAAGTTGTACGGTATTTGTATGTTGCTTAAAATCTCATTAACCACTAAACCGATTAGGTTTTCCATTTTAGAGAACCTTTTCTATAATTATGGTTGGTCCGTCCGTCCTTACATCCTCTTTTCGTTAATTTAAATAGATTAGAATTGTCCTATCGATTCCAAACTTTGCATTGTGATTCCTGTAGTACTTAGGTATGATTTAGAAATCGTAGCAACTCTAAAACTGTTATAAGAATGTCCGTACGTTCATTTTAAATATATATTGATTTTTAACTTTTTACCAACAAATAATTATGTGATAAAATTATCCGATTAATCTAATTTTTGGAATACTGATTCCCAGGACAACAAAGAACATTGTTATAAGCGAAGCATCTCTATAATCAAGTCCTCAAAATAAAAGTATGTCCTTAAACAATATCCTGTATTTACGTAGTTTTGCAACAAATTTACTTACAATTTTGTTTCTACTTTTATATATTTACATTCTGATTATTCAGTTCTGATACTCTTCAAGTATTAATGTCGGTTTGTCTTATAGTTTCAGAACTTCGCTTTAATGGATGCTGTCATCCTTGTTTAGAAGGTATTATGTATAAACCCTAATTATGACATATCTATAGAGACATACGGATATACCTAAGATATGTAGTAGCTGCACTCCTAAAATTAATTAATTTCTGCTAGAAAGTTTTCTTTGAAGAAACCAATAAGAAGTAAAACCATAAAAGTACAATTACCAAAAGTGTGGAGAGCTAAATTTTGATAATTTTTACCACAAAAATATTAAAATCTTGATAAGAGATATATTACAACCGAAGAAAAACTATTTTGCTACAAAAAAATGTGTCAAAATAAATCATATTGTTTAAATATAAATGCTAAATAAGATAGCTTTAAATTGACTTGGGGTCAGGAAAATTTTTTTTTTATAAATTTAAATCTATATTTTTCTATCTTCTGATTCTAAAACTAAAATTTAAGTCTATCCTTCTTTCAAAACAAAATCACTTGGAACACATACCTAAAAAAATTTAATAATTAAAGTTTTCAACAACAACAAAAATTAAACAATTATATACGTTTATCTAAAATTTTCTCTAAAAATAATTTTTAACCTTCAACTTTCATTTTGATTACTTTACAAAAGCCGCATTTATATTATATATGCATTTTTTTAAAATCTTGCTGTCATTACGGTGATCAAAGTAGCAATAAAAATCCAGGTATCCTATTATAGTAGCATACTAGCAGATACGCCCCTTGCATTTAGAAGCTCAGTATTCGAAGGGGCAGAGGGGAACTAAAAAAAAGCTTACAACTATCCTAAGACTTACATGTAAAAATAAAATAGCCTAAAACCATCCCAGGATCTATATATAGCCCACCTGAAATAGAGGACCGGGGTTATGGAGATCTTGAGCTTCAGACAAAAGTCTAAATACTTTATAAAATAGGATAAGAAATATTTTTTTTTTAGGATAATAGCTGACAAATTTCAGCCTTTGGCAAATGCATGGCTATTGGCTTAAATATCTAAACAGGATGTTAGAGGCACTTTCTCTTAAAATTTAACTTTTGACTTGCCCTTTGTCTCTGCTTCTTGATTTAATTTGTAATGATTAATTGAACAAATTTCTTTCCTTAAACTTCCATCATTAATTGCAAGTATTAAAATACTAGTTGATTCAGAGCTAAGACAATGAAAGATAACTCCTTTCTACACCAATTATCCTTATACTAAAGTAACAGGATGTCTAATTGTCTGTGTGTTTGTACTGAAGGATCTCGCTAACCTCTGAACCGATCGGGTTCTCCTTAACAGGGTAGCTTCTCATAGGTCCCTAGAAGGATTATAACTATTTTGGAAGAAATCACCCCTAAATTTTTTTTTTTTACTTTTTCTTTTAAAATCTGAAATAATAAATTGGGTTATCAAACCCTGCACAAGAGCCCCTATAGGCCTTAGGGGGCGTTGCCGCTAGTTTAGGATAAAGTGAGTTTGGAAACCTTAATCTTGTCATCTTTTAACCTTTTTACCCCCCTCCTCCCCAACAATTAAAAGAACACATTGCTTAAAACTTTTGGGTACTTTAATTAAATTTTGATTGGTTGGTACAAACTAGAATGCACAAACATTTCCGCCAATAATTATAAACTACATAAGTGGCAATTTTGTTTATTATTATTGAGGATGTGCAGTGCATCAATCTATGGTCCATTGTCTTATCCCCTAAGGTCCCTGATATAAAAAGAATCGCTAAAATATTGTAGATATATGGAAAATCGCTAAAATATTGTAGATTTATATGTGAAATGACCACGGTACTAAGTACAGCAAAGTTTTCCCGCCTTTAACTGAATTATTTGGTGCTCAATCACCTCCGCTTATTATAACATTTGCAGTGTTTTTTTTTAGATTTTCTAACAAAAACAATTGCCAATAAACAAGGATGACAACATCCATAAAAGCGATATGAGAGACGAACATTAACTTTTGTTGAGTGTCAGAACGGAATATACAAAATATGAAAATATAAGTTTTGACAAAATTATTCGTAAATTTGTTGCAAAACCTTTATAAATACAGAATTATGTTTAAGGATATACTGACGTTTTAATACTTAATTATAGAGATGCTTCGCTCATAATATTGTACCTTATTGTAATAGGAATCAGTAATAAAAAAATCAGATCAATCGGATGATTTTATCACATAAAAAAATGTTTTTAAAAAAGTAAAAAAATCAACATGTTTAAAATGGACGTATGGACATTCTGGTAACGATTATAGAGTTGCTACAATCGTACCTAACTACTACAGGAATCACCATGCAAAGTTTGAAATCGATAGGACAATTCTAACATGCCTAAGTTAACGAATAAAAGCTAACTATCTCAGACGGACGTACGGACGGACCGACCCTAATTATAGAAAAGCTTTGCTTTAAAAAAGCGGTGGTGCCCGACTACATACAACAGGAGTATTGTTAAATTTAACCCACTTATCATTGACATAAATTAATAATCAAACACTTATTTTCTTCATTGGTTTAGGAAAAATATTTAGCAGTTTTCAACAAAACAAGGATGACAACATCCATAAAAGCGAAGCACTGAAACGGTAGGACAAACGGACATTAACACTTGTATAGTATATAAACTGAATAATCAGAATTTAAAAGTATAAGAGCCGAAGCAAAATTGTAAGTAAATTTGTTGAAAAACTGCTTGAAGCAGGATAATGTTTATGGACATACTTATATTTTTGGACTTGATTATAGAGTTGCTTTGCTTATAATATTGTTCTTTGTTGTCCCAGGAATCAATATACTAAAAATCAGATCAAACGGATAATTAGAACACTTGAAAATTTGTTGTTAAAAAAGTAGAAAAATCAACATGTTTAAAATGGACGTAAGGACATTCTGGTAATGATTATAGAGTTGCTACGCTTTCTAAATCGTACCCAACTACTACAGAAATCATCATGCAAAGTTTTAAATCGATAGGACAATTCTAACATGCCTAAATTAACGAATGAAAGCTAACTATCTCGGACGGACGTACGGACGGACGGACCCTAATTATAGAAAAGCTTTGCTTTAAAAAAGAGGCGGTGCCCGACTACATACAACAGGAGTATTGTTAAATTTAACCCACTTATCATTGACATAAATTAATAATCAATATCTTGTTTTCTTCATTGGCTTAGGAAAAATATTTAGCAGTTTTCAACAAATAAAGCCTCAAAAACCTGTTTTTTCTATGGAATATAATTTAAAAATATCAATGGACCAGCACAAAATTCCTAGGTTACTGTTTTGAATAAATAAATGTATACAAATAAATCATAGGGTAAGGGGTATTATATGCAGTTGTAATATGCGGTTCTGAAGATTTAATAATGTGATCCACGTGCAGAAGTAAAGACACACCATAAACTGTAATTATATTAACTAACCAAGAAACACATTACACACTTAACTATAGAAAAATAACTTTTTACACATTTACAACCAAAATAAAATACGCAGGTTATGGGGTTGAAACAGGGATCTAAACGTATAGGACAGTGGCTGATAAATTAATGTACATCCCCAATAATGATACACGAAATTACCCCTTCTGTGGATTACAGTTTGTCGTTGAAACGAAGTCCACAAATAATCCAATAAAGAGTAAACGTTATTATAAAACTTTGGGGACAAGTGAAATAAACAGCCCAATATTGATTGAATGGTGCTTTTTTCTAGGCTCAGTATTAGTCAATTGCCTATTAGTTCTCCATTTCAGGAAAGCTGAATATACGTCAAAGCAACTACTAGACATCATGAATAGAAAAATAGATAGGTAAAGAAAGACAGAACATTAGATAGATAGATAGAAAGATAGATAAACAGACATATAGATAGATAGATAGATAAGCATATAGAGAAATGGATAGAAAATGGATAGATAAAAGCTGATGTAATTTTCTACATGCAAGAATCTTTAATCCTATAAAATCTGCTTTAGGAAAAAGTCTTTTCTAATTTAGCAAAATTTAAATTTTATAAGTAGATTGTTAGAGAGAGAGAGCAAGAGAGAGAGAGAGAGAGAGAGAGAGAGAGAGAGAGAGAGAGAGAGGACAAGAAGACAAAACAGAGAGGGAGATACTTAACGAGGAAGGAGATAGATAGAGAGGAGAGAGAGGGAGAGAGAGAGAAAGAAAGGATAGGTTGGATTAAAGTAAGAAAAAAGATTAAAATACGAAGAAGGAAAAATATACTTTTAAATATAAAGAAAAGGAATATATATCCCTAAAAATAGAAGATAGTTATTTAGGAAAAACATAAAGAGAGGAAAGAGAGAGAGAGAGAGAGAGAGAGAGTTTGTGTGTATGTGTAAAGAGAGAGAGAGACAAAAGGAGAAGAAAAAGGCTTACTTTTTAAGAAGAACAGTGAAGCGAAAGGAAAATAATGAAAAATTTAAATTTATGAAACTTGTCTCATAAGCTTATTAACTGCATAAAATATTCAAAAAGAAAAGTATCGAAAATTCGTAGTAGACCAAAATGCAATATTTAAAATAAAAAGTTAGCTAATGCCCTACTTTTAGCAGCGTAGCTATTCTATTTCATGGTAAGTTTGTCTTTTAGTCCGTTTGGGATTTATTTTTTGAAGAAAACAAATATAAAGTTTAAACTTAAGACATAAAAAGATAAAAAATACTACAATTTACGCCGTGTTTTTTAGTTTTACATTGACCATTTCATTACTATTGCTTCGCTATCTCTAAATAGATATTTAGGCACGTCCTTGTTGTTTAAATAGGATTTAGGAACACCAGTTTTTATTTTCTACTTCTGTACAGATCATATAGTGTACAAATTTTGGACAAGTTAACTTTAACAAAATAAGAAATAGCACCAAGAACTTTGAAGAAACCTAATCTTTGAAGAACGCATATTATGCAATTATCATATCTTAAATACGCCTATAATTGTATTTTTTTTTCAAGAATTGTCACGAAGAATTTCAATCAATTTGACGTTTCAAAAATGCCTGAATTAATCTGTTATGGTTGCACAGACTTAACTAAAATATAGAAATACTTTGCTAAAGTTTTTTGTTCTTCAAAGTTTATTAGCAGCTGCGCCCCTGGCAAATGGGAAAGGGCAGATAGTAGTAGTTATTTCTCGTATCGTATTATAAACGGCTTTCCGTAGATATAAAATGTACAATTATAAGATTAAAACCAGTTTTTTTAGCCCCGAGATGCCGAAGGCACGGTCTAACAAAACTGGTTTTAATCTTATGATTGTACATTTTTATATTAACAGAAAACTGAATATAATACGATACGATATAAGTTTTTTCGTATGGATGAGAACCGGTTCCTATCCACCGGATTCGAATGAATACGAGAAAATATGTAAGAATCACAAAATAAAACAGCCAATATTAAGAATCAGTCAGTTTAGTTGTTGGCGAGATCTTTACGAAGAAACAAACATTCTTATTGCTATATATTAATAGGATTGCTATTAATAAAACAAAGGTCGTTATCCAATTCTTTGCAGTACAAATCCTGAACATTTTTGCATGGGCCGTTCGGATTTAGTTATACCACATTAAAATTCTGTGTGGGTATCGGAAAGACCACACTTTTACCCACATTAAGGTGGGGTTCTACAAACTTATAGGGCCTTAAAATCACAGTAAAATTTAGATACAAGCTGACCTGTTGAGGAAGTATGGCTTAGGACTTTAGAATCGGTATTTCAAAATCATATATAAGTACAAACATACAAATAGCATAATTTGTATAGCTAAATATAATTAAAATCTCAACCTCAAAGCATTAATGTTGAGCATGTACTCTTTTAGTCTCTTTGTCCATCTGTTCTTAAGTTGCAATATATTGGAATAATGATTTCCTTGTGGATGTTCTATGAATTAGGCTTCTGAAATTAACATTAAAGAAATATTTATTTATAAGTATCTTGAGCATAATAATTTAATCATTATATTTGTGATTAACGCTACGCCCCTAGAGGCCTCTAAGGGTGTGGTGGGGTGGGGTAATTGATTCCTCCCCCACTTTTCATTTTAGTTTTAAAAGAAAAAGAAGAAAAAAAATTGGGAGGAAGTAATTTTTTTCTAGGGGCCATTTGTCTTCTAAAATAGGTCTAAACCTTTCCAGGATCGAAGAGATGCTACACTGTACAAAAGAACATACAGATCTAGCGTTCAGCAAGGTCCTTCAGTACAGACAGACACACACACAGACACATATCCTGTTACTTTTATATCTATGCTATTGTCTGTATTGTATAAACACACACACAAACACACACATATAAAAATCACGCACACAAAACCACACACACACATACACACACACTCACACACACACACAAACACACACATAATAAAATCACGCACACAAAACCACACACACACATACACACACACTCACACACACACACACACAAACACACACATAATAAAATCACGCACACAAAATCACACACACACACATACAACTTTGCACACCGACTTTTGTAAATGGCATCAAATTATAAAAGTTTAAAGATTTGTTACAAATATGAAAATATCAAGGATCTTAAAGGGATAAATCTATGTACCTCCCAATGATATGAGACAAAATATATCACTTTCTGTAGATTAAATCTAATGAGATAAAATTTGAACCTACTAATCAAGATTTATTACCCAATTTTTTTTAAATCCAACGAATGAATAAGCATGTTAATAAAACTTTGGGTACTGGTTTAATTTATAGGCCAATATCGCCTCCCTCCCTAATATTCATCCAAAGTTCTGCGAGGTAGCGTAGTAAATCTAAAACAAGGCCTGTTTGTACGTTTGTGTCTTACAACATCAAAGACAGTTTTTCGCGAATAGTCAAATAAAATCATAAGATTGATAATTCCAGTTTTGCTTGCCCTGAGGGGCCCTAAGCAAACAAATTTCATGACTTTCTTTTATTGTTGATGGATATTTCTCTGTAGTATAAAAAGATACATAATTGTTTGGTATTTGTATCGGATTTAAAGCTGTACTCAAAAAAAATGTCTCGCTTTCAAATGCATGAACCTTAATTTAAATTTAGTGTGATAGAAGGAGAGAAAAGGGAAATATTCTTTGTTTATGAAAAACTCAGCTGTTTGTCTTTCAATCAGAGTTATGAAGTAAAAGTTGACCAATTAATTTTGCCATTACTTTCGCAACATGCAGAATATTCAAATTATTAGCACCATATTTTGAGCATCTGTGTAATTTTGTTGGAATGTGTATTACCATGTTAATATGGTTGAGAAATCATATTTTATTGATGGAAATTGTAGTCTTTTAGGGAGGGAGAGGACACTGTGTTGTAAAATATTTCTATAGTAAAGTGAACATGTTCATAAATCTCCTCATATTTTTTGGTACTATTATTGGATTTTCAATTGCTTAGTTCAAAATTCCAATCTACAGATGGTTAAGTGTATTTATTATTCTTGGGGATGGACAACAATTTACTATTCATTGTCTATCCCCTGAGAGCTCTGTAATTTATATTCTTCTGAATAGCCAGCAAAATTAAACTAGAGCTTCTCATTTTTCGTATGATCTCTATGAATCCTGACAATAAGACAACCTTGGCGGTCATCAGTTGCATCCGAGCAAACATGGCACACCTTGATACATAACCTGGAGGCAGCCAGCGGCCGCCTGGCAAATCCTGGTGTCAGCAAAAATTAAATTAATGTGAGGCGAGAGATTAAAGGATACCAATCTAGTCAGAGTAACTTCAAAACTGCAAAAACTTGAAAATACCCTTGAAATATCTAATATCTTTGCTCTATAATTATTTGTTGTTCAAAATTTACTTTGAATTCCTTCCATAAAATTTTAAATCATGTTACATTTGAGTTTTGTAAGACTAAAGAAAATATTTGTCTATTTTATTCTACTATTATATTTTAAGCTGAAATGTAAGAATACTGAAAATGAGAGAGATAAAATTAAAGACATCAGAATGCACATTTTAGAATGAGGAAGAAAGTTATTTAATTAAAGTAATTGATGGAGATACAGTTTGCAAGATATACACAGTCAAAAGCCTTATTCAAATCTGAAAATCTAAAAGTAGAAAAAGTTACTATAAACAGTAAAAACAAAACAAATCAGCAAACAACCAACACAATAGAATAAACAAAATCAGTTTAAATCTATGTAAGGGATATTGCAAAATTACCTTTAAATTCGAATGTGGCAAGAAATATACAGTCAAAAGCCTTGCTTTCATCTAAAGACATGAGAATTTCACGCTTTTTCGAATAGATTATTGAAACAACCAAAAGAATGATGAATTATTTATTTAAAACTTAGTTCCTAATAAAAATGAGGTTTCAAAGTGTTGATAAAATGGCTTGCTGAAACGGTCAACTTACCTAAAAGCAAAAAAAATTGTTAATGCAAAAATCATAACTAAGGAATTACTATACACATACGTAATTAATATTAATTGTCATTGTTATCCTCACTGTGGTTATAATTTCCCTTGTTATTATTAATCGGTTTAAAGAATCTCACAGATAGGGTTAATAGGTTTTCCTAAAAGAAAAGATTTTTCTTTTGAAATTAGTAAATTCTAGGAAGCTTTTATGTAAAAAGGATTTAAGAGAACTAAAGACAAATAATCAGCTGAAATATGAATCCATTTAATAAAATCAAAAAAGTATATTATATTCTATACTCCCCATTGAAATAAACAAAATCATCCCTTCTGTAGGGTAAAATAATTTTATAAAAAGTTTTTACGACTCAATTAAGATTTAACAAGAGTTTTTAAACCAGGGAATAAGAAATCATGTTCATAAATCTGTTTTGGGTACCAGTAAACGTCGGTACACTGACAAACCTCCTAAAGGGACAAACGTCCTATTGCGACAAACGGCCTAAAACTCCTAAAGGGACAATCCTCCTAATGCGACAAACGTCCTAAAGGACAAACCACCTAAAGGGACAAACGTCCTAATGTGACAAACCTCCTTATGCGACATATCTTATGTAAAACATCCTAAAAAAATTTTAATTTTTAAATCTTCCAAAAAATAAAAAAAAAATCTTCCAAATATTATGTACTAACAGTGAAACAATGTAAAAATCCAATAAAATATGGCGAAATTTATTTTTTGAATAACTTTGTTCACAGGGTGAAATTTAAAAATACGTCTGACAGTTTTCCCAAAGTCGGTGTTTGCTACCCAACGGCATGTTTCGAACCCAATACAACCTTGCATTTAAAAAATCGACCCTTACCTCACATATAATAAATGTAATATCACTTGAAAAAGTTTTTAGGAGGTTTTACTTAAGAGATGTCGCATTAGGAGGTTTGTCGTTTAGGAGGTTTGTCACTTAGGACGTTTGTCGTTTAGGAGATTTGTCGGATTAGGATGTTTGTCTCATTAGGACATTTGTCGTAGTAGGACATTTGTCGGTTTACCATAAACGTCAAATGTTCTTTCCCAACCTGATATATTGAATACGTTTACAAACGTTGGCAACGGATTGGAAGCGGATATAGGAAAGCTTGATATATGTCTTGTGTTGGTTTTAGGCTATTTTTTACCTCAGTGTCATAGCTGTACACAAAGGACTGATATTGATTTTGAATGTAATGTCAGCTAAAAAAGGTATTTTATATATTTGAAGTTAGTTGTACTTAAAAATAAAGTAATATGGTTTCTTTTAACTTTTTTTCCATTTAAAATGTTTGTAAACTTCTCTTTATTTAGTGTTTATGTTTATACAATACAAACAATATTATATATTAGCAAAGAGAAAGGATTTAATAGCTTATCACTTTAGAAAGGGAGGGTACATTTTAGATTATGCTGGTAGCCAAAAATTTTAGATTTCGCTCTCTCCTAAATCCGTTAATCTGTGGATAATTTTTAAAAAGCTTGATTGGATGATTCAAAAATTAATAAAATAGTAAAATCAAAATAATCTTAACTTTTCCTCTATGTAAAGAAATATTTGAGATACTTAAAAATTTTAAGAATATTGAACTTTTATACTAATAAAAAGTAGTAAATCCGATTTTATCTAGATATCACTATCTTTCCTGCTAAAAATCTTCAAAATATGAGTTTACTTTTATTTGAAGTTGCAAATTTGAAGTCCTTAAGATTTTCAGTTTATTTATTTTGAATAAAAAATTCATTATTTGCTTTCAATTAAATAGACTTAGTACATACTTTTAAAATATGAAATAAAATAAAATGTAGTTAAATAGAAAGAATATAGCTAAAAGTTAAAAAATCATATAATTATCACCCTAGTTCTTTGATGCCTAAGTCTTCAATTTACTGATCTCTACGCCAAATAGGCAAGTGTAGACATTTTATTTAGGGTCTGATTTTGTACAGTGCAGTGCATATTCTGTACATATTACAGATTTTTACATAAACATTTTAAAATTTAATTACAAAGCAATTAAAATTTAAAACAAAACATCAAGTAACCTATTAGCAGAAATATTTAAGTATTTTTGCCTTTGTATTTTAAAATCATATCAAATTTATAAATCATAAGCTTATTTATTTTTATTTATCTGAAAGCTAAATATAATGGATGTTATCATTTCAATTATTTCTAGAAAATACTGAGAAAAGATATTTTTACAGATTTCTTTTACTTTCTTCTTAAAACCATTTGAAACCTTTTAGTACTAAGAACTCACATATTCTATCTTTAAACAACAAGAATGACGAAGGATCAAAGCTAAAAGTAAAAAGATTAAGTGAATCTTTTTAGAGTGCCTATATAAAATAACGTCATACTGGCTTACCAATTGTCAATTTAAATGTGTAATCTGGCCTACCATTGGTAATTCAGTCTGTGTATTGGTCATGTGTATTGTATTACGTCATTCTTTATAAGAGCTCCGTATAAAGTAGGAGAAAAAGTATATTTCAAATCAATCAATTAACCGTTGAATTTAAAAAAACTAAAACTGATAACATTAAGAAATATACATTAAATTAAATCATCTCTCACTGTTTTTTGTCTCTGAAATTTTCTCTCAAATATAAAGATTTACAATAATTAGACTAAGAAAAAGATCTGAAATATCTACGTAGTAGAGGTTCAATAAGTTTATTTTATATATATTTTGTTTTCAATAACAACTTATATTTGATTGGATCATTTAAAGCTCGAACTGAACAGTAAAAAATATCAAATAAAAAAGACCAGAAAAAAGGAATTAATCTTTAAGTTTATTTTTTAGTAATATCAACAGCCAACTTTCAAAAAACGAAACTAAATATGTATATGTATTTTTTATCTAACGTCATATTTAAGTTTACCTTAATTTTTTGCACAGGTTAGCTAGTACAAAATTATCTAATTTGAGGGTTTGTGAAACTCTTGAAGAAAATCTATTTCTCCAATATAATGATTTTCTTATCAAATTAATTTTGGATGAATTTTCAAATCTTGCCAAAAAAATCTAGTATTCGATATTTTTTGTAGTGTTGCTACTCTACTACAAAACATTCGTCTGTTTGTCCATAATCGACACCTGGATAAAGATTTGTCACAATTAAAAATTGCTGTTTTAATATATTTATCAAGCACAACTAGATATTATATTTTTGTATTTTTTCAGCATGACAGTTTGCTGTACTTTTCTTGTATTTTAGTAGTTTATTTGCCTGCGTCACATATAAACAAATTTGTTCTTGTTGTCTATATGGCCTATATCTTAATTTTATGCTATTTCGTCTAGAAAGATATCTTAAAACGTCAGAAAATAGTATAAATTAGCATAGCAAGAACAAATTAACATAATTTTTTTATGAGAAAAGTTATCAATCTACAAAAAATACAAAGTAGAATGATGTCTGTCTGTCTGTCTGAAGATTAAGATCTCGGTAACCACTGAATCGATTGGGCTTTACTTTTCAGAAAATATACCTATTGGTCCTGTAGTGGTTTTAAGCTTTTTGCTTGGGGGGGGGGGGACACCCCCAACCCCCCACAGGTCTCCTTAGCAAAACCTTAGATTAAAAAAAATCTCGAAAGAAACGGACAACAGGGCCTTCAAATAGGGTACTGTGGTGGTCCGAATCCGTTGGAGATTAAATCTTAGCTGCTCCTTCTTGCCAGATATTGCAATTTGAAGTTTTGTGGTAAAAATGCCTATAATTACAAGAATTCCAAAGATATATGCATAAGTGAACACCTTAATTCATCAAATAAAAAGGGTGAGTTTAACATTTGAGGAGTTTAGATATCTCTTCATTTGTAAACTACACACTTCATCCCCATTTAGAACAATTTTTACTACTATAAATGATGTTTTTAACTTTAATAAGAGTAATAAATAAGGTACTATAAGCTTAAAGAGGTTTGCCCAATTTACAACTTTATCCTAAAAGCTGTTAAGTTTACATATGGCCCAAGTTACTTTTAGTAATTCTGCTTCCCCCCCCCCCCCCCCCTCCATACTCTCACAACCTACCAACTTTAGGGTGGAGGGGGGGGGGGGGGAGCATAGTAATACTATTATGTGTTTCTCAAAAACTAATTGAAGTATAGTGGAAAAAATTTTTATGTAAGGTTTTTAGGCCAAAATTTTGTAGAAATTATGTTGACCACCTTCTCTCCCCCTCCCCCTTGTCCTGACATAATGGGGGGGGGGGGGTTGTGGCAGAAGATAATTCCAATGTGTTTTAAGAAAATATTAGAGATACATATAAAGCTTTTGGATTTGTATAGTTGTGGGACCCAAAGCACTTTTACATATATTGCTGACCTCTTCCCCTCCCCTCATAAAATAAAAACATAACATTTTGTAAAGAGAGAATGGTTGGGTTGCAGTTGAAAGGTTACTACTATGGTGTGTTACTAAGAAACCACTAGAATTGTAGCAGCAAAGCAAATATGCTTTGTTTCGTCAAAAGTAATTTTAACAAATTTTGCTGAATTCTCCTTCCAAGCCTCTTTCCCTCCCTATTGCTTTACAATCTCTCTCCCCCCCCCCCCTCCCTCCAAATTAGTAATAGAAGGGAGTATAGCAATACCCTTGTGATTTACTTGTAGATTACTCAAGATATAGAGTGCTTTTGGATTTAAACTTTAGAAGGTCCATAATTACTTCATAATTGAACAAATATTGCTGACCTTTCCTCAACCTCAACCAACCCCATCCAGAAAAATTATATTGCTGCTCAATTTCCTCCAACCCCATAAAAAAAAATTAAATATTGCTTGCCCTCCCCCTCCCTCTACAGCTACCCTCCAAACAACCTCACCACCTGTGTTTTACTCAGAAACTACTATAGCAATAAGGAGCAAACATTGGAATAAAACTTTTAGATTTCAAATTGCTTCATATGTATTATCTATTCAATGTTTGGGGAAGGAGCAATGGGTTGACAATAATTATTTTATTTGCAATATTTGTAAAAGTAAATAATATCCCAAAAAAGCTTAAATCCAAAGTTTGCTTAACATAATTCAGTGATTTCAAAGTAACACAAGAATATTTTCCATATCCACTGCCCCCCTCCTAATAATTTGTGGTCTAAGAAGGAGGGAGTGGGTTGGTTGCAGCAATATTTGCAAGAGATTTTGATGGCTACTAAAGTTTAAGTACTAAAGATTATATTTCCAGAAACTTTGGGCCTAAGAATCTTACATATAATGTTTTCTTTCAATACTTCAAGTAGTTTTGAGTAAAACATAATACTATTACTTTGACCTTCCCCCTAAAATTTATGGGTTGCAAGAGGGGGTTGAAGGGGGGGTGGGGTTCAGAGTATTTTAAATATTAACTTTAGCAATATGTAAACTAGAACTGAGGTTTTCTTTACTGGTTCCAGGGTAACAGCCTCTAGCTTAAAGTTGTAAACAGAACAATGTACCTTTTTCATTAAATAATTTCTTTAAAGCTTTGTAGTTTACATATGCAGAGACATATAAACTCCTCAAATGTTAAACTCACCCATTTTATTTGATGAATTATGGTGTTTTCTTATGCATATATCCTTGGAATTCTTGTAATTTTTGGCATTTTTACCACAAAACTTCAAATTGCAATATCTGGCAAGAAGGAGCAGCTAAGATTTAATCTCCAACGGATTCTGACCACCACTGTACCCTATTTGAAGGCCCTGTTGTCCGTTTCTTTCGAGATTTTTTTTAATCTAAGGTTTTGCTAAGGAGACCTGTGCCCCCCTAATAATATGAAGTAAGTCATAAATCTTGTCTTTTACTTTTGGTTTTTTTCAAAGTTCGTCCATTGTCTTATCCCTTTAGATCCCTGAGACAACACACAAATAATAAATTACTGCGCCACTTATGGACATAAGCGTCCTAGATGAATTTCATGTCTGTGACCGTGTATGCTGTTTGATGATGAAAACTAATGTGCAACAAACAAACTTTAATATACACCCACGGAAACGAATATATTTTCAGAAGAAACACCGAAATTTGCCTTTTTATTTTCCTCCTCTTATAAAATCTCGTTTTGTTTTACCACTATTCTGAATTTAATTTTCAAATTTTCAGCCAATCACAGCGCGGCATTTCGTAAAATGCTGTGCTCTCATTGGTTGAAAGTTGGCTCACCCCGATTTGGCGCACCATTAAAATGATTTAAAGATCCAGCTCTGCTAAACGTTGTCACTCTTTATTGCTATTTTGATGATTTGCTTATCTTCGCTTCAGTGGATGTTGTTACCCTTATTTAAGAATTGTTTGTGCCTTTCCCCGCCAACAACGTGCAAACTTTTGTAGGCGAGACTACACACAACACCAGGGATATTAAGGGATAAGACACTGGACGATATTATATTTCCAATGATGATAAACAACTTACTTCTACTATAGAAGAAATTATTGGTTGAAAATTTTACACTAGTCTGGAGCCAACCAGATGGAATTTAATAAAAGTTTGTGAGCTAATGAATAATAAAACTCTGGGTACCAGTGTAATTTATTAAGTTATGTCCCCTTCCTCCCTGACACTACACATACTAACAAACATTTAAAAAGTTAACAGCATATATATAGGTAGTGGTTAGCAAGATAGATAGATAGATAGATAGATAGATAGATAGATAGATAGATAGATAGATAGATAGATAGATAGATAGATAGATAGATAGATAGATAGATAGATAGATAGATAGATAGATAGATAGATAGATAGATAGATAGATAGATAGATAGATAGATAGATAGATAGATAGATAGATAGATAGATAGATAGATAGATAGATAGATAGATAGATAGATAGATAGATAGATAGATAGATAGATAGATAGATAGATAGATAGATAGATAGATAGATAGATAGATAGATAGATAGATAGATAGATAGATAGATAGATAGATAGATAGATAGATAGATAGATAGATAGATAGATAGATAGATAGATAGATAGATAGATAGATAGATAGATAGATAGATAGATAGATAGATAGATAGATAGATAGATAGATAGATAGATAGATAGATAGATAGATAGATAGATAGATAGATAGATAGATAGATAGATAGATAGATAGATAGATAGATAGATAGATAGATAGATAGATAGATAGATAGATAGATAGATAGATAGATAGATAGATAGATAGATACATATATAGATAGATAGATAGATAGATTATTATAAAGAGAATAATTTTTAAAACGACCAACTAGGGACTCTTTGACAAAACTTACTTCTTAGAACTTACTTAAAAATCTAAAAGTTTAATTATGTTGTTTTGTTATTTATTTTTTAAAACAAATAGTAGAAAGTATATTTGAAGGTATACTTATCTTGATATAGCTATAATTTTAACCAATGATCAATATTTTTTCAAAGTTTTTTCCTCATCTTGAAATATGTGCATGTTATACATAAAAAATTTGCCAACCCCTGATCCATATAAAATCTACATTAATTGTGATAAAATATATTATCCAGGAATTGCACGGAGAATATTGCAAAAAAAATCTCAATTATTTTGACAATTTGATGTAGGTTTTGAACAGTGCGGTGTTGGTATAAAATACGCCTAGTTTGAAGCGTCAAATTCAAAACTTAGGTGTTAACATCTAAAAATGGTTTTAGCTCATTTTTCTTATGCTCACATCTTCTACCTTTTGCAAGATTGGCTGTAAAACGCCTCAAAATTGAGATATAGAGATAAAAATCCGATACATATATTATTAGTGACATGTACTAGAACATATCAAAGTTTCAAGGCCATATCTCAACCAGGGAGGGAGCACTGGCCCCCCCAAAGTCGACTACTTAAAATCCATTTTTTTTCTTGCAAAGGAAGAAGATTTGAGCATAAGAAAAATGCGCTAAAACCATTTTTAGATGTTGACACCTAAGTTTCGATTTTCGATTTTACTGTACTTTTTAAATAAAAGCTAAAATATTTTTTGTTGTAGAGCTGAAATATTTTATGTTGTTCTATTAATTGTCTCTAAAAACGAAGAAAATGAGCCACTTATTATTAAATTCTGATAACTATAAGTGGGTAAAATTGCTTTCAACAAAGTTCTCATAAAAAATCACACTGTAGAAAAACATATTTGATTGAACATACATATGGCATATAAGATTGATAGAAAATATGTGATTTTATTGGATAACGAGTCCAATAAAGAATTCATCTATCTTTCTATAAAAATGCAACAATCTAGCAAATATGTCTAAACAATATTATCGTAGATTTTGATCAATCAATTCGGAGTATTCCCTCAAAGTGCATTGTTGAGCACTTACCCCTCCCCCTCACTCTATTATTTTGGAGAAAAAAAATAAATAAAGGGAGATGGTTTTTTGTTTGTTTGTATATTAATTTAGGTCAGGTTAGGATATTTTACATCGGGCACTGGGTAGCCCGCAGGGTAGGACACCACAGTGGTTATACTTATGGAAAAATAACTACCCTCATAGACGTCTAAGGGTGGAGGTGAAGGGGAGTTTACCAACTTAAACTTTGAAACCCCTTATTTTACTCCCCTCAATATTTCTCAAAATACATTAGTTACCCCACTCAAACCTTTGAAATACCTCAATTTGCCCACCTTAAAATAAAAAGTTTGGACGTTCCTGACTACTTCTAATCCTTGTTTAAATTTCTTTATCAAAAATTAGGAAGTAAGGGTTCAAATTCTCGATAGGCACTTTGAAAGAAAACACCATTAATTCTTGTAGCTCTATAAAATACAAGTTAATACAAATTTTATCTTAGTCTGCCCTGTTGTAACATTTGTTTTTAGCAGATATAGCTTGCTCTCAATCTAGAGTAAAGCATTTACCAATAATTAGAAGTATTTAAAGTAATGATCCTACTACGGTTATAAACAACATACTTCTAACCCAACCTATTTTCTATCTATCTAATCTACATAGAAGTTTTCAGTCTATATAGCTGCAAGCTAACAATTATTTCAAGTAGGTTAAATGTTAGCTAGATATCTACTTGTCTTGCTAAATTGTCAAGAAGTTGCTATCTAGATATCTTTACAGACTGTATTAGTATGTTTTTTGATATATTTAGCTATCCAACCATCTACCAGTGCTTCGCCCCTATACTCTAGCTTAAAACCAACTCAAGATAATTATAACGCTTCACTGATAAGATTACCCATTAAGACCAGTATAATCCGAGATCTTATGCTTCAGACAAAAAAACTTACTACTTTATATTAAAAAAATAAGTATTAAACAGCCATTAATTATGAGTTTTAGTAATCATTCCCAATATGACGTAAATCAGAGGGAAAAAAGGTTAAATATTTTTATAAATGTATTCATGGTAGTAATTATGTCTACATCAATTTGTAGAAGAGAAAAGAGAAATGAGAGAATATTATGTCCAATAGACAGATTAGACATAGATTATAAATATTGCAATCAAAAGCTATTATTAAAAAAAGAATATTTATTTCTCGTATTTTCGTAATATTGATCATGCTGGAATGGGTATTCCAAATAACCTATCATAGCTTGATCACATGGAAAAACTTAAAATTTATTTTTGCCATGTGATCATTATATTGACAGAATAATATATTACAAAAATGGGGTATAGTCCCTTTCGTGGCAACGGTCCTTGAGGGGCATTTCGTCGTTTTTTTTCCACAGTAGCTTTTCTCCTATTTCTAGCCCCTGTGGGGGGCTCTAACCCTGCGGGGCCAATTGCCTAACCCTGTAGGGCAATCACCTAACCCAATATAGCCTAACCTAAATTAACCTATCAAAAGCCATTTTAAATACGACGAATCGCCACTTAGGTGCTGTTGCCACGAAAGGGACTATTCCCCAAACATGTAATAAATAATTTTGTCGTATTTTAAGCGAAACTGCATGGATTGTGACACTGGCAAGTTATTGCCTACCTTACTGTTTGAAAATAAAAATTCTAAAATGGATTTATCCTGCAAAATTAAACTTTTTACTGCCTTAAAAATGTTGTAACACTTAATGGATTAAAAAGTACTCAAAACAAAAAAATAGGCTTATTAGCATAAAGCCTCTATTCCCCGTCTGTTCTTCTTTGAAACCAGAATTATTAATGAATCTCCCTGATTTCCGAGAACAAGTGGGAGGGGGGGGGGGGGGAGGGATCCTTCCCAAGAATAATTGGAATAATTAAGTGTATGAAATTATTCTAATGTGATGAAGTCTATGTTTGAGGCACTCCCCCTCCCTCCCTCTCTCTCAATCTTTCTCTGGATGAAATCAAATTTGTTCCAGAGTATTATTCTGTGACCTAATTTACCTAATGAGGGATTATTTTACTCCTTTTGGTCATAATTTTGTTATTTTGAGAGAAACCACTATAAGTTATATATTTTATACTTTATTAATACATTTTGTTCAGTTTGATGATATTTAAGTTACATTCTATCTTTCAAATACTATGATTTAAACCCATGTTAGTAATTAATATTTTTATGACCACCCTTTTTGGAATAGATAAAAATTTTATGCCCAAAGGATTAAATGCTTGACTGTAAATGATCATATTTTCAAAAGAGTATCTTTTACTACCAATACATATAGCATCAATGTATAATTACAATTCAAGGTATATATTAAGTTATCGAGCGATTGCTTATCATTATTAAAGTTTATCAATAAAAAATTTAGTGTGTATAAATATTTCTTGAGCTAGGGTCTGTCTGTCTGTCTGTCCGTCCCTCCGTAACTCTATAACTCTAATAGTAACTTTGAGCATGTTATAATTAATGCAAATTAATACACAATTTAAACTAAACTTATGAATTAATAATCTGCTTATTAAGTTCTAATACTCTACAAGTGTGGATGTTTGTTTTTTCTACCATGATCTTGGGGATGTTGTCATCCTTGTTTTGTTGAAAACAAGTCCAAAAAGTCAGGGAACTAAAGGGATAAGACAATGGCCGATAAATTGATGTACATTCCCAATGATGCTACACAAAATTACCTTTTTTATAGATTACAATTGGTGGTTGAAACGTATGTACATTCAACCTAATGAAACAACCAATCAAAATTCCAAAAAGTCAACAAAGTTGTTGAGCTCACGAATAGGAAAACATTGGGGACTAGTGTAATAAACAGCCTAATCTCACCTTTCTCCCTGCCAAAAAGCGGTGTATTCTATTTTTTTTGTAAAACTGTGAAGCACTGCAGGTCTATGTAATGTGATTTATCTTTGGATTGTTTAATGGAAATAAAAATCTAATTTGAGAAAGTTTAATCATTTGTGCAAAGTTTGGATGCAGGTGAAATAAATCTTTGCTTCCTCAAAACTTTGGGACTTTAAGTTACTTTAAAGAAGGGGGATTGTGTAATAGGTTTTAGTCACCAAACATATAATTCAGTTTCAAGTATTTGCACAGTTTGGAGTTCCGAGATCTTTAGCTACAGACATAAAACCCTTACTACTTTAAATTATAGGATAACCAATATTTTAGCCTTTCACATTTTAAATAGGTCTACCATTAAGTTTGTAACTGATTGTCCAAAATTAGTATTTATTTTTGAAATATTTATTGTGAATTAAATTATTTGCAATAAGATGAAAACATTTTGTTATCATAAACATAAACTTATAAAATCGTTTAATTAAGATATAAGTCTCACTTTGAGAGGAGAAATTACACTGGTACCTAATGTTTCATAACCATGTTATCTAATTGGTTGAAACAAAAATTGTTATTGAATTTTGATAAAATGGGTCCAAAATATTATCATTCAAACTTTTTCAATATATAATCTACAGAAAGGGTAATTTTGTGTATCATAATAATAGAGGATATTGTTTTTTGTCTTATCCTTTAACATCACTGTAAACGTCTAAAACAAATAATTAAAAATATTCAAGGTTGTAGGTGGTGCAATCTTTTCAAAAACTATACTCCACTCTAATATACTTTGAAATAAAGCCCCAGGTCTGAGATTGAAGCAAAGCCTTGGCTGGAGTCAGACTTTTTATAAGGAGAACTTCAAACTTGTGAAGCCTTTGATTCTCTCAGATGCAACTCTTTTTAATCTTTACTAATGCAGAGGAAAAATGAAATATGTGTGTGTATATTTTTGGTAGAGAATCTACTTCATAAGCCTTGTCATTGGTTAATTAGTTACCAGACCGTACAATTTGTCATGTTATGTTGTTAGGAAAATTAACATTACAATATCAACTGTTAAAGCAAAAAATACAGATATACGTTTCCAGGACAAACACAGAAGTGACAAACATCGGAACTTTTCAAATATTAAATTTGACCAGGTATTTCTATACTGGTTATTAATATAAAAATAAGCTCCCCGCTGTGGTTAAGCATTTAAAAAACCTATACGATGGTTTGAAACAGGTTAGGTTAGGTAAGTGTCTACTCCAACGTTTGTACAAACCAACGTTTGTTACTCCTGCGTTTGTCCCAGGACAAAATATAACAGGAATTAAATGCCGAAGAAAAAACTTGTTTTGGTAGCTCCCATTTCTTTGAACAAATCATCCTTGTTGCACCCAAAAAGTTCTGAAAAGGTCAAGTTCATTATGAAGTTTTACAGTTTTTGGGTTATAAGTAACTTTGGTTCTGAATATAAATACTTTTTTTTATAAAAAAAAATACAACCATCAAAATTTTCCCAAAGTTTGAAAAAAAGGAAAATCTGATGTTTACACATAAAAATTGAAGGGAAAAGAAAAAAGTTTTTCTGCTTGCAAAGTTTAAAAGCTGATTAGGATCAGAGATAGAGATAGATATTCATATATCTTAATCAATTCATATTTTTGAGCTTAAAAGCTTAAAATTTTGTGTTTTGAAAACTTTCCCAAGGAAAAATAGGGCTTAATGATATTACTTGAAAATAAATTTATATCTTATCCTGTACTGTGCTGGATTGGTTTTAACAAGGATAGTTTTAACCTAGGTGTTATAGAATCCCTATAATTAATATATTAATAGAAAGTAAGTCTTCAAAAGAAGTTTGTCTGTCATTTTTGAAAAATACCTAATAGGAAAAGTTTATGGACTAAAAAAAGAAAAAAGTGTAATTCAAAAAGAGTGGAAATAGAAATACATATTTTTTTGTCAATTTATTTTAAGAATTCATAAAAATTTATTGAAATAGAATTTTTGGTTGAAGATATATAAAAAAAAAAGTAGAATATATGTAATAACAAGAGGATTATTTGCACTTTTTTAACAAGTTCACAAGAATTTCTTTCTGCAAACCAAAATTCTGTGAAAATGAAAATATTCATCATTTATTTTTGGAATTTCATACTCTATATAGATTTTGACATGCACCATACTAAATATAAAATACCTAGAATTCTTAAAAAATTAATTATGTTTTTTAAAAGCGAAGCTTTTCTATAATTAGGGTCGGTCCGTCCGTACGTCCGTCCGTCCGTCCGTCCGAGATAGATAGCTTTTATTCGTTAATTTAGGCATGTTAGAATTGTCCTATCGATTTCAAACTTTGCATGATGATTCCTGTAGTAGTTAGGTACGATTTAGAAAGCGTAGCAACTCTATAATCATTACCAGAATGTCCGTAGGTCCATTTTAAACATGTAGATTTTTCTAATTTTTTAACAGCAAATTTTTATGTGATTTAATTATCCGTTTGATCTGATTTTTGGTATATTGATTCCTGGGACAACAAAGAACAATATTTTAAGTGAAACAACTCTATAATCAAATCCTAAAAATGTAAGTATGTCCATAAACTCAATAAACATTATCCTGTATCAAGAAGTTTTTTAACAAATTTACTTACAATTTTGCTTCGACTCTTATACTTTTATATTCTGATAATTCAGTTTAGACACTATACAAGAGGTAATGTCCGTTTGTCCTACTGTTTCAGTGCTTCGCTTTTATTGATGTTGTCATCCTTGTTTAGAAATATTTACATATTTTAGTTTAATATTGCTTCTATTTCTTTAAATACCTTCTTTTTCCATTGGTGTCTTATTTCAATGTGGATATTAGGGTGGGTCGATTTTGGACAGTTTTTTTCTGAGACCAAAGCGGGTATCTGCAAATGATTTTAATGAGTATAATACAACTCTGGATGATTCGAAATTTATCCTAAGTCTTAAAACCGCTGACGACCAGGCATTCAATTGTATAGCTATTTGTAAATGGGTGTCAAAAATTTATCGAATCAGAACTATATGGCTTCATGGTGCTCCCAGGAAAGGCATTGAGGAGTAGAATCAGGAACTTTTGACCGTTTCAAAAAACTCGTTCCTAGCCTGAGAAAACCTATAAAAACCTCTACAAATTGGACAATTCTCAATAAACCTTTAAAAATTATGGTTTTTTAGTCATTTCACCTAGTGGATATACAAAGCAAGCACTATTTTAACAGTGCATTACCAAATCGTACCCAAACACACACAATTTGTAGAATAGCATCATTTCTTAATAGTTAAACAATTTCAAATTAAATCCTCAGCCAACATTGTAATGTTTGAAGTTGAATAAAAAATGTATGAAAAAAATTGTTTGTATTAAGTGCAGCTTCTTTGTGTTGTTTGTCTCTGTTGGGAAATCATGAATAGCTCCCCCAAGATTATACACCATTACTCTCAATTATTTTGACACAAATAAATTTAGGATGCGGTTGTCATACAGCAAAAAGCTAAAAATAACACAAAAATAAACAACATTTACAAGATGAAAATCTAACTCCCACCAAATGTAGTATACTAGCAGCGGTGCCCCTAGCATTTAGGGGCTCTATATACGAATGGACAGGGAAGAACAAAAAATAGCCTAAAACCATAATAAGAATTAATTTCACTATGGAATAGCCTAAAACCATAAAGGACGTATGTAAAGCTTTCCTGGAATGGAGAACTTAATCGGTTACTTGAAGTTATCAAAATCTTAGGCTGCAAAAAAAACTTTACTACTTTATTTATATGTACAATAGGATGTTTCAATGCATATAATAGTTTTGATAAAATTTATGCTCTAAAATAAACTGTACATTTTTCTAGACTAAAAATACACTTTAACCCATACAAGATTATTATAGTATTAAAATGTTTTAGATGATTTCTTTTTCTTTTTTAAAAGTATCAAAATAATAACAAAGTATCTACACAAAGCAATTATAATAATGCAGTCACTATTATTATTCAATCAATAAACAAATACAAAAAAATGTTATTCAATAGAAATACTTTTTGTAAAATAAACAATAAAATTGCTCAATTATTTTTTTATGGCAATCATCAGCAAATATTTATTCTAAACAAAAAAAACAATTAGTTTTCAAAAACTTTGTGTTGCTGCATTTTTAAAAGTGCTAAAATTAACGGAGAGAGAAGGGACAATGGGCTGTTTAATACAATAGTCCCCAAAGTTTTTTAATAACATTTTCTTATTCGTTGGCTTAACAACTTTGGGGACTTTGGTGAATTTTGATTGATAATTCAGTTGAGTGTTCAAACATGTCAAGGAGAAATTTTGTGTATTATCAAATGCCATTATCTTATCCCTTTATTTCCCTGTTTAATTAATCAAATAAATGTTTGTGGCTGTAAGAACATCTTTTGAATATTTATATAATTGTATGTGACCCTTTCATTTATAATTTAATAAGCATAGAATGTGTAACTCAAATTCAAACAAACATAAGTTTATGTTTATAATGCCAGGTACAGGGATACACATTCTGAAAACAAATAGTCATAGCGGGAAAAGATTTACGAATTATAACTAAGATTATGTTTGATTTAAGTGACTCCATAACGGATATAATGTTGCAGTAAGTTTACCCAAGGGAGAGAGGAGACATAGGAAAATAAATTGCACTAAAAAATTACGGCTTAAAAACTTTTGGGACCAGCAGTTTTTAGACTTTTCAAATAATAATTTCAATCCACAGGAAGGGTAATTTTGTCTCGCAAAATCAGTAATGTATATTAATTTATCGGCAATATACTTATCCCTTAAGAACTTTTGTTTACTGGTAAAATAGCTAACGTCTTTTATGATTTGAATCTTCAAAACGCATTACTTACAGGTTTCTTTTTCTAAGGTGTATCATAATAGGACACCTGTCATACAATGGTCAGATTAGGTACAGCATTAGAGTAAAACACTAGAGGGAGAAAGGGTTAAATAACTGTATCTCCCCATCGCAATCGTCTTGTGCAACCTTCCTATTGGGTCATTGAAAATCAACCAATGGTATCGCTTATATTAACACAGCTAAGTATCAGAAAATTATTTAGTAGCAGACGAAAGAGGTTTTTTTAAAAATGAAAGGAGGTAGTTGTCTGTATATACATCTATACTATAGATCTCTTGGTACAGCATAGAAGTGCATAAATATTTGTAAATCATCGGTTTTAATGAGAACATCCTGGTCATTAATATTACAGCAACAGATAGAGTTGACACTTTGTTGACCACGGAAGATGTAAAGAACCAGCTTATACCAACAACGAAATCAATTCGGAAAAAATCACAGAACCTATACGTAATTTCATCTGTCGTTGGGTGTCAACACATTAGAATTGACGACCCCCATATATGCCCCCAAATATTACATTAGATTTATTTCGCTTGTTGGTTAAACCTTATTCCTGGTATAGAACCCGTTCATCTATTTGTTTATGAAAATATTTGTCCCTGTCACATTTTGCATTGAAAGCATGGATAGGGGATAATACTATTAAAATTATTTACAAAACTTTCCTCTCTGAGAAGCTAGCAATTCCACAATTTCACAGGTATAATTCTATATACAAAACTAATCTTAGAAAACAAATCCCTAAAACCATGATTGAAAGTCACACAAGTTTACCCAGGTATGCAAAGATAAGTCAATGGGAGATAAATTCATCCAACCACAAATGTTTAGAGCATAAAAGATATTACACTTCTAAATTAGGGAGAAAAATAATTTTTAAACTCGATTGACCTTTCCTGTAAACTCTGGTTTAGCTTAGTTTGCTTTCATATACAATTATGGTTAACATTACATAAATCAACAAAATTATACAAGACAAGAACGATTGCGTTCAATGAACAAAACTACTTTTCTAAGTTATTATTAAGATAATATATAAAATATTAGAGTCTCTTTTTATAGGTCCATTTGCTATTGTTTTGTCATTTTAGTATTTCCTATTTCGACAATTTAATCCAACAAACATTCCTTTATTAGAGCACATAAACGAGGCTTTCAAAATATATTCAATTCACTTTTGATTCTCCTTTCTTAATCTTCAATATTTTTAGATAACTTTTTTTTGAACAATTAACATACCTAAAATAAAAATGAGAAATTAGTAATAATAAAAAGTTATAAAACAAAAAAAGTATGTAAAGCTATTTTATGATTTTAGAGACATAGATAAAAGATATTTTTTTTTGTTTTTGACGGGTATTGTAAGTAATTAAGAAGTTACGGAGTTAATTAATTAGAACCTAGAGATAGAGTAGCTATTCTGTATTCAACGGTGAGGGAAAGTACAGAGTGTAACAAAAAATCTGCCATCTGACGTCATAAAAATGAGGAAGATGAGAGGAGAAGTGGAAAAGAAAACTACTTAAAAAAAGATAGATAAACACTTATTTGTATTACGTCACATAGCTGATTTTTGAGATACTTTGTAAAGTTATCCATCTTAAGACTTAAACTTAAATACATAATAGACCCATTCCTGTGACTTATATAAATCTTCCTTAATATGGAAAACTAAATCGGTTTATTAGACAACGAGATCTTAAAAGACGTGCAAAAACATTATTTTTTAAAAATTTGATTTTATTTAGTAAAGCTTTTCTACAGTTGTATGGTTGGCAGTAAGTCTGCCTTTTTCGCTTGGAATAGAATTCTAGGGCTAAACTTACATGCTATTTAAGACAACAGTCTTATAATATAGTTTTATAGATTTAAATAAGGCCCTTGACTCTATCTCTTCCACTAACAGGTGTTTATTTATTACCGCTCATATGAAAAATGTTTGAAGAAAGGGGAGGTGCAGCATAACAAAATACATGAAACAGTAGCCATAGCTTTTATGTCAATAATTATATGAGTAGAAAAACGCATAGTTAAATGTCATGCAATCAAAGAGTCGGTAATCAAAAAATAGTCGAATTGCAAACATTTTTTCTTAATATAGATTTTTAAGCAAAACGATACAAAGAGCGTTTAAAATAAGAATGAAGTTAAAAAGAAAGAGACAGTTTGGTCTGTAGTACCTATACCTATGCGCGGGGAAGTGATGAGATACCAAATTTGAGAAGATGTTATAAAAGTATAGTTTCCATTAAAGTCTTGTTTGTTCAGCCTATCGGAGGACAAGGACATGGATGTTTCATAAGAAGCGCAGCAATAACAACCTTAAAATATAAAAATTTGGTTCTGCAGTGGTTTTAAGCTATTTTCTTGTGGAGATGGGACACCCACGACCCTTCAAAATAAAAAAATCCCTCCCAAAATTTTTGTTTTGGTTTTGTAAACAAAATCAAATAAGGGGGTTTAGCGTACCCTCGACTCACAATCGGATGAAGCCCCCGTAAAAACATTACCTCCACCAAAAGTAAAATTTCAAATTATCTTTTTGGTAATATCTAATAATATAGCTTTAAGAACAATTATATATAGGAGAGAAACTTAATATTAACAATACCTCTGGGGCGTAGCCTTTAAAGGCAAGGGGCGAAAATGCAAAAATAACATCATTTGTATCATAGACGTCCAAGGGTGGGAGTAAAGGGTTGTTTACCTCAAACCTTAGAAGCTCCTCATTTAACCCTCCTAAAAATAATAAGCTTGGACGTCTCTTATTTGTATGGCTATTTTTTGAGGGCAGCTACAAAGCAATGTAATTGATTGACCTTGTTCAAAAACTTTCAACTTATTTCTCAAAGTTAAAACTAAACATTATTTCAATACAACTAAAGAAAACAAATAGTAGAACAGGAAAGTTAAAGATTTCAAAAGTCAATATGACTTGCTGAAAAATTAGCAGCAAATTCCGAGTACTTATCTTTTTAAATACAGGTTTAGACAGTCGAGATATTTCTATTTAATCAAATTTTTTTAAGTGCTAAGAAAAATTGGCTTAATGATAGTTTAATTATATAATATGAGGATAAAAGAGAAACATTGTATAACTATCAAATTAAATTTTAAAATAGAACAACATACGTAAATGAGTGAAAAAAAACTTAAGAAGAAAATTTCCATAAAGCGCAGCTGAAGAATAATTGATTAGGATAATTCAGGCAAAATTTTATACAAAAATATGTTAATAAGCAAGATGCTTTTTAAAAAAATTTATTCAAGGAAAAGAATTAATTTTGAAGCTATCAGTTTCGGACCTACGTACAAACTAACGGATTGACCTTACGAAAAAAAGTTGAACAAAATGTACTATAATAATTGAGTAATAATGAAAGATTTAATCTTTTTAAAAAAATAAGATCTTAATAAACAAGGACAATTATGTATATTATACATAAGCAGCATAGCAGTGAAAGTTTATAATAATTTAAATGAAAGGAAAAGACACCTTGCTCTTAGTTTTTAAAAAAAATCTTAATTACCTTAATCTTTTTATTTGTACAAAAGTATAGATGTATAACCCACAAAACTACCTGGCCTAAGTGATGGGACCTTTTTCGTCTGCTAGCAAATTTCTTTCTTCTCGTTTGAAGCTTCTTGGCTGTGTGTCGATGATATTGCCTGATATTCAAAGACCCGATTGAAAGTCGGCATAGTGTCCCCACCCCGTGTGTAGGGTTTTATACTCTTCCCCCTCAATTCTTATACTTTAATATGAACATGACAAATAACCAACTCTCCCCACATTAATTAAGGTAAATTACAGAGTTGCTACGCTAGAAAAAAGTAAAATAATACGAAGTTCTTTTTATCATATTGATATTTCTTCATCACACTATCACGAAATATTTAACCTTTAGTTTAGAAAAGAACATTTTCATTTTTTTAGATTTAGATTTATAATTAATCAAACAATATATATAGAGCGAAGCTTATCTGCAATAACTGAGTGTGTGACTGGCTATTAAATAAAGAAAATAAAGAATGAAAAACTTATATTATGATACTGTTTTTTTTTGTTGGGTAAAGATCAAAATGTATTAATAAAGATTGTAACTGAATTTGAATTTCTTCCAAAAAAAAAAATTTTTAAACCTTTTAAATCTTTTACTGCCATGTTTAGCTATAAGTTTGCATAATGTTTGTACTTATCTTTAACATCAATTATAATATGACCTAGACGTTATTACTTGGTAAGTACAAATTATTTCCCTTATCTTTACTTTTACCAGACAAGCAGAGTTAGCTTCCAAAGGAGTACAGCTTGGCTGTATAATACGTCGCTTGAGTCATCTTACAATGCAAATTGACCGTTTATTTGGATATCAAGATATAAGATAAAGAATGTTAAATTGAAGTACATCCATATATTTCATAATAAACGAAAATCACAACACATACTGGTAGATTAATATTATTGGTTGAAAAGTTTGGATTCAACTAGTTTATACAATCCAATTGAGAGATCAACTGAAAATTGATTGCCAATTCTTCCCTAATTTCCGAAGTTGTACAACAGATAACCCAACTATTGCAGAAGCTATTTTCAGCTACTCCGGTCAAAAGAAAAAAAGGATATAATGTATAAACGATTTATACATTAAACATTCAAAATTTTAATTTTTTTAATTTAGATTTTTTAAGTTTGAAGCTTTTTTGAGCTAGTAGTAAATATTGAGATAAGATGAGGGTGCTATGTACACAATCGGAAAATAGAATTCAGCTGACCAATTGAGATTTAATAATAGTTATTTCTCGCATCGTATTATAAACGGCTTTCCGCGGATATAGAATGTACAATTAAAAGATTAAAACTAGTTTTAATTTTTTGATTGTACATTTTTATATTCGTAGAAAGCTGGATATAATACGATGCTAGACACAGTTTTTTCGTATGAATGAGAACCGGTTCCTATACACCGGATTCGAATGAATACGAGAAAAGTTTTTAAGTCAATGAATGGGAGAATTATAGGGAACCAGTATTATTTACAGTCCAATATCACCTCCCTCCCTAGATTAACAGATGCAATGAGTCATATAATTGCTTTGCCATAAAAAAAGGTAAACTTGCCTGATATACTTTGATATTACTTTAGATTATTCCTATAAGGTTAGTTTACAAAGCTATGACAGTGGAATTTCAGTCAACATATGGCCTGAAACAATACTGTAATATTACTAGGATATAATAAGTTTAGAAATCAATATTTAGTAATACTTTTTACTTCGTCTATAATTATCAATATAATATCAAATAAGTGTTAAGAAAATGTAACAAATATATAGAAATTTTTTTTCAAAGAGAGAACCACTACCATTTAAAAAAAAATGAAAGTAAAGGGAAGGAGAGATGTTTTCATCTGGTTATTTGTTACTTCAGGTTAGGTTAAGTTATATCAGATACTTGGGGTATCCGCAAGTTTAGGGCACTCCCAACAAATGTTCGGACAGGCACAAGTTAAATGTTGAAAGGATTTATTATTTTTTTAAATGTTGTTTTACTTGAGCTTCCTCTGTAAGGCCAAGTGACAACTAATTGTAGCTCTAATTAGATCCTAATTATAGATAATTATACAAAATTATTGACTTTACCACTCCCCTTCCCCCCCTTTTCATAACTTTTTAGAAGCGAAACTACTCTATTAATAGGGTATTTCCGTAAATTTGTCCGCCCTCTGTAACTTAACTACTTTAGATATACTAGTTAAGACTTTCCATTTTTTCCATCTATCTATATAAGCTTTACTTTAATATCAATTAATAGCGGCTGCGCCCCTAGGGTCTAGGGGCTCTATATTCAAAGGGATATGGAAGGGCAAAAATAGCCTTAAACCACCTCAGGACCTTTGAGAAGCTTTTACTGAAAAGGAGAACCATATCAGTTCAGTGGTTAGCGAGATCCTTCGCCTCAGACAGAAAAAAAAGCGTACTACTTTATATTATAGGATTAATAATTCTGCGCTTCTTATGGATATAACGTTTCTGTACTCTTGTTATCGATTTAAAGTTTATGGCCAACTTTTAATATCATGATATAATTTTAAAAAAGTATTTTTTTGGCAAGTGGACCATCTAACCCCCCCTTCCCCTCCAACCTCTGACATATTTATAAGTTGTGTATATAAAAGAGGCTTCATGTCTGTCTTTCTATGTGTTTGCACCGAATGATCTCGATAACCACTAGAATAGATTGATTAACTTAGAGTAAAGCTTCTTATATGCCAGTGAAAGGTTTTAAAATTGTAATTTAAAAACTACAATTAGTATTTTTTCTTCAAAATATAAAAAAGCTTTTGTAATTTTGTTTTCTCTTTATTACTTTTCATGAATTAGAATACTGGTTAAAACAAGATTTTTATTTGAAAAATAACCAGAGCTCAGGAAATTATTCTGCGAAAAAAAAATATAAAACAGATTGAACAATATTTATGTATACAAATACATCATTTATGTCATTTCTTTTCTTTCCTTTTCCTTCTTTATTTTTAATTTTCAAAATATTTATCTATGTCCAAATGAAAATAAACCATATTTTTCTCATGAAAATAATAAAATTTGTCTGTCATAATTTAATTTAATTTATTTGGAGATTTATTTCTTTTTAATTTCGTTTTTTCATAAATTTGAAAGAAATTTGTTAAACTTTGTTTAAAGAGAATAGAGAAAATAGGTAACCTAACGTCGCTTGCTACTCTAAAGTCAAACTGCCATTTATTACGTTTTAAAAACTTATGATTAAAAAATGCTTTAAACACCCAAAGCTTAAATTTAAATATTTACCCATAAAGTTAGATAAGAATCTGTTCAATAATTGAGAACCTAATCTGTTCAGTAGTTTGTGAGATATTTACGCCCAAATAAAAAACCTTACTACTTTATATAAAAGCTTTAATTCTAGTTTAGTTTTTGGGCAATTTACCTCGAGAAATCTTTTCACGGTTCAGAACCATTTTTTATTCAGTTAAAATTAAAAAAAATCATAGAAATGAATTTGTAATTCATATGTATACAATAAAAATAATACTTTTTTATAAATGTATCTGTATAGAGCTAAACACTTTTATACTGGAAAAATAAAAAATTTACATAAAATACGAAAACAAAATATATAGTTTTTACAAAACAGTGAAAATAATCAATGTTTAAGCAAACTGTATTATTTTTGTTGTAGTTGTAAAAATACATAGTTTATCATTTCTATATTTTTAGGTATTTAGCAAAGCCTGTTCTAAATGACGAATTTTAGAATATCTAAAATGTTACTTGCTTGTAGATATTTTAATTTAGGCTATATTTCATGATATATTCTGTATTTTATAATCACACCGCGTAGAAAATACATATCTATGAAAGAAAAACATCTTTGTAGATTTCTTTTAGATTTGAATTTAGATATTTAGAATTGTTACAAAGCCAACCTCTTTTTTCTCTCCAAGTTAGGGTAATTTATCTTAAAAAATCAAAAGTACGTTAGGCTGTAATGACAGGCGCGTGATTTCATTTAAAAGTAAGGGTGAAAATTTTCATGAGCAGTAAAGCCAATAAATAAAAACAATTTCGATCATAAATTAAATAATTAAAAAGCAAATTAGAATTGTAAAAACGAACATGCTTATAACTGAAAAACGATATGAAGTACTTTGTAATACCATATTTAACTATCAAATAATGTATTAATTTCAAATGTACTAATTTAACCTAACATACTAACAAAACAATAATCATAACTTCATTCACTTTATATATTGTTCATTTAATAAAAAAAAAAAATAATTTATACACAAAAAAGAGATTACTTCAATCTTTAATACCAACCAATATAATAATTTCAACAATAGCATTTATGTTTATCGGCTATCTATCTATCCATAATCACAACGTAGCTTTGCTACTAAAAAGCAAAATTTAATTTTGTAATAAAATTGTTTACATTAAAAGCTTTTAAACCCAAAATAATTGTGTTAAAGCAAGGATAAAAGTTTCCATTACGTGTACTTACATCAATAAGATCCAATAAAGTATTTGCACGTTTGAAACATATGATGTATTATAGATTGGTCTTTTTATAGAAGCTTAGTATCTCTAGAGAAAAAATACATCCACAAAAAAATGCTAACTTCCCCCCCCCCAAAAAAAAAGAAAATAAAAAAAGGGGGAATAACTGAAAAATATTGTATAATCCTAAGTCATAAAAACACGAAATAAAGACAAACGGACATACATATTTGCAAGTAGTTTTAGTTTAAAATAAGGGATGGCAGGCGTACTGACCAGAGCTGGATCTTTAAATCGTTTAGTGGTGCGCTAAATTGGGGCGATCCAGTTCGGCGCACCTAGATATTATTAGGTTTCAATCTTTAAATCAAAATGGAATGGGCGAGCCAGCGCGCCCAGTGGCGCGGTACTGGCGCAGCAATGGCACTCAACGAGTGAACTGGATCCCCCCGATTTAGCGCACCACTAAACGATTTAAAGATCCAGCTCAGGAATATTAGTGTAGAGTAGCCCTGCTGCTAGAATGTAATTCTGTACACACAACCTTGTTCTCATCATTGTAACAAAGGGAAGCTCTCTAACAGTCCTTTATAAACAAAGACAAACCAGCAGGAAGCTTAAGGGATAAGACAAATAACGATAAATTCCCTAATATTGATTACCCAAAATTATCCGATATCTATGAGAAAATTTTTGTTGAAAAGTTTAGGCAATGCTAATAATTGAACCAAAATTTGATAAAAGTACCAAAATCTATTTATAAAGTATTTATAAAACTTTGCATGCTCCGGTTGGAGAAATCTTATCCCCTTTGCACCAAAAAAATAAACAGTCATTTACTTACCTAATCTTTGTTTTTAGGTTTTAACTTTGCATGATAATTCTGAAGATTCCATAAATTGGTTAAAATATGTTTTTTAGTTGTTTCAGATAAGCAAAGGGACGAAGATATACTTTAGCTTATCATATATTGAAATTTTTGTGTGTCCTTTTAAATTGATGTGTAAAAAGCCTCACAAAAGACGTTCAATTTACACAAAAATCTGTTTTATGGGAGAAACATAAACCCTTTCTAACACGATATAAACTTCATTGCGTTTAACATAGAGTAACACATAGAAGAAAGGGACAAAAATAAAAAAATGAGCTTTGGTAAATTTTGCTGACAACAGACAATAATCAAAAGTGTTCATTCCTTGGTTATTTTGCAACAGAAAGTGTACGTATGTCTGTTTTTGTTTGTTTGTATGATTAGAATCTTGTAATAAAATGGTGTTTTAACCCATGCCATTTATTTTAACTAATACTACTTGTTTTTTTTACTATATTTTATATTTATGTTATAAAATGTAGAGATATTTCATGTAGTAAAAATATAATGTTTCTTTTTGGTCTGTTATCTTCTTTTAAACAATTTAAATCTTCCAAATGCAGAAACTATACAAATAAAGTTTCGATTAAGATTATAAATATTCCATGGTCCTCTTCTTGTATCATTCTGGTAAAATGAACACCTTTTCCCTCGACTAAACGGTTTAAAAATGGAAAAAACATACATATTGATTTTTGGGAAAAAAGAGGAATGATTGAGTTAATAGGTAGAGCTTTTGTTAGAGTAGAGCTAATTTGTTAGAGCCGTTCTACAGATCTCAACAGCCAATACACAGTGCGTATGAAGGTGCTTTGACTTTAGTGTCAGAACCTAAATTGGGACATAATGCATTTCATTACCCTAGGTTAGGTAACTTCATTTCACTTTTCAATAAAATCTAAAATGCAGCCGTTTTTGAGAAAATTAGATTGGAAAATTTCAAGTTCAATTTTCACCCACTAGGAGTTATCGCATAACCATGACAAGAAAAGCAAAGATTATTTATTTAAAATTTTGAACAAGTTTGCTTTTATAAAGTTCTTCATAAAACGACCCCTGAAGTGAGTTGATTCGTGGTCATTTTATCAATTGCTTTGGTAAGGTAACGGAAATTCAGCCTTAAATAAATCATATATAGAGAAGTTTTATGACAGACTTTATAAAAGCAATATTGTTTAAAATTTTAAATAAATAATCTTTGCTTTTCTTGTCATGATTTTGCGGTAACTCCTAGTGGATGAAAATTGAACTTGAAATTTTCCAATCTAATTTTTTTTTAAAACGGCTGCATTTTAGATTTTATTGAAAAGTGAAATGAAGTTACCTAACCTAGGGTAATAAAATGCACTGTGTCCCAATTTAGGTTCTGACACTAAAGTCAAAGCACCTTCATACGCACTGTGAATAAACCTTATAAACAAACGAAATTGTAAAAATATGCATATCTAGTAAGAGGTCAATTTAAAAAAAAATTGTAGGTATGGCGATTATGATGTCGACGGATTTATCAGTTCTTCGCCATTGAAAAGGGTAAAAATATATCGAAGGTAATGTACTTTATTTTACACTAGCGGCTTCGCCCCTAGAGGTAATAAAAAAAAACATAAAGTGAAATTCGTAAAAAAAGGACCAAGGAAATCTTCCACAAAAAAATGGGGGAGAATTTTTTGGTTTTTAGGGGGGTTGGGGGTGTCCCACCCCCCAAAATAATAGCCTAAAACCACCACAGGAGCAGTAAGTATAACCCCTGAAGAGTAGAATCCGATCGGTTCAGTGGTTACCGAGATCTTAATCTTCAGACGGACGGACGGACGGACAGACAGACGGACAGGCAGACGGACATATATCATTCTACTTTGTATTATAGATTAGTCAACCTTGACAAAAAACGCTTTAACAGACTAAATGCGTAAATTATAGAGTTGCTATGCTTCCACATAAAGTGTAGATAAAAAGGTGGTAATGTGGTGAATTAGATCCATGGTTCTAGGGATATGACAATAGACAATATATCCCCCCACCCCCATCCCCCAAAAAGTGTCCAATTACTTTATTTTGCCCATTGTAAATAGTATATTTTAGGGGGAAAAGAAAGTGTTGTAGAACGACCATTGTCCTCTCCCCCCATGATTACATCTGAGCTGGATCTTTAAATCATTTTAGTGGTGAGCCAGATCAGGGTGCGCCGAATATCAGCCAATCACAGCGCGGCATTTCATAAAATGCTGTGCTCTCATTGGTGGAAAGTTGGCTCACCCCGATCTGGCTCACCACTAAAATGATTTAAAGATCCAGCTCTGTATAGAATATAGCACTCACACAAATTAAACTAAAGTACGTTTTAGTCAGGGATCTTAAGGGATAAGACAATGGACGTTAAATTTATGTATATTACCGCAATGATGATAAGCAAAATTACCCCTATTGTAGGTTAAAAGTATTTGGTAAAACAAGTTTGAACACCGCTATTTTGAACCAATTATTTTTGTTAGCTGCGGAAAAAATATTTAAATGTAACATTGTTTATTAACTTATTCAGACTATTTTTTACGCATTTTTGAACACTCATACATATCTATTACTTTTCCTCCTTACGATTAAGCTTTATTAATAGTTTTATGTGCAATTAACCATTTACTTTGATAATTGATACCTAAAATATTTACATAATAAAAGGCCAAAAACGTCTTGGCTTTTTAGGGGGTTGGATAGAAAACTTTTATAATATAGGGGTAATTTTTTTAAGTGTGTAAAGCCTTAATTAAAATAACTAGTGCATAATTAGCTACCTACCCCGTCATCTATATTAATTTAGTGTGTGTCGTCCAGTTGATTTATTGTATTTTGGCTCACAGAGCACAGATGCATACACACAGGTATACACTTTTCAGGGACGTGTATTCTCATTAATAAACGTTAGGAACTGGGATTTACAGATTTACCTTTTAGGAACAGAGGGAATTATGAGCTGTGCCTTTGAGTCAAAGGATCTTGCTATCCCCTAAACCGATATGGTTCTCCTTTACAGTGTAGCTTCTAATAGGTCATGGGAAGGTTTATAGCTATTTCTCACAAGAGAAATTGCCCCTGGAAAAAAATGACCCACCCCCACATTATTTGTTTTATTTTTCTTCTTAAAACTAAAATTGCAAGTGGGTTAACGACCCCCCTCCCCCCTCTCCTCATGTGCCCCTATAATTCTCTAGGGGCGTAGCCATTGGATGAAGAAATAGTAGAACAACACAGATCTTCTACTATTTTTTTTTTTTTGCAAAATACTTAGCCTCTATCATAGCACATTAAAACATGGCTTGCTATTATGTCTATTAAAACCTTTTCTGCATCTTCTACATGTTTATCAACATATGTGTATCTTTCTCTGTCGTCTCTTGTTTTGAATACAACACAAGCCAACTAAATTATGTTTATACAATACAGGCAATATTAAACATTAGCAAATATTCTAATATAATTATGTTATTTAACAATTTTTAAAAACGCCTAAAATGTGTTTTTAACTATCCTTTTTTTGTAGTAGTTAAGTTTTCTTTCATTTAAATGTATATTAATTTTAAAAAGTAATCAGAGATTATGTATTTATTAGCAGGTATTGTCTCTAATTTTCTAAACATTGTAGGAACTCCTAACTTAATTAGAACAAAGATACAGAGAAAGAGAGAGAAAGGTTGATAGAGAGATAGAAAAGGATAGATAGATAGATTGATAGAGATGGGTATGAATGCGGTAATAAATATGCAGAAATAAGTAAAATATAATATTCTGTTATTTCAAGCTTAAAAGTAATCCGTAATTATTTCCTTTTTCATTTCACATCATGTATAATGTATATTTATTCCCGTTGTATATTGAAAGTTCTTATACAATTATACATTGTGTTTAACCCTTACAGATCGGGCCCCAATTCCCTCCTTATCAGATCGGGGGGGAGGGGGGTGCTCTAAGAGCTTCCCTCTCTATCTCGGCTCCTGTTACAGATAAAGACGTAATTTTTTTTCTGATGGTTCATTTATATTTTTAGAGGAAATTACTTTTTCTATTCATAGCGGTCAGACCGCTCCTTAGCCGCTTTTTAGAGTGCCCCCCCCCCCCCCGATATGTAAGGGTTAAGTAAAAATTAAGTAAAGGATACATAGAAAAACTATCAAAGAAAATTTTAAATATTTTAATGAATTAGTTATTTGTAAATTTAATTAGAAAATTAGATGTTAAAGACACTAAATGAAAAAAAAATTATTTCTTTTTAAAAGTCTATTGACAATATCAAGTGTCAAATAATAAAATTGAGCTTTGAATTTGTGTCACTTTTAAGAGTGTTGAAAGGCACTTTAGTGAATTAGAGGCAAACACTTTTATAACAAGGTCTCTACCATTGCCTTGCAACGACCATTTTTGAGTGACAAGGTGCTCCTACATTCTGAGAAAAAAAATTTGTATTTGTTCAAGGGAGAGGCGGAAGTTTAAAATTTACCCACCTTAAACTATAAATCCCTTATTTTTACCCCCTCAAAATTGTAAAAAATTGTACATTAGATACCCTGTTCAAACCTTTTAAAAGATCCTCATTTTACCCACACAAAATAAAAAAATGCTTGGACGTCCCTCCCTACCATTTTATTATACTTCTATAAGATGGGTTTTATTGCTAATGTTAAGTGATCTAATATTTTTAAATTATTTAATATTAAAATAAATATACCAACTGTATAATGTTTCGGTTTATATAAACGCTGCTTGACAGAAGTGCAATTTTTATTTCTTGCTCTTGGTTAAAGTAATTGAGTTCTGCATGAAAACCAAGGATGTGATAATGCATTGCTTCTCTGTTTTTAAAACATTTAAACTGAAGACGTATGAAATAGGAATAGTAATTTCTTGCATCGTATTATAAACAGCTTTCCGCGGATATAGGATGTACAAAAATAAGATTAAAACTGGTTTCTTTAGCCCCGAGGTGCCGAAGGCTAGACATAGTTTTTTCGTATCGATGAGAACCGGTTCCTATCCACCGGATTCGAATGAATACGAGAAACGGAATTATAGAAAGATGACAAAAGAAAACCAACCAATTTAAGTATATGAAAATTAAACATTAATGTAATGTTTATACTACTAACAAAATATTGATAATGTTAAACCCAAGGGTAAAAAAATCGCAGCTACGCGTTAAAATATTGAGAGAAAAATCTTCGAAGATAAAACTATTGAGAAAAAAATCCTCAAATGAAAACATTTAATAACCTCAATGCTCACATTTCTAGTGTTCTGTGTACAAATGTTTAATGACTTTAAGATCATTTGCAATACTTTGGTAACTTTAAATGTCATTGTTCTTGTAAGCATGAAAATTCGTGGAAATTGAGTTAGGGAAGCCAACACCTATAGAGACACACTATCTATCCCAAGTCTTGCCAAATGGCAGAAAGTAAGTTTTATGAAAGAGACATTCAAACAAGGATTGTCATTTCAACAAAGTAGCATAGCTAGGAATAAAATTTATAATTATAAAGAAATCTTAGAACAAAATGATTACTCCGTTTTACCATTACATTTTACTTTTCTTCCCTCGAAAACAAACTTACCTATGAAAATAAAACATTAGAATAATTATTTTGTTTCTTAAAACATAAGAATATATTTATTTTAACAATTGTAAGTTTTTTTTACTTAAACTAAAGTTTTTCTTTTTCTAATAAAGTTACATTTTTATATACATTTTTAAATAACAAAGCTACTCTATAATTAGAATGTCCATCACATGTTTTAAGGTACACAATAACGAAAATGTTATTTTATTTTGTAATAACTTGTTTAAAATTAGAATCCTTTTGTCTTACTATCTGCTTTGGACAAAGACCAAATTGCTGCAAAATTGTATAAAAAATCAGCCATGTGATGTCATAAAAATAAGGGATTATCCATCTCTTTTTCTTTTATTTTTCTTTCCCACTTCTCCTCTCATCTCCCTTATTTTTTTTGACGTCACATGGATCATATTTGACACAATTTTGCAGCAATTGGTCTTAAACTCTGCTATGTTATTTACGATATTTCATTAAATCTGAATTTTGGTATGATATCTTCTCTGTTTGAAAATATTTTTTCCATAAAATTTTCAAAATAGTTTCCCTGATTTCTTTTGTTATTGTTGATTGAAATCAATTTAAAAAGTATTTTGAAGAAGTATTCTAAACACTTAAGCAATTTCTTTTGCAACCAATCTAAAATAACCAACAATATTGAATATGTTTATCTAATACGGACAATGTCAAAAACAGCAATTTCAATTTTCTTTAAAACAAAATGGATTTATTCTTAAATTGATTTATTTAATTGAACCAAATGATACATCTATAATTAGGGAGACAAAATCTACAAACCTTTCCTTTCCCAAAGATTTAAAAACACGTTCCCACTTTTGCTTGCTTTAAAACTTTTGAGAATTGTATTATATATAAATTGGTTAGCTTAAACTATCAATATCTAAACTTTTATTCTAAATCTACAGAAGGTATAACTTTGTTAATCATTATTGGGGTGGTATAATAGAATTGCCTCTAAAAAACTTGTTGTTTTGTAAGTGCTCTGAACAATAAATTTTGCTAATCTATTGTTGGGTAGAGAAAAATAGATTATTTTAGGAATTTCTTTTCAGAAGCACCACAAATATTTACCACTTTACAACCTGCTCTACACCTTTTTTTATAATTAGGGTCCGTACGTCCGTCCGTTTGTCACTCTTAGCTCTTTTCGTAAATCTAGGCATGATATAATTGACCTATCGATTTCAAACTCATGATCACTGAATATGCGGGGGGGGGGGGAGATTTGAAAGTTACAATGATGCTGTCAATCACTTTTGGTGAAAATAAAATTGCGCTGAAAGTTCGCTAAAATGTTCAATATTAAAAGATCAATATTGCAGATTTATAAAAAGAAGTTTTTTAATATATTTCATTAATATCTTTTTCTGAAAAAAACGCTTACGTGTTTTACATTTCATTACATTTTTTAGATTTAAAATTAAAACTTAAAGAATGAATATTGTTGATGAATAAATTAATTAACTTTTAAAATTAAATAAATAAATACAGTGGTTTTATTTACGAGAACGTTTCTGAAAGCAATTTTACCCCACTTATAGGGGCCAGTACTCCCTCCCTGGTTAAGACCTTCAAACTTTGATATGTTCTAGTACATGTCCCCAATAGTAACTCTAGCAATTTTTAGCTCTATATCTCAACTTTGAAGCGTTTTGCAGCCATTCTTGCAATGGGTAGAAGATTTAAGCATAAGAAAAATGCTCTAAAACCATTTTTAGATGTTGACACCTAAGTTTTGAATTTTTTTATTTTATTGTACTTTTTAAATAAAAACTGAAATATTTTTTGATGTTCCTTTAATGGTATTAAAAAGCAAAGAAAATAAGCCATTAATCATTAAATTGTGATAACTATAAGTGGGGTAAAATTGCTTTCAAAAAAGTAGATTGATAAATTAACAAGGCAGTCTAAACATGCTGCGATGTTATGATAATAATGATATAAAGAAACCACAAAAGCTTGTATATAATTTTATACACTAAGCATCTAAAACTAATTTTTAGTATTCTATATAAAATTTAGTTTAGTATTATGTTAGTATTTTTATTAAAAATTGGTTGAAAAACTTAAAATATTAGAAATTATACTAAGATAGGTATACTATATAGTCAAAATGTCATTATAATTTGTAAGTTTTTTTTGGCTGAACATAAAGATGTATCAAAATGGTGGTCTGAATAGGTTATACTTTTCAGGTAGGCTTTACTAATATTTCTGGGTGGTTTTAATTTATTTTCTTACCTTACCTGGCTCCTTCCCTGGAGACTATGGGCGAAGCAACTTGTATATGTAAAAGGATTATATTTATAAATAAACACATCAATATACAATAGATCTTTTCATGAAAATACCCATTCTCGAATTTTATTCTTCTGCTAACCTAAAAAGTTACTTTAGGGGCCTAGAAATACATATACAAAATTTCAGCTCTTTATCTCCACTGGCGACCTAGCGCCAGGCATGTAAAATATCAACAGATAACGGTAGCACGGCGGTTTTAACAATATCTCAGTAATGTGCAAGTTTTAAGCTCTTCTGCATATTTCAATTTAAACACATAAGGCCAAAGATATTATATCCAAAAAATCTTTTGTCAAAGTCTTCTCTACACCTAGCGCCAGTCAGTTTTCTAAAATCATGCATTTTATACCTGTGAAAAATGAAATCGCCAGCGCTAGGTGTAGAGTAGACTTTGACAAAAGATTTTTGGGATATCATATCTTAGGCCTTATGTGTTTAAGTTGAAATATGCAGAACACCTAAATTCACCCTCCAAGCCATTCTCTATGCATTTTAAATTTTTTTATGAAATAACGGGATTTCAAAACTGCCTTTTGAAAAGGCCTAAAAAGTATCTTTTTTTGTCACTTTTTTCACTGTTTATAGTTACAACTTATTAAGATATTATTCTCAGTTAAAAAAAATCGGCGCTTCCAGCACCAAAACCGGCAAAAACAGGCAGTTAAACTTCTGTACCCCTACTTAACCCCCTAACAGAACCCCCCCTCTATCTTGGCTCCTGTTACAGATAGAGACTTAAAACTTTTTTCTGGTGGTTCATGTGTATTTTTAGAGAAAATTACTTTTCTAGTCATAGCGGTCAGACCGCTCCTTATCCGCTTTTTAGCGGCCAGCCGCTAAATATTAAAACTGCTGTAGAGCAGCCAATTTTAAAGCTAAGAAAACCAAATTTTATGACGAACTATTATTTTTCATAACAAAAAAATACCTTTCTGACCATCACCGAAAAACGACAAATAAGGGAACCGCAAATTTTGGCGGTAAAATGGCGGTTGGAGACGCTAAATAATATTTTTATCTGTTTATAATTACAATTTATTAAGATATTATTCTCAGTTAAAAAAAAATTTGCGCTTCCAGCAACAAAACGGGCAAAAACAGGCAGTTAAACTTCTGTACCCCTACTTAACCCCCTAACAGACCCCCCCCCCCCTATATCTCCTCAGACCGCTCCTTATCCGCTTTTTAGCAGCCAGTCGCTAAATATTAAAACAGCTGTAGAGCAGCCAATTTTAAAGCTAAGAAAACCAAATTTTACGACAAACTATTATTTTTTATAACAAAAAAATACCTTTTCTGACCATCGCCAAAAAATGACAAATAACGGAAACCACCAATTTTGGCAGTAAAATGGCAGTTGGCGGGGCTAATTAATATTTTTATCTGTTTATGATCACAATAACAGATTTCAAAAATTGGCTGATTAAGGTCCGGAAAGGGGCAACACAGTTAATTGTTGAAACTAATGTAATAGATTTTTATTTTAGTCAGATGCCAGACGCAGGCAATTAAATAAATTAACATTTAGAAATAGGAAAGAAAACAAAGTCATTCCTAAAGGGACAGAAGTCACTGGAAATTGATCTAATTGATCTAAGGAAGGCTACTTATGTCCTTCATCTAATAAAATCTAACTTAAGGGAGATGACTTATGTCCTTTGTCTGACAAAGTCTTACATTAGGAAGGCTGCTTATGTCCTTCATCTTGCAAAACTTAGCTTTTCTGTCCTTCACATAGCAAAACCTCACAAAACATAGCTTTTCTGTCCTTCACATAGCAAATTCTTGCAAAACATAGCAAATTCTTGCAAAACATAGCAAATTCTAGCAACACATAGCAAATTCTTGCAAAACATAGCAAATTCTTGCAAAACCTAGCAAATTCTTGCAAAACCTAGCAAATTCTTGCAAAACATTGCAAATTATTGGAAAACTTAGCTTTTTTGTCCTTCACATAGCAAATTCTTGCAAAACCTAGCAAATTCTTGCAAAACATAGCAAATTCTTGCAAAACATAGCAAATTCTTACAAAACATAGCAAATTCTTGCAAAACATAGCAAATTCTTGCAAAACATAGCAAATTCTTGGAAAACTTAGCTTTTCTGTCCTTCACATAGCAAATTCTTGCAAAACATAGCAAATTCTTGCAAAATAAGCAAATTCTGGCAAAACATAGCAATTTTTTGCAAAACATAGCAAATTCTTGCAAAACATGGCAAATTCTTGGAAAACTTAGCTTTTCTGTCCTTCAAATAGCTAATTCTTGCAAAACATAGCAAATTCTTACAAAACATAGCAAATTCTTGCAAAACATAGCAAATTTTTGCAAAACATAGCAAATTCTTGCAAAACATAGCAAATTCTTGCAAAACATCTTTGTTAAGGAAGGCATATTATGCCCTTCATCTAACAAATTCTCACATAAGGAAGGCTACTTATGTCCTTCCTAAGAAGGTGACTTCTGTTCTAATTTAGGAATGACTTTGTTTTCTTTCCATGTTCCTAGAAATATTATCAATTTGTCTACAAAGGGTTAAAAACAAAATCAAAATATAAAAATCTAATTATTAAAAATATCAAGATAATCTTTTCTATCCTATTACATATTATCTTTCTTATTTTCCTTTTCAAATGCAAGATGTATTTTCAAAATTTAACTGTTGATAGAAAGATTCTGGATCATTGACAGAAAACGAAGTTGCCGGTGATTCTTATGTGCTAGTATGCATAAAATGACTTTAGTAATGTCTTCTGATTTTAGTTGAAAGGTGGAAACAATAAGTGAAGGACCTATTTTTATAGTATGTAACAAAAAAAAGTTTATAATCAGTGATAGTGAGAAAAATTGTGTCTATGGTTGTCTTTATATAAACTTTTGTAAAATATTTAAAAATATTGTAAAATATTGTAAAATATTGATATAGTGTAAAAAATAATTGTAGTAATATTACCCTTCTCCCCTTCAAGGACGTCCAATGTGTTTATTAGGGGGGGGGGAAGGATATTTTATTTAGGGGGGATAACAGGATGTCTGTTTTTATGTCTCTCTGTACTGAAGGATTTCACTAACTGCTGAACTGATATGGTTACCCATAACAGGGTAGCTTCTCTTAGGTCCTGGGAAGGTTTATAACTAATTTGGTGAGGGTAACACCACCTTCCCAAGAACTTGAAAATCTAGGAATCAATCTGATTTGACACACAAAAAGTGTAGAAAAGTATGAATAAATATATATGATTGATCACATGGTACCTTCTGAATAAATTTTGACAAATAAAATAAAAATTAGGGACAACAAAACTTATGTAGTACAATAAAAAAATATGGATTTTTTTTGTTATAAAAAATAATATTTCGTCATAAAATTTGGTTTTCTTAGCTTTAAAATTGGCTGCTCTACAGTAGTTTTAATATTTAGCGGCTGGCCACTCAAAAGCGGATAAGGAGCGGTCTGACCGCTATGACTAGAAAAGTAATTTTCTCTAAAAATACACATGAACCACCAGAAAAAAGTTTTACGTCTCTATCTGTAACAGGAGCCGAGATAGAGGGGGGGTATGTTAGGGGGTTAAGTAGGGGTACAGAAGTCTAACTGCCTGTTTTTGCCGGTTTTGGTGCTGGAAGCGCCAATTTTTTTTTTAACTAAGAATAATGTCTTAATAAGTTGTAACTATAAACAGTGAAAAAAGTGACAAAAAAAGATACTTTTTAGGCCTTTTCAAAAGGCAGTTTTGAAATCCCGTTATTTCATAAAAAAATTTAAAATGCATAGAGAATGGCTTGGAGGGTGAATTTAGGTGTTCTGCATATTTCAACTTAAACACATAAGGCCTAAGATATGATATCCCAAAAATCTTTTGTCAAAGTCTACTCTACACCTAGCGCTGGCGATTTCATTTTTCACAGGTATAAAATGCATGATTTTAGAAAACTGACTGGCGCTAGGTGTAGAGTAGACTTTGACAAAAGATTTTTTGGATATAATATCTTTGGCCTTATGTGTTTAAATTGAAATATGCAGAAGAGCTTAAAACCTGCAAATTACTGAGATATTGTTAAAACCGCCGTGCTACCGTTATCTGTTGATATTTTACATGCCTGGCGCTAGGTCGCCAGTAGAGATAAAGAGCTGAAATTTTGTACATGTATTTCTAGGCCCCTAAAGTAACTTTTTAGGTTAGCAGAAGAATGAAATTCGAGAATGGGTATTTTCATGAAAAGATCTAATATACAATATTCCCTCTAAAAATGACAAGATATCTTTACTAATCCATGGGATTATGGGTTATTCCTATAGATATAAAATCCTATGATATGATAATGTAACTTCAACTATTCTTAGCCTTATAACATTCTGTAATTCCACTGGCAAAATATGACTTTAGACCTCGTATCAATACAGAGCAACTGGTATATTATATGGTTTATTACAGATTTACTTACAAATATAAATATTTTTATATGCTATTCATTTTATTTCTATATGCAAAGCTATATGCTCTATAACTCTGTATGTCAGCCTGTAAGTAAGACAATTGTTTCTCGGCTGTTGTTAAAGATAAAGGCCTGAAGGTGTTAAATGATCAGCGTCTATTTTATAACTAACTTTGTCTGAATGTCAAAAAAAAAATTCTATACAAATCGTAATATTCTTTTATATAAAATTTAGTTACTTACAAAAATCTTTGAATTACCTGTTCTGCCACTGTTTTTAGTAAGAAAATTCCAATGCTAAATTGTTCTTTAAAAACCTGATAATTTTACAATCTTTTAGTAAAATAGTCAAAAACCAACCTTTTTGATGTCTTACTAATTGCCCCTAGCATCTCTGATTTCTCTAATGGGGGCGGGGCTGCCCCTCCCCCCTCTCCGGGGGGAAGTATCGGAGGGGAGTTAGAGGCAGATGAGGATTGTGATAGGGGGGGCTGCGGCTGTGCCGGGGGGGCCGCAGCCGGGTTCTCTATAATATTAGTAACAACATTTGTGGTGTTATTACAACTCAGTTTTGTTGACCTTGCCGTGCTGCTGCCATTTTGTTTTCTTTTGTGTACATCACACATAAACACTTTGGCGGCGGTGGAATCATTGCCTCCAGTAGATTTAACATTAATATCACTATTTATCTCAATATATTCACTCTTTGAATCATCACACTCATTATTGTGTACTTTGGGACCGCCGTTGGCGGCAGTGGCGGTTGTATCGAGGCGGCTGTCGCCGCCATTTTTCTGCTGGCGAGAACGTTCGAGCCGTTTGGCGGCTCGTGTAACGTCAGGTGACTCCGGCCGGGAGGTTTTTAGGGAGCGTTTAAGCTCGGGACTGAATGTGCTGGTTTTGCCAATGGTTGAGGTGTTGGCCGTTGGTATTAGGTTTGTTTCGTCCTTGTTTTTACACTTTTTTTTTACAATTCCGCGATTTTCTTATTTTCTTTATTATTTGTATGGAAGCTGCCCTATAATTATATGTCCGTCCGTCTGTCAATATAGCAACATTAAAAGATAGACGTTTGAATTTTCTTGTACCAAAATTTCCAACAGCGTCTAAGTTTTTAACCACCTGGTTAATCCTCCATCTGTTTGGGTGTTGTTTTGATGTTTAAAAGCTTTGCTACTTACGGACGGTGTCATCCTTGTTACCCACTTAAATAAATAAGGCGGAATCATAACTAGAAACCTTAGGTTTAAACATGCTAATATCCTCAGAGATGTAGAAGGATTCCATATCTGAGTTTACTCCCACCACTGGGATAATTTTTGTCTGTAAGTTTGGATTTCGCATTCATTTAAATGTTTTGAACCTTAAACTACTGAAACAAATTTTAAGAATATCCATCTATCACTCTATCTATCATTACATCTTATTTTAAATCTATCTATATTTCTATCTCCCTATCTATTTTTCTATCTATGTAATTACTTTAAAGAACCTTTGCATTTCAGAGATATTTTTTTTCAAACCAAGAAAAATATAAATTTATAATGTACTAGATGCATTCCTGAAAAAGTACAACCCTTTCGAACTATAAATTTATCAATCTTTATTAATACAAATGTTATCTATCTATCTTTCTGATTATTATGTTTATATTAGATTATATTACAAAATACAAGACAAACACTAACACCCACACACACATACACACACACACTCACACACATACACATATTGTTTTTAAGGAGCGATCCCACTCTAAAACAAGAATCTTACGAATTTAGATTAGGTTTATATTGTCTGTCCCTTTTGTGTTAATATCCTACATGGGATATCTTAATTTGTTATTGTTGCTTCGCCAATGGACATAGTTATGGTTGTTTTGTTAACAACAATACAAAATACACAAACCCATACACAAACATACACACACAAACATATACAACCCTCATTTAAAAAGTACATAACAGTTTATTTTTATGTCAATTACATCATTTAATTTCTAATTTTAACAAAGTAAATCTTTTAATGTTTGTAGAAATTATGTAGATAGATATATAGAAGGATAGATAGATGGATGGATAGATAGATGGATGGATAGATAGATGGATGGATAGATAGATGGGTGGATGAATAGATAGATTGATGGATAGATACTGGATAGATATATAGATGGATAGATAGATATATGGATAGATAGATAGATATATGGATAGATAGATAGAAGTCGGTTATAAGGAAACACAGAAAGAAAGATAGAAAGATTACTGAATCTATAGATAGAAAGAAAGACAGTTAGTTAAATAGATAGATGGATAGAGAGGCATTTAGTTAAATAGATAGATAACTAGATAGATAATTGGATTGAGAGATAGATAGATAAAAAGACAAACATTGTAGGAAAATAATTGGTATAAAAAGTGTTGGAAATCCAATAAGGACATAACATACACAACTATATTTGGGTGTCAGATCAATACCACATATCAGTATAATCGTCAGGGAGGGAGGGGACGCTTGATTGTAAATTACACAGTTAACCAAAATAAATTTTTAGAAACATACACTATCATACGGTTGAGTTTTGGGTACTTTTCCTTGATTGGTTGGTTTAAACTTAAAGTGTCAAAACTTTTCAATTTATAAAAGGTGTAATTTTGGCACCGTAGGCACCCCCAAATTTTTTTTCTTTTTTAATACTAAATATTCAAGAAAATTTAAATTACCCCCCCAAAAATTTTACCCCAGGGGTAAATTTTTTTTTGGGGGGGAAACAAAATTTACCCCTGCCAACAGATTTTAGGGGGGGTAATTACCCCCCCCCCAGGGAAATTTTACCCCCGGGGTAAAAATTTTGGGGAGGGTGAAAAAAATTTGATAAGATGGTTGTCTTATAAAAGGTGAAGCATAGAGGAAGGGGTAGTTTTTGCTATTGTAATAACATGCGGTTCTGACTATTTGATAAAGTGCTGCATGTGTGGATGTAAATATACACCTTACATTTCCCCTACAACATTTATATCCCAATTGACGTAAGATTACTAGAGTTATACACCACCTTAGTCTCTATTTAAAAACACTTAAACTAAAACTCAATTGTAAAATTTAGAGAACTATAATGCTGAATCTAAAAAAATACTTAATATTCAAAGTAAAAAATTGTATTATCTGCAGAATCTCGAAAATAGCAGGTGCGAATTGGTAGTTTTTTAAAGGTAAGCTTTATAATTAAGATCTGACCTCCCCCTGTCCTCCAAAGAGGCTAGGGCCGAAGCATCTAGTTGTGTTATAATTGAAAGAAATCGTATTTGTTATCTTGGATTCATTTTTGCTCAAATGGGATATTAGGATAGGTGAATTGGAGTTATATTTATCATCCTAAAATTTAAAACTGAAATGTTTTGCTTTTGTAGCGCAGTCACTCTTAATTATGGTCTTTCTGTTCGTCCAAACGTCACTGATTAAGTTATCACGTATACGCCAAGAAGTATAAATAATACATTAGTCTTATAATAAAACTGTTTGACAATTTTTTTGCTATTTATTGGCATAATTATTGTTGTTTTCCATTGATCTATCCCTGAAAACATGGTTGTTCTATATAAAAAAGAACATTTATTAATAATATTACATGACATAATACACAATTTCTTTCTTTTATAGTAGGATGGGGATAACTTAACTAAAAAATTGGACAGCCTTTTTATGGAAATAATTACTGTACATGTAGTTGCACCTATTTTGGCCCAAGACATTCCCCTCTAATATCATACCTTTATCATCTTTTATTTGACGATGGCATACAGAATGTTTTGGAGGGAATAGGAAATAAATATTTTTTATAATTTTTTTATGAATAATTCTCAATATTCGTATTTTTGGTAAAATTAATATCAAAACACTATTAATTTTATCCGTTCGTCTACTTCTAAGGGGGTTAATGTGATTTTCTCAGTTGTTATTGAAGATATATGTCTAAATTTTTAGTGAAGATTTTTATGATTATTGAGAATCTACTTAATAACTCACTTTGTCTGTTATTGAAACTGAAAAAGGGAAGATAATTTTCTTGGCTTCTATCAAAGACAAATGTCTGAAATTCTTTATTTATTTAAAACTCAATTTTAATGTTTGGCTGTTTTAGTTAAATTTTTGAATAATGCTTTTTTTATGTTGCCAAATTTGCGTTTACTTCAAACCTAAACAAAGTTCTTGATGTCACTTGCTCGACATAGTAGCAGCTTTAGATAACATATATATTAGGATACATACGTTGGAAGGAATTTTAATTATAGGGGGAGATTTGAAATCTGAATCAAATTTTAAGGATTTTTTACAAAATTCATTTTTTGTAAAATTCTTTATCTAAAAGCGGAAATACAATTTAAGTTAATTAATTTTGACTAATAGGATAGGTGGATTAGAAACTACCTGCGTTCTAATTGGGTGAATGATGTACGACACTTAAGCTTCTCCAATCAGAGCGCAGATAGTTTTTAATCAACCAATCACAGATGTCAAAATTAATTAATTTAGATGTATTACCGCTTTTAGATAAAGAATTATACAAAAAACGAATTCTATAAAAAATCCTTAAAATTTGATGCAGATTTCAAATCTCCCCCTAACATTAAAATTCCTTCCAACTTATATATCCTAAAATATATACAATATATATTCTCACTTATTTTGCAAGAAAAAAAATAGAGAGAGAAAGAAAAAATAATAATCTTATTATTTTCATTATTTCTACTAAAAATAGAGTTTTTGGAAAATGAAATAATCCTAAATTAACTCGTATAAACCCAAGGGGAAAAGTTTATTCTTCTGATTTCTTTATGCTACAAATATATTTCAACTTGTTTCTATTAGATGCCATTTTAAAGAGTGAACATAAATTAGCGTTGACATAATTGGCAAAATAAATGTATGGAATCAGAAGTAAATACTAAAATCAGTTTACCTCACTAAAATTTTAGTGAGGCAAAATTATCCCCTCTAAATTTTTAGCAAGCCTCACTGATTTTATTGAGGCAAATCTTTGTAACGAATTCACTTCAGATCTACCTTATGTAAAAGTAACAGGATCTGTGTCAGTTTGTTTTTTGTAGCTTATAATCCTGCTGAACAGATATTGCCCCTAGAGGTCAGTAGTGGCGTACCCGCTAGTAGAAAATATACTATTCCTTCCAATTATAGCAGAAAAGTGAGGACATACTTAAACATCTTTAACTTTTATGCACTCTTCAGAAAGAAGAACAATTAACTAATTCATACATTGTAACCGAAAAAAATACCTATTCTCCCGTTGAATAGCTTAAACTAATTATAAGCTTTCTAAAAATTGTTTTTTGTTTGGTTGATTAAAAACATAAATATATTTCTCGTATTCATTCGAATCCGGTGGATAGGAAACGGTTCTCATCCATACGAAAAAACTATGTCTAGCATCGTATTATATCCATCTTTCTACGTATATAGAAATGTACAATCATGAGATTTTTTTAGCTGGTGCCTTCGGCACCTCGGGGCTAAAAAACTAGTTTTAATCTCATAATTGTACTTTCTATATCCGCGGAAAGCCGTTTATAATACGATGCGAGAAATAACTATTACTCCTCTAGGCAAAAAAAAACACGTATAAATGATCAAGTATTTTTGTTATAGGACAAAGTGACTCAAAAATCAGTTTTTTGACGTCATAAAAATGAGGGATTATCCATATCTTTTATAGGGGTTTTCTTTCCCACTTCTCCTCTCATCTCCCTCACTTTTATGACGTCGCATGGCTGATTTTTAAGTCACTTTGTCCCATTACGTATTTTTGCTAAAATATTTTGGCAATTTTTAAATAACACGAATGCATATTTTTTGCAAAATGAGATATTAAGCAATACCATTGTAGAATATGTCATCTCTACAATTTGCATTATCATGCAGAATAGTAAAAGAATCAGGCTCAAAAAAGTTAAATTCATTTTTAAATTTTCTAAAAATTCCCTTGGAAATTTTTTTAACAGCAACAGGTTTTTTAATCAGTGCATCATTAATAATAAACGAAAAACACATTTTTTCGTGCGTTTTCTTTGGCAAAACGTCTTCTGTGTATTTATGTAGGCCTTTTAGGTTTTGCGGTCAGCTGTGTTCCAATTTGCTTACTTTAAAGTAGGGTTGGGCCGGATATCCGGCCATTTTCAATATCCGGCCGGATACCAGATATTAAAACTATCCGGTTACAGGATATCCGGCTGATTTTTAACGCCGGATATCCGGTTATCCGGCCGGATATCCGGTATTTTGCCGGATATTGAACGTTGGCCAGATATCCGGCCGGAACCGGATATCCGGCATTAGAAATCAGCCGGATATCCGGTATCCGGTATCCGGCCAAAAAAGTATCCGGCCCAACCCTACTTTAAAGTTTCCAGCTTGTTGTTAATTGAAAAACCGACAGACAAAAAGAAAGAACAGTTGTTGACTAGCTGCGTCACACCCAAAAAAAAGTTTTAATTCCTTTACTTTTCATCCTTATGTTGAAGAAATGAAAAAAAAAGTTTGTTCTTTGTGAAGTTAAGAAATCAAGGAGTAAATCCCACGACAATACAAAAACTTAGGTGTGCAGCCACTTCCGCTTGTTATCACATCCGCATTTTGTTTCATATTCACAAAATAACACAATAAGAAATAAATAGGAGGTTGTTTAATGACGAAATCATTGGACAGTTGGAGTATAATGCGTTTCCAATAATATTATACAAGGACAGAAGGGAATACACACCTAAAAGATAGATAGGTGGGGTTTTTTGAAACCTCTAGCTACAGAAGTTGTATCCGTTCATGTTGAATCTGTGCCTATTAAAAAATACGTCATACAATACAAATGACCAATAAGCTCACAAACTAAATTACCAATGGCAGGCCTGTATACAATTTATTTGACCCATGGTAGGCCAGTAGTAAGTCACTATATAAAGCATCGTTCATATTCCTTGCTAACCACCGGACCCATAGGAAAACCATATACGGTTCTATTGGAGTTTTCCCCTCGAACAGCACTTAAAACTCTTAAATACATTGTTCCTTTCCTTCTTGCTTTATAACTAAAAGTATGACCCAACAACATTTTTTATAAAAAAAAATACAGATAATATATTAACTATGTGAGGTATGGTCAATAAATCACTAAATACGACATTTTAAAAATTACAGCAAAGCCTAATGATTTATAAAATTCCTTCAAAAAGAAGATTCAGAAGCCATACCTACGGGCATATATCAAATCCTATGATATAAAGTATTAAAAATTTTTGTCTGATGCTAAATATCTTTTCCTTTTTAGAGAAGCTTCACATAGGTCGTAGGATGGTTTTAGGCTATTTTTCTACCATTTCTTTACTCTTCAAATACAAAGATGCTAGGGGCGCAGCCGAAAGTTTTAATTATATAGTAGCGGCGATACAAGAAATGTTACCAAATGTTTCTTATGTTTGTTTGTGACTGAATTCTACTAATTATTAGATCAGAATCATTAGATCAGAATCGTTAGATCAGAATCATTAGATCAGAATCATTAGATCAGAATCATTAGATCAGAATCATTAGATCAGAAGCATTAGATCAGAAGCATTAGATCAGAAGCATTAGATCAGAATCATTAGATCAGAATCATTAGATCAGAATCATTAGATCAGAATCATTAGATCAGAATCGTTAGATCAGAATCATTAGATCAGAATCATTAGATCATAATTATTAGATCATAATCATTAGATCATAATCATTAGATCAGAATCATTAGATCAGAATCATTAGATCAGAATAAAGTAAACAATTGGGTTATCATCAGGGAGGGAGGGGACAATGGACTGTCAATTGTACTTGTCCCTAAAGTTTTATATAAAAGTTGTCTTATTCATTAGCTTAAAACCTTAAGAGACTCTTATTACATAAGGTTATACAATAGAAATAGAAGAGTAGAAGAATATTCTGGACCCTTTTTTCGTCAAATCTAAGAGAGAACATTCCTAGCAGACAAAAGTATTGTTTACTTTCGACTCAAGCTGATGTGGATTCTTAAAAAATGATAGACTCGCTATTCGATAGTGAGGCAAAATTATTTTTTTGAAAAATCATCCAAAAGCACATTAAAAATCTACAAAAATTAAACAAAATCATATGTTAATAACCCTCTTAAGATTTTATTTCATTTTGGTAAATTTTTTTATTCGATTTTGGAGGATTTTTCACAAAAATAATTTTGCCTCACCAGCGAGTTGCCAGCCTAACTTTTTTTTAAGAATCCAACTTTGTTTCAAGCTTTCAAATTTAAACGAAATTTTTGGGCAATTAATTCTGATTCCGCAAAGCTTTCTACTAAGAAAATATACTGTTAACAGCTGACTTTTATGTATGTATGAAATGAAAAAAAACATGCCTTCGTAGGAAAATGTGTACATAATTTCAACCAATGAGATCCAATGTAAATTCCGATGCGATTCTCCTATTGGCTCAATCAGACATTCCCTCTCTTTCTTAGTACCTTTATTGGTTATACAAACTAGCAGATTATCATTCACAATTATTTTCAATCCATAGAAGAGAAAATTTTGTTTTTCAATTTATTGTCCATTGTACTATCCCTTAAGATTCATGGGTAAACATACGGACAAAACTAATTAGTACATATGTACGGGGACCAGAGAGGAAAGCCTTTTGAAAAACAGTATATAAGAGGGAAAGAATACAAGAGTCTGAATAACTTCTTAGCTTTATAATTTGATAACAATTTTTTAGAAACGATTTGGAAACGACAATTTCATTGTTAAATGAAATGTCCAATAGTTTTAAATTGTTCCAAAGAAAACAAGGATAATAATATTTAGAGAATCTAAATGATTTTTTAAACGTATACATACATAAATAAGTGCTTTTTCTTTGATTGTTGGTTTGATTAATAAAAAAAATCGGGTAACACTGATGAAAGTTGAAAAATTTCTGACAAACCCTTATAATAGCAATGACTTGCTAGGCTATGGTTAAACTTTTAAATACTCAACTTAATAAACAAACCAATCAAAATTCATTAGAAGTCCCCAAAATGTTTAAGCTAACGATTAAGAAAATGTTATTGTAAAACCTTGAGGACTAATGTAATAAATAGCCCATTGTCCACCCTCTCTTTTTGACTTTTATAGCTCCATGAAATTTGAATCAAGACACATTTTTCAGCTGGTAATGCTATTCTATAATATTCTGTGATTGTTAGAAAGAAAATAAAAATAAAATGTGTAGGAGACAGAATTCTAAGAAATAAGTATTTCTATAACACCGTCAGTAATTTCCCTGATATTACCAGCAGAGCACCTACAACCCTTCTAAACTACATTAAAAATGAACTTAATTGTTTTAAATTTAAGTTTAATAATGGGTAACTTTTTAAACAACTTTGCTTTTATGATCTGAGTAAGTTTCTTTTTTTTAGACCTTATTTTGTTTAGCAAATATTTAACGATATCAGACAAATCCTATATTTATTTATTCTCATCCCCGCAGGATTGGATTTTAAAAAGAGATATTAAGGGGGGCTGGGGGTCCAGATTGAACTTGAGGACATCTATCACTTTGTCAATTCTCTGTATACTAAAATTTTACAAACAGATTTAAAAATATCACCAAAAACAAGGAATATTATATCCTAAAGTGGCATAGAGGCAACTTATTAATAAAAATAATAATAAATCTGCATTATACTTTTTTTAAAAGTTCACATTTCAAAAATAGTAAAAATCCTGCAACAAATTTTAAGTGATTTATTAGATTTTGAAAAAAAAGATATTAAATGTATTTTTTTAGAGAAGTAAAAGGATTAATTTGATGTCATAAAATTTGTGCAAATTATTAATGTATAACAAAATATATCAATCTCCTTTATTTTCATTTTACTCAGAATACCGCCTTGTCAATCTTTATGTACTGTAACCTTATTGAAGATGTTGTCTTAGCTTTTGTATTTTTTGGAATTATCCTATCAATATAAAATGTTCTATTTCAAACCTATCCTATAATACAAAAATTTTCATGCTCACACCCTTGTACAGACTCTTTCAAACACATACACACTTCCATCAGCTCTGAATTAACTTGACTATAAACCAATATTTAGGGAAAAAGCTGCTATAAGCTTTTTCTAAAAGTTTTCTTTATTTGAATCAAAAAAAAGTTAAATAAATCAAATGCCACTAATGATTTCAATAATATAAAAACTTAATTATGAATCCTTATGAGAATGTTTAAAGATATTTGCTTGTATATTTTAATCAAAAAAAAGAGGGGGGGGGGGATGAAAAGATATTGTATTTTTATGGGAAATTGTAAAGCCAGGAAAAGAAAACCTAATTTGTTATATGCTAAACCTGATCTAATATTTATTTACTAGATATCGGGTTTATCTGTAGATATAGTCTAGCCCTACAGGGACAGGGACATAAATCAAGAAATAAAATAGATATCACAGAAGGAGGGGTTGGGGATGATTACTGTTATCTCGTTGTTCAAGTATCAGATACACTTAGAAACATATGTAAGGCTTGCCAGGAATATAGATTCCATATTTCCAATATTTATTTCAATTGGCAACTTGATACGATTTCTAGAAAGATATAATTGCTTTTCTAGTATTCATTTGAATCCGGTGGATAGGAACCGGTTCTCATACATACGAAAAAAACTATGTCTACCATCGAATTAAATCCAGCTTTCTACAAATATAAAAATATACATTCATAAGATTAAAACCAGTTTTTTTATCACGTGCCTTCGGCACCTCGGGGCTAAAAAAAACTGGTTTTAATCTTGAAATTGTACATTCTATATCCGCGGAAAGCTGTTTATAATACGATGCGAGAAATAACTATTATAGATTTATGTAATGTTTTTTGAAGTTTCCTTTTATTACAGAATCTTTACAATAATTACTTTCCCTTAAGATTACAAAAGGATATAAAATAATTTGAAATAATTAAACCAATGATTTTGACAAGAGATTTTTTTTTAATTTATATTCAATTAAAAAACTTCTCTTGGATCTGTATTCTGTGTTTTTAACATTGTTTCTTTTCTACTATTTAATTTTCAGAATATTCGTCTTTGACCATTATTATTGGTAGATATTCATGTTTTAGCAAGAATTTTTCTTTAAATTTTTCTTTTATAAATGTTTAAGTTTTAACCTTAACAAATGCTTTATTAAAAAGTAGCTGTTTGTCCTGTAAAATATCAAAAATAGCTTTACCATTAAATCTAACAATTTGTAGGAAAAGAAAATTGTGTTAAAATTCAATTAACCACAACCCCTAATAAAGTCCTTATAGATTAAATTACTATTTTAATGTATTTGAATGAAAGGTTTTTCTGCAAAATTGTGGAAAGCTTGAATATTGGTAAACCTCTCACACTTTTTTGGAAAAGGAACAAAGATCCAAAAATTAAGAAGAGATTACAATTTTAAAACAGAAAAGTTTATCAATGAGTTGAAATGTATCTGCTATTTGAGCTATTTTCTTACTAACAATGTTATGCAAATTTGTATGCCAATTTCAATTTTAAACAAGCATAATTTTTTTTGTATTTTCTGCCTTTTTTGATAAGATATTTGTCCTTCTTACAATTTTCTTTGAGTTACAAACTTCCTGTTTCGTTTTGCAGAATTATTTAACAACAAACCTGACCATAGAAGACAGATATCAATTTATTGAAAAAGTTTAATTCATTCATCCCTAAAGCAATGCCTCTCTACAGGTTGAGTTTTGTCCCTTGATTTAATTAACCCAGTTGTTGCCTTGCCTAACCCATCCCATTAACTTCCACCTTCACCCTTTGCATGTGATAAGTTCCCTATTTTCTTTTGGTTCACTATCTTATATCTCAATGAATGTATTGATTAATTATATATATTTGTGCTTGCAGTTTATACAAATAAAGACATATAAACACATGCACCAAAACTGTTTTTATTCTAAACTTCTATTTTACCAAACCTTGATGTTATTTCATTTTGGTTGAATCATAATTTGTGTCTGTCTATAAAGTTGCTATCATTATCTGTAAAGTTTTTAAATCAAAGAACTTGTTGTCTGATAATAAAATTAGAGAACAATTAACACCTTTTTTCCATTCTACTTTTAGATTCCTTTACAAGTTTTTTTCAAAGAAGATAAGGTATTGCAAATGTATTTAACAAGCAATAATAAAGTAGAAAAATAGGAATTTATAGTACAATTTGCCTAACAGGAAAGATTACCCTCTGTCATATATTTTTTATTATTTAAGACAGATGCTAAGAATTTTAAAATATTTTTATTTTGAAACTCTATGTATGATAGACAACTGTATAAATTACTTATGTAAATATTATTCATAATATTAGATCTGTTTATTCAACTATGGAATTCTCAAGCTATGAATAAACTTGGGCAATAGGTTAAAATGAAAATTTACAAAGGGGATTTTTTATGGCGTAATCATTCCCTATTCATTAAATAATTGCTCGAATAGATGCCTGCCAGTATTAAGAGGATTTGATAAAAAAATGTTGTTCAAAACACTTTTCATCAATATATTTTTATGTCGAAGGTTTTTTATAAATAGCATAGATATGTTATTGAGGTTGTTTCATGTAAATAGAAATTTTGTTTTCAATTAGGTAAACCTAACTTTTACCCATTGAAAGATAAAAAGTTATTTTGTAACTTGTTTTAAAGTCTGACTACACCCTTGGGTTACACCTTTATTTCTCTAGCCAAAACTTCTTGAATTCTCTCAGCTGTCAAAGAATAAAATTCAACTTGAAAGTTGAGAAATGATAATAGAGTGGAACTTAGTCTATTATCATTATTAAATGTTTCATTTTATTGTTTCAAGTATTTAACTTTAAATTGTTGTGTTTTAACTCTACATAAAAGTCAAATGTAGAAGCATATCTATTATACAAACAGTAGTAAACATTAAGAAATTTAAAAGACTTGTTTTATGGTTAATTTCATTTTCTAATCTCCCCTATCTTTCGAAAACAATGAAAGCGAAATCCCTTGGTTGAAGACGACTTTACATCTGTCAGCTGCACCATGGTAGTCTGTTTGGAAGTCGTCGTTGATTTTGAGCCAGAACTACCAGATGATTCCCCATTATCCTCCTCATCTTCATCCTTACCCTCTTCCCCTTCCCCATTGAAGAAAGTCGTATTTATATTTTTACACATATCCTTGATGTATGGTGTACACTTTAACATGGTAACTCAATTTTTATCACTATTTTGTAATTTGAGATAATTTCCTTTTCACTTATTGATATTTAATTAAAATTTTTCACTTGTTTTTTTTAAATATAAAATATTTTCACTTTTTGTTTCAGAATAAAATGCCTTGTGGATTAGGCTGTAACTTTATCACTTGTACATTTTGCAATCTTGGTAAGATGTTTGCCATAGTAGATACCTTGTAGGGTTTCACTCTAGATGTATCCTTGTACTATTTTATTCAATACTGAATATTTTAATCTGTAATTTTATAATTCAACAAATTTTGTTAATAAATAATAACATTATGAATGTTGTATTCTAATAATGTTATAATATTTATATGTATTCCTACCATTTACTTTGCATAGCTCTTATCTTTTTAATATATCAATAGAAATCAATAATTGTAATTTATCTACCAATATCTTTTAGTTAAGTATCAAAAAATAACTAATAATATATTATTAAATGGACAATCAAATTTTTTGTTGAATTTGAAAAATCTTTTCATGATTTAGAGGTTTGATTAAAAGATATTTTTTAGAAGCTTTGCCTTGTAAAACCCCATGACCTAGGCAAATCTTCCCTACCACAGTTTTCCCTCTGAAAGGCAAAGTTTTCATATTTTATTCATATCCTTTACAATAAAAACTTGATCTTCATATTTGCTTATATCTCTATCTCCCTTTCCTTTCATTCTACATCCAGCCAACTTAAGGATTTAATCAAATTCTTATTCTTTTGTGAAAAATTAATGATTTAATCAAATATAAATGTTCTTATACTCAAATATAAAACTCTAAAATTATCTAATCTTATTTAAGCAAATTAAACATTTAAAATATTATAATTCTGATGTATAACTATTTTCATTGCATCTTTATATTAAAGTGCAATGTTAAGTATCAAAAATTTACTTAAAGACAGCCAGACAGACAGTGAGACAGAGTTAGAGATGATAGATTTTTAAGAACAGACTAAGAATGTAAAACAAAACAATCATTTTGCTGACACAATTCTATATTGTTAAAACATTTAACAGAAACACAATTTTTCTTTTTTTCTTCCCTATAGTAGGGAGGATATTCTATAAGTCTTACATGCTAGTAGGTTAGTTTATTTGCTACTACAAGATATTACCTCAAAATATGTCTTAAACACACTCTAAGGTAATTATGTCAAAGATTAACTTTTAGTTTTTTTTGTAAGAGAGTGAACTGGCTAAACTATGATTTTCACAATTATTAAAAAGATTAGATATTTACTTTGGTATGGGATCTTTTTTGTTTCTCTCTTTTTAACCCTTCCCAGTTAAGCTAAATCCCAGCCCCAACCAATTAGAATTCAATTTGTGAACTAATTTGTTGAACAAGTTGAAAGAATGTGAGAATTTAGCACTCTTTCTCAAATAAAAGAGACAAGTTTTCTAAAATTAATTGTTTAAACAAGGAAAAGAAAGTAAAGTAAAGAAATGACAGGGAAAATTATTTTAAATTGATAATATTTTCATTTCAACACTTTTGTGTGTATAATTAATTATAAAGTATAAATAATTGCTGACATGTATGAAAATAAATAAAAATTATAACTACAAGCAGTCTGGGGTCAAACAAAAAAAAGAAATAATCCTAAGCAAAAATACATCTCTGAGCTAATCCAAATTTTAGTAAAGTTTTAAAAAAATTAGTTTAAAGTCTTTTGATCCATAACTTTACCAATTTTGTAATACACAATTCTTTATAGAATTAATGTCTCCAACCCTTTAGTCACAAGGCTTAGCGAAGAAATATTGATTTTTGAGTCTTACAACTTTTATTTGAATTGTCTGTAATTGGGTCTTAACTTAAAGACAATTTGTACAAAAGACAGACAAAGATTTATATAATCATGATTATGAATAATTTATGCACTATGATTATGAATGCTTTTTGGACTGTGTAGTACTTTGCTGCTATATTTTGCAACTATGAATGCTTTATTTTGTTAGTTTATTTGTTACTTGTTGGGGACAAGACTGCTATTAATTCATTACTTCATTGAAATGCTTGTCATGAATGTTAAAAAAAGTTTTGTAATCTTATAATAGGCCTAAAATTTACAAATGATCAAACATAGCAGACAAAATGTTACGTGAAAATACTGAGGCTAGAAGTTTGAAGATATTCAGATCTATAATATTAGAATATGAAATAAAAATAATAATGATTTTTGGTCAGTTTCCAGGGAGGGAAAGGATTATTGATCTGCCATTTATTGGATTAAAACTTTGCGAGGTTAAGTCTGTATATGACAAAGTAACTATGTCAAAACAACTCCACTAATAATTTCAACTTACACATAAAGTATTTTTTTATTTGGAGGGATGGGGAGTGGAGAATACAATGATTTTTAGTCTATTGTCCTATCCCGTGGATGTGGAATCCCTGATTAATTTTAAGAAGTTTAATGATTTATATTTAATTATTGTCTGTTAGATTTCATTCTTCCTGTTCTTCTTCTTAAATTCAAGCAATGTTTTAAATGAAAAATAATAAGATGATAATTAAAATGAGGAGTTTTATAAGTTTTAGAAGTTTCATATATATAGCTTTAAAGCTCATATATACTAAAAGTTAAAGAAGTTTCTTCAAGAATATAAAGGATTATGAAATACAATAATAGTTATTTCTCGCATCGTATTATAAACGGCTTTCCGCGGATATAGAATGTACAATTATAAGATTAAAACCAGTTTTTTAGCCCCGGGGTGCCGAAGGCACCGGCTAAAAAAACTGGTTTTAATCTTATGATTGTACATTTTTATATTCGTAGAAAGCTGGATATAATACGATGTTAGACATAGTTTTTTCGTATGGATGAGAACCGGTTCCTATCCACCGGATTCGAATGAATACGAGAAAAATATTTATTATCCTTATAATAAAGTAAAAGTATGTTTATGTATTTGTCTGTTTGTTTATCTGTACTGAGTGATCTCGATAACCGCTGAACCGATCGAGTTTTCCATAACAGGGTTTCGGGAAGGTTCATAACTATTTTGGGGGAGGGTACAACCCACATCCCAAGAGAAATCGCCCGCCAAAAAAAATTGGTAACTTTTTTTTAAATCTAAATTTTAAAATGAGTTTTGGGATTCAACTCCCCCCTCCTCAAGTGCCCCTCAAGAGGACTCTAGGGGCGCAGCTGTTAGTATTAGTTAAAGCAAAAAGGTACATGAGACTAAATGGAGTAACTCAAGATAGATGCATAATTAAACATTAAACATTTTTGGACAACAAAATAACCAAATCTTTGTAACATTTTAAGATAATCTTCTAAATTAAAATATGTTGACAACAGCATTTAATTTAAACACTAAAATAATGTTTCAAAATTTTTAATTAGGAGTTAAAATAATTATCAGTCGTGTTTCTGAAATCATTTTAAAAAATGCTTTTTTATATCTTTTAACTCCTGGAATTCTCTCCCCTTTTTTCAGCATCGAAAACTAAGAATATCCAAATTGGATAAAAAAAGTTCACTAATTGACTCTCTTCCAACGATTATTTTACATTTTTTCACATTAAAGGTTTTTATTTTTATTTAATTGAGCTATCATTATGTTACTTTAATAAAAAAAACTAAGTTGTTCTAATTAGAAAGCAAATAAAAAAAACAACAATCACAAAAAACAGCTGTTTGGAAATACAGGTAAAAATCCACAAAATTTGTGTGAAAAATCCTCCAGCTACCAAGTCTTGGTTTCAACTAAACAAACCTTAATACGCCGGGAGGTTGGTTCTACTCCCCCCGTTCTTCTCCCGGAGGGTTTCGGAGGTGAGACACACACACACACATACTCTGGAACTCGGAAAGTATACACTGAAAGTATTAGTGTTTGTGTGTGTGTGTTTGCAATTTTTTCTGTGGGGGTAAATAATTGTTTGATTTTGGATAATTGGTTTGTGAAATTCCTTTACTCTCTCCTACTCTATAGCTCACTTTGTCCGTATATACAAACAATAATAGACTATTTTAAAGAAAAAAAACTAGCAAATGAATTTGAACTGTTACTTGTAGATTTATGAAAATGGTTAAAACTACTTTTGTAAATAGTCTTTTCTATCTATTAAATTGATATAAACTTTTTTCAAAAACTAAAAATATTCTTCATAAAAGAATTAAAAACTATTTAAAAAATCGTCATGTTAACTCTTTTTTGATTTTTCATCGATTAGATCCTTCCATCTAGGCGGCCACAGGAGCCATCTTGGATTTAGATAAATCTTGGGTTAAAATAAGCTATACCTCACCCCCCCCCCCCCCCCCCCCAGCTCTTCATAAGTATTTTAAAAAGGGAGTTTTAAAAAGTTTAATAGAAAGTTTTATTCAAATGTAACTTCATTCGCTTTTAACAACTTCAACTTTTCTTGCAGAAAACTTATCCCTATCCATTTACTTCTATTCATGGTTTACTTTGAGAATTTACCAGTTGTTGCTTAGGCAATAAAAAGTATGCCACCAATACCGCCAAAAAAAAAGTATGTTAAAGAAAAAAACAAGTCCAGCTTTATTATATACAGATTACATTGACATCCCATTTACTCTTATTGTTGATTTCTGTCTCCCAACATAGGGGCAGAAGGAATCAATATGGGGACAAAGTGTCTAAAAAAAACAGCCATGTGACGTCATAAAAATAAGGGAAATGAGAGGAGAATTGGGAAAGAGAACTCCTAAAGAAATAGATGGGTAATTCCTCATTTTTCTGACGTAACATGGCTGATTTTCTGAGACACTTTGTCCCCCTACAAGGAATCATTAACATAAACGTCTGAACGTGATGTGTGTAGAGACTTGAACCCATTCCAATAATGCTCTAGATGACAGGCAAATGTTAAAGTAAAGAATTTTAAAAATGTTATCATATTTGCTGTTGTGTAATATTATGTTGTGTTGTAAAAACACTGCAAGGTTTATTTTAATCCCGTCCTAATTTTTCCCTCGTTTTTTCTCTTCATACCTGTTTTTAGTATGAGGCTGGAGATAAGTCTTTCTCGTATTCATTCGAATCAGGTGGATAGGAACCGGTTCTCATCCATACAAAAAAACTATGTCTAGCATCGAATTATATCCAGCTTTCTACGAATATAAAAATGTACAATCATAAGATTAAAACAATTTTTTTTAGCCGGTGCCTTCGGCACCTCGGGGATAAAAAAAACTAGTTTTAATCTCATAATTGTACATTCTACATCCGCGGAAAGCCGTTTATAATACGATGCGAGAAATAACTATTAAAACATTAAAATACCCCAAATATATAGAAGCTGTGTCTCTAATAATGATAAAAGTAACAGGATGTCTGTCTGTTTGTATAGAAGGATATCGCTGACCACAGAACCAAAATATAACTTTTTATAGGTCCTAGGAAGGTTTATTACTATCTTTGGGGAGGTTAACACCATTCTTAAATTTCATTTACTACACTACATCTGAATATTTTATATTAAGTTTTTTGTATAGGGCTTGATCCTTTCACCGCATGTTCCTAGGTTTACTAATTAAAAATTGTTGACTTCATGATTTTAGCTTGCACTCTATGTTTGCGTTAGATCCTGCCTCTAGCAACATATTCTTGTGTTTATTTTTTAGTATCAATGATTTATATAAACTTATGCTATATGTAAATATTCATTCGCTGTCATTATCACTGTATTCTAATATATTGATTGAAATAAATATTTGATGTTGATGTTGAAATCACCCCTAGAAAAAATAAGCCTCTAGAGACCTTTGAGAGCGAAGCCGTTAGTATCATTGTTTATTTTATATGTTACTGTGATTAAATCTTTGTATGTCCTGTTCTTCAAACTATTCTTTTTATAAAGCTCATCCGTGAAGAAACTGAGGATCATTTATTATACAAGGTATAGTACATTGCTTTACTATGAATATGAGTGACGTTAGTCTTTAATTGGCTTACCAGGTAAATTATAATAATCTATTTAATAAAGTTTTTAACTGAAAAAGTCTAAAAAAAAAAATTAGTACAGGCATAGACGTCCAAGGGGGGGGGGGGTAATGGGGCGATTACCCCCCCAAAAAAATTTTGGGCGCGCCATTTTACCCCCCACTTAAAAAATTTTTACCCCCTCCCCCCCCAAAATAAAAAGCTTGGACGCCTGTACAAATCAATTTAGTCGAGAAAATAACATCATAATTGCTATTTGAGTCACCTAGACTAAAACAAAGCATTTGACGTCAGTACTAAAGAAAACACTTACACGTGAATATCTCCAAATAAAAAAGAGCTAGGATAGAAACCAATAAAGATTACATTTGAAAAAAAAATGCAAGCAAATCAATAAAAGATATTTATTTATCTGTGAAACAAGGATGACAACATCTATAAGTGGCTAAGAAAATAAAAAAATGGACGGACAAACAGAAAAGGGGAGTTATAGAGCAGATTTGTTGTAGTCAGAAAAAGAAAAAGAAATAATGTTAAATTAATCATAAAATCTCGAAGCTATCATAAAAATTGGCATTTTCTAAAGCATGTCCGATAGAACGACGGATTATATACTGAATGCTCTTTGGATTTTCATAGGATGTATAGGCTTATAAATTACAGAGTAGCTTCGATATTAAAAAGGAAATAAAAAGATAAACATAGAAATAGAATAATAATATTTCCTGATTCTGGCATTATCCTTTAGAAATAAAACTTTTCCTGACATTTGATACAACTTATCAAAGGATATGTACATAAAAGTCTACAAAATAACAGATACTAAAGTGATCCAAATAAGAACATTTTTATCCATAAATGCTGCAAAAGATTATATTTTAAATACACAGTTAGGTAAAGGTAAACAGTGAGGAAAAAAAAATATTTCAGTAGATATTTCAAGTAAATCAATGTATATAAGAAAACTTTTAAAATCTGTGTTCTTAAATTTGAATTTTCTTTAATCATTCCATTTCAAGGTTTAAAAGTTGTCTTCATGTAATTTAAAGCAAATTTGGAAATTTACCACAAATTCACATTGTTGTTTTTCCAACTATTGAGTTAATATTCCATGATAGTTATAAATCCACCTCGGGGTTATTTGTTTTCAGTTAGCAATACTTTATAACTTTATTACGACGCCAGTTTCCTATGGAGTTTAAGTGAGGCAAGTAATAAATCCCCACCCCCCCCCCCATTCAAGAGAAAAATAGTGAGATTTTAGTTATACATCTATAATACAAAGTAGAACGATGTCTGTGTGTCTGTTTGTCTGTTTATAACTATTTTTCGGGGGGGGGGGGGGGGGCTGGGACACCCCCAACCCCCCCAAAAATTAAAAATACCCCCCACCAAAAAAAAAAAATTCATCTTTGAACTAAAATTAAAATAGTTGGGTTGACTACCCCCCCCCCCCAATAAAAAAAATAAAATTCCTCCCCCCCAAAGAAAATTTTTTTTTAGATTTATTTATTTAAAATCTTAATTACGAAAAATTGGTTTGATCAAACCTCTAGAGGCAAAGCCCCTAGAGGATAGGGGCGAAGCCGCTAGTTGAGAATAAAGTAAATATCTAGGGATAGTTAAGATTTTAGGAGTATCTATACAAGTAGCAAATATCAAAACCAAACCAAAACAGAGGTAAACTTTTGAACTGCAAGGATATTGCTATATTACTTTTTATATCCCCTGCAGGAGGAAGAGGGGGGGGGGGGGGTTAAGAAAGCTATTTATATTCTACAGACATATTATTCAATTAACTAGCTAAACAGTTGGATAGATAGATATATAGAAAACTTAATGAATAGAAAGGTGGATAGATAGATGGTAAATGAATGATATAAGAATGTGAGGATAAAAATATAGATTTGTAAATAGATTGATAGATCAAAGAGGTATATAGATAGATATATAGATAGTAGCTAAATAGATAGATAGATAGATAGATAGATAGATAGATAGATAGATAGACAGATAGATAGATAGATAAATAGATAGATAGATAGATAAATAGATAGATAGATAAATCGATAGATAGATAGATAGATAGGTTGAAAAATAGATATATAGATAGATAAGTAGATAGATAGAAAGAAAGATAAATAGATAGATAGATAGACAGACAGACAGATAGATAGATAGATATTCCCTTATGATAAACGTCCTACATATAGCTATATATTTATAAGTTGTTTGGACTTTTATAATGTCATTTTAGTTGACAAAACTTGAGCTTTTAACAAGCAGAGACATGGACATATATTCTGCCATGTGGGGGAAGGAAATACATTAAAATATCTTCCCAATGTTGATTAACAAATTGCACCTTAATTAGATTAAATTTTGTGCGAACAATTATGATAACGGTGGCATTATTTTTGGGTACCATTGCTATTTACGAACCCGGTATTAGTGTCTTAGAAATTATCTTAGTGACGTAACTAAAAACGAGGGATTAGAGGGGAGGTGGGAAAGGTAACCCCTAAAAAAGAGATGGATAATAGAGGTGATTGATAATTGATAATTGATAAAAAATGTAGGAAATAATTTATACTCTCTGTACTTTCTACCATAGATTAATTAATTTGTATTTTCTAGACAAGGATGACAACATCCATAAAAACGAAGCACAAAAATCAGAAGGTAGAACAAACGCACAATAGCTAGAGTGTCAGAACTTAATAAGCAGAATATTAATTTTGAAGTCTAAATGAAATTGCACATAAATTTGTTGCAAAATTGCGTAAATATAGCATACAGTAAAAGGACATACTTCCGTGCAAAATTTGAAATCAATAGTATAATTCTAATATGTCTAATAAATGTTGTCAAAAAAAGGTTGAAAAAAGTCCGCATATTTGATTAAACTTTTCTTAAAATCCGCATATTATGTTGATATAAACTATAATATATTATCACTAGCAGTAACATCACTAGAAGCTTTTAGGGTGGTAAGGGGGAAAGTTCATTCTTCCAATTTTCAATTTAAGTTTTAAAACAAAGAAGTAAAATTGCGGAGATGGTACTTTTTTTCTAGGTGTTATTTTTTTTGGAGAGTGGAGAGCCCTCTTCCTAAATAGTTATAAACTTTTCTATACCTATAATAAGCTTCACTGTAAAGAAGAACCCTTTAGGTTCAGCGGTTAACAAGATCCGTTGCTACAGTCAAAAAAAGCTTAGCTTACTAATTTATATAATAGGATATAATAAAGTAACAGGATGTCTGTTTGTCTGTCTCTTTGTTTGTTTGTTTGTCTTTTTCTTTTAAAATCTAGAAAAATAAATTGGTTTCTTAAATTGGACTCTCTCCTCCTCAAGTGCCCCAAGAGGCCTCTAAGGCGTAGCCGCTAGTAATAGGATACAGTAACAAAATGCTAATCCTTATATCAAAGTAAAAGAATGTTTGTGTGTGTGTGTCTATTTATATGGAAGGATCTTCCTAACTAATATGCTTCTCCTTTGCAGGGACATAGGTCATAGGTCATGGGAAGGTTTTTAACTATTTTAGGATAGGGTACCTGCACCCTCACGCGCTTAGAAAAAAAACCACCAACATTTTTTAAATTTTTTTCTTTTAAAACTAAATTGTCCTTTTAAGTATATCTGTCAGACAGACAGACAATAAATATATGGAGCAGATCTGTATAAATATAAGGTATCTTGACTAAAACTTACAGCTGGCTATCTAAAAAAGCAGTCGTGAAAATAACATTTCTCCAACAATAAGGTTTTTTAAGCATGACCGACAGTCAGACAGACAAAATAATGTATAGAGTAGATGCAGGGGGGGGGGGAAGGGGTCATTACTTGAGGGCACCCTCAAATTTTGGAAGTCGTTAAGTAGATGCACATATATCTTGGGTATAGTCCCTTTCATGACAATGCCTCTTAAGGGACGTTTCTTGGTATTTTCACAGTAGATTTTATCCTATTTCTAGCCACTGCGGGGGGGGGGGGCTCTATCCATGCGGGGCCATTTTCCTAACCATGCAGGGCAATCACCTAACCTAACCTAAAATAATCCATCAAAAGCTACTGTAAAAAAAAATACATTAAAACACCGCTTAAAAGACCTTTTCACTTAAAATTTCAGTTGTCTTTCTTCAATAGCAGCCAAAAAACACACAAAGCATGTTTTAAATGGACGTACTGACTTTCTGTTAACAATGATAGAGTTGCTTTCTAAATTATACCTAACTGTCATAGGAATCATCATGAAGAGTTTGAAATTGATAGGATAATTCTAACATGTCTTGTTTAATAATCTAAAATCAATTAATAATTTTATCTAATTTCAATTTCAATTTATCTATGAAATAAATGTAAAGCTGTACAGGTTAAGGCTACTATCTGACTCAATACATTTCTTTTTCTCCTCTTTTTAGCAACCGAATGAAAGTAATTCTTTTCAATTCCAGATAATTATAAGAATTGGTAACATTTGCTTAGATATTTATTTTATAAAAACATAGCAAAAAAAATAATAACCGTATTATAATACAGGTATTAAATATTTATATACAAACAATAAAATTGAATATGAATAAAAATTAAGGATAGATCAATCAAATAATAATTATGTACAGTGTCAAAGGACTAAACAATCTTGTGAGAGGTAATATAACTTATGCATTTTAAAAAGATATTTGTTAAATAGACTGATTGTTTAAAGACATATTTGTTAAATATGTTGCTCTACTGGATATCATTACCCTTGTTAGAATGTACCATTCATAAAGAAGGTTATTTTTTAATGGCAAAACTGTTTAAGCTAGCTTTTTTAACAATTACGTTCAAATTCCGTTAAATTTATTGATATAAATAATCTAATAATTGATTGTTTTGTTTTTATTCGTAATTGTCTTTTTAATATATACATTATTATGCTTAATTAAAAATTTCTGATAAACATCTCATTATATTTAAAGAAAAATTAGCTGTCTCTAAATTTAATATAGAAATAAAATTATTATGGAAAATCAATTGATTAACAGGTATAAGTTATAAAATACAGACGAATTTATAGATGTAATCTTGAAAAGATAGCTTTAATTTAAAATGATAAATATGCGTTATTTTTACCAAAAACTAGACAAAACCCTTTTTTGTTGTTGTTGATAGCAATATCTTATTTCTTTACTCTCGTTTATATATAGTTTTAACCAAATATCTTTTGATTTAATTGTTATTGGTTTGAAATTTTGACTAAAAAGCTGGCTTAAAAAATAGCTCATATGTGATAAAATATATAGCATTTTGCGCTAACTTATGAGGTGTTTATACAATAAGTATAATTATAAAAGCAAATATTTGAAAATTATTTAAAATCATTCAATGTTTAATGTAAGATTAAGCCAATTATTAATCACGAAATTACATATAGGTTTTTTATTATTTTGCTAAATAATCTATAAAATATTTACACATTGTAAGTCAACTCTTGAGTTATGTAAGAAGTACAATATCAGCTGATAGATCTTATTTCAATTTTGAAAGATAATTTTATAAAAAAAAATAAAAAAAAGTTGATTTTGTTTTTTAAAAGTGAGCAAAAATAATGTAGAATTTTTAGAAATATTTTTAATATTTTTTAAAAGCACAAAAAATCTTGATTTCAGGCCTATATTAACAATTCTTAAAAATCCTAGTAGTATCGACACATCCTATTTTTTTGACGTCACTAAGATAATTTCTAAGACACTAATACCGGGTTCCTATTTACAGTCCAATCCTTCCTAATAAAAAAAAGTATTATGGGTTATTAACATCCAGGGTTTTTCATGGTAGCGGGACAAAGTGTCTCAAAAATCAGCCATGTGACATCATAAAAATGAGGGAAATGAGAGGAGAAGTGGGAAAACCCCTAAAAAAAGAGATGGATAATCCCTTCTTTTTATGACGTCATATGGCTGATTTTTGAGACACTTTGTCCCGCTACGTTTAATGGGATTGTAATGCTACCTTCCTTAAAAATAAATAAAACCTGACCTGGACCTATATCAAGCTTTCTTAAATGTAGAAACCAAATGGTCCAACGACTGAGGAGAGTACAAACAGCCAGACAAACATACTTCCTCTTTTATATTTTGAGGAGTTATCCTAGTTTCATTAATTTTTAAGTCTGTAATTGTGAAAGTTTAGTCAAAGTTGAGTTACAAGTACTTACAGTATATTCAGATCAAATACTATTAAATATACCTATATTTAATCCTTATTTAAAAGTAACAGAATGTGTGTGTGTGTGTCTATTGTACAGGATCTCCCTGAGCTCTCAACCGATATGGTTCTCTTTCACATAGAAGATTGTTATAACTATTTAGAGAAATGGTTCGGTACCTCCACCTTTCCAATAGAATTCGCACCTAGAAGCTTTTCTTTTAAAAACCAAATAAAAAAAAGCTTGGACGTCCTTGCCTCTATGATATAAAGATTACCCCTCCCCCCCCCCAAACAAAACAAAAAAATTTGAACATGGGGGTGCAGTAGACTGTAGTCACCCCCAAGATTTTGATTTTCATCTCCCCCCAAATAAAAAAGCTTGGACGTCCTTACCCCCTTTATATAAGGTGTCCCATAGGCCTGTTGTAATTAACATTTAAATCTACATGTTTATATAATATATATTCCGATTTCTGTCCATCTATTTGCCTGTCTATTATTTATCTTTAAAAAATATATATGATCAAAATTCTAATGTCTCGATTCCTAATTTTTTAAAGGAAAGGTTTCGCGACTTTTTTAGGACACAATTTAATTATAATTTTTAAACTTTAAGAAATCCTACAGTTAAAACAATCTGGGTTTTCAAATCATGAAACTTTAAAAATTCTTAAATCTATATTGTTAAATTATTGTTATTATTTTAAACAATTTTTGTTTTTGTTTTTTTAATAAGAAAAAAAACATACTGTTTTTGCTATACAGATAAAGAACATTATAATTTGTAATTATTTTTTTAATTGATAAATAATTTTTTTATTCTTATAGCTATTAAAATCTTTATATACCATTTTTTTTATCTAACTTATCTATTTTGCAAATAATCTAATATTGTATAAGGATTGTAAAAGAGAGAAATACAAATGTCGTCTTAAAGTGAAGATAAATTCATGAAAATTTGCACATAAATTTTGCAAATTTTATGAAAATACTTCTATTTATTCTGAATGTACAATTTAGTATTAATTTAGTAAAAATCTGCCTTTAGTTACATACAAATATTACGTGGAAAAATTATTTTGATTAATTTAAGTGGCCTTTTCATTGTCATTTTATTATGAAACTTGACAATTTTTAAAAGCGAAGCTTTCCTATAATTAGGGTCGGTCCGTACGTCCGTCCGTCTGTTCGTACGTCTGAGATGGATAGCTTTTTTCATTAATTTAGGCATGTTAGAATTGTCCTATCGATTTCAAATTTTGCATGGTGATTTCTCTAGTAGTTAAGTACGATTTAGAAAGCGTAGCAACTCTATAATCATTACCAGAATGTCCGTACGTCCATTTAAAACATGTTGATTTTTTACATTTTTAACAACAAATTTTTATGTGATCTAATTATCCGACTGTTCTGATTTTTGGTATACTGATTCTTAGGACAACAAAGTACAATATTATAAGCAAATCAACTCTATAATCAAGTCCTAAAAATGTAAGTATGTCCATAAACATTATCCTGTATCAATAAGTTTTTTAACAAATTTACTCACAATTTTGCTTTGACTCTTATTCATTTATATTCTGATTTTTCAGTTTTGACACTATACAAGTCCGTTTGTCCTACCGTTTCAGGGCTTGGCTTTTATGGATGTTGTCATCCTTGTTTTATTAACATGTACTTTAACCTTAGCTGATCAAATGTTCTATTGATATTTTTTCAATATTTTTCTTTGTTTTTTTTTATTCAAAATATCCTTATACCAAAAACAAAAAGTGTACAAAAAATAGCGGCATTTTTAAATCAAAAGCGCACCGAGATGTTTTGATTTTCAATTTCACCACGAAACTTTCGGCGGTGGTATTGGTTTTAAAAATAATGTATTAATAGATAGATAGTTTGCTTTAAAAATGAAGAATATTTGGTGCAAAAGGTAAATTGATACCATTATTTTAATAAGTAGTTTACTTATCATTAGAGCATGTCCGTACGTCCAATGAAGTCGCTTCTTAATTATTCAAATGACAAATATTCTAAACAAAACTACCATCCTTTTTTTAAAGTAACAGGATCTCGCTTACTGCTGTACCTATATGGTTCTTCAGTGGAGCTTTGTATAGGTCTAGGAATGTTTACCTTTTCTTGTTAAAACCAAACTTTAAAGTTGTGGGTCAATCAACCCCCCCCCCCCCTCCAATACCCCCTTTTCCCTTATGAAAGACTCTAGTGTCTTAGCTTATAGCTGAAAGTAGAAGACCGATAAACTGATTGATCGGCCGAATACTCGCATTAATAGAATTAAGATAACATAATCTTTTTCATTAAAAAGTAGTCTTTAACTTTCCTGGTACCCGTAAAGAACTCCCCTGAAATGCCAAACCCAAATAATCAGTCAAGTTGTATTCTATTCTTTTACCTTTTTCCATAGAAATAAAGGGTGGAGTAGGTTGCGCTAAAAATCTGTAAATGTGTGAGTTTTAAGGCTTAAAAACAGTAGTAAAACGATAAAATTTATGTTAACTTCAAAAAAAAGATAGTTGTCTAAAGTTCTTTTCAATAAGGAAAACACATATTTAGTGAATATTATCGTTCTACTTCTGTTTTTGAGCCTTAAAACTCACACCTTTACGGAATTTTAGCACAACCTACCTCCCCCTTTTTGGATTTGCTATTTATTAACTTCTAAAATGTTTCTTAAATCAATATTTGTTACAGAGACATTAGGAGAAATAGATTGAGAGATACGAGAAGGGAACAAACGGACAATCTGAACAATCCTGCTACCAGGTTTTATGAATCTATTGTTGAGTGGCTACGTGTGTTAAAATGGAAAAAAAATATTTTTTTTTGTTCAATTGTAGTTTAGCTGTTGTAACCTTTCATAAGGTAGTGCAGATATTTTGTCTGAAGCTTAAGATCTCAATTACTGCTGAACTGATTCTCTATTTTGGCTAGGATTCACATAGGTCCTCTGTAAGCTTTAGGCTATTTCATTTTCATATATTTAAATGTATGGTTTATTTGTTCAAACTTAAATGATCTTTAGTGGACAAACGACCAACAGTGGGACATAATTTTTGAGTATCTTTCATAATTTAAAAAAACTAATTAAGAGGAAGAACTGAAAATGCTAACGAAGATAACGAAACAGCAACAATCAAAATATTTGGTAAAAATATTTTATTTGAAAGATATTCAATGGCTTACCTATTTTTTTTATACATTTATTTTCTCCTATTAATTCAAACCTTTCTTGGAGATTTTTGTATCAATGTGGTATAATCTGGAATTCATATTTACTTTGAAATTATCGACTGAGTGTCCTTATAACCTTTTGAACCATGTTATTTATTTGACATGATAGAATTATTCTATTGATTTTGTTTCTTTTTATTTATTTATTAGGTAGACACAAAGAGATTAAACTTGTAAACTTGCGAATGCTTCTGGTAAGACATTTTAAATTTTTTGATAATATAAATACATTAAGTACGTTATGAATCCTTTGAAATAATCAAAAGCCTATTTTTTTAAATGGACACCATCTATTAATATTTTTTACTTTATTTGTTCGTTTATATAATCTAACTCATTATATAATGTAAATTAAAGAGAAAGAGGTTTCGTGATTTTTAACTTAATAAAATATTTTTTGTTCAGGTGTTTTTAAATCTAACAGTTTTAGCTGCTTCATTTGTTTCTTATTTAGCATGGATGGACGCTAAATATAATTGGGAGGTAATAATCTTATTCTTTAACATCTGCCCCCCCCCCCCTCTCCATAATAAATATGTTTTTTTGTTTTGAGGGGGGGGGGGTTAGTATAACAAGATAGACTTTGAAATACTTATAATCCTTTTCTAAATAAAACATTTTAAATGTCTATGCTATGCTGCTTCTTCTTGGGAAGATTTATTGTGCATTTTTTTGTTAGGTACTATATGCCATTACTAGCGGCTACGCCCCTAGCACCGTAACTTAGACTGTTACTTTTACTCAAATGAAAAATCAAACATCACACAAATGCTATAGAGTTCTAAAGTCACTTAGTGTCAAATTATCACAGAACATTTGTATATGAATTAATTGTAATCGTGTTGTTAACTGTACACATTTACATGTACTGGGAATACGCGTGAATGCCGCGTAAGAATATTGTCAGAACAGAGTTGCCACTTTGAAACTTTTGAATATTTTCATAAATATTTCAATATTTTTTTACATGTGGTTTCGTCCTCATTTCTTAGACTTTGGAATATATATATATTTTTTAAATTCAACCCCTCCCCAAAAAAAAAATTATTTAAATTTTTTGCTAAGTGTTTTTTTAAATCCTAATGTTACAGATTCCTTCTTTTTAATATTCAAATGAAGATAAATTTAAAAAAATAATATAAAAATAAAATTACAAATAAAAAATTGCTTGGACGTCATTGCCTCTATGTTATAAAGATTACCCCCAAAGTTTTAATTTACAATTTCCACCCCCTCCCCCCCCCCCCCCCTAAAAAAATGAAAAAGCTTGGATGTCCATGTATTACTCTGTTTTAAGAGCACTTTAACTTATTTCTAAAGCACAAATTAAAACTTTAAATATGACTGTGTAAATCCATGTCTGACCATAAGATATCAAGCTATACTACGTGCGGTAGTGGTTAGTACCGTCTTACCCGTAATTTCAGCCTTCCTTCTTAGCTCAAAGCAATGGATTGGTTTCTACTTTAGGCTTGCTTATCTCAGTTATACTTGGGTCCAACTAGGACATTGATTTTACTTGTTTAGCCTTAAAGTTTTACAAAATTGTCTGATTAAGTAAGAACAAGCAAAATTTTTTGGGGGGATAAACAGTTTTCGGCGGCAACAGCAGTTTTGCAGCCATTTCTTCACAATTTCAATACTTTTTGTAGGGAGTTGGGGTCAAAAACGAAAGTGTGCAAAACAGGGTGTAGGAAGGTATATCAATCCCCTGGCAATTTTTTATATGAAAATTTGATATAAGGGGTGGTTTCAATAAAATTTCTTCACAGTTCAACATTTTACCATATTAGAGCAACTTCCATGCCAAGTTTTAATGTTCTATTCATGTTTTAAAGTCTTGAAGAACACATACCTTATGGAAAATAATTACATAAATGACCCTCTTTTTTAAAAAGTGATAAGATAGTTGGTTTAAGTTTTCAGAATGAAAAGAAATTGCTAGGGTATATTTAAAAATGTATTTTCTTTTAAATATTTTCAAAATAATGAGTGTAAAAGCTCTATTTTAAAGATTATCAGACTTTAAAATTCTTAAACTTTAGTCGTCATTTTTGAGAAATTTTATGTATAAAGCAGTTAATTTAAGAATTAATATAAATAAATAAACTAGTTTTCTTTATCTTAAGCTATAATTTAACTTCAAAAATTGTTTTATTACATGTAAAAAATCACTATAAACTTTGGGAAAATATAACGACAAAATGTGGCAACCCTGATTTTTATTGGATAAATTTCTTACATAGCAGAAATCCAATTAGTTTTGATTTAACTCGCCGTGCTAGAGGCCTCTAGTGGCATTTAAATGTTTTCAATTTATTTTAAATATCTAATTTGAGAAATAATTTGTCTATGTTATCAGCTCTTAAATTCATGCTTCTACGCAGCGCGACTACGCTAGCGACACTATGCGGCGAAAATATTTAAATTTTTTTCGATTTTATTGTGATTTCTCTTGGGAGGGTGGTGGTACCCTCCCCCAAAATAGTTAAAAACCTTCCCGGGACATATGAGAATCTACCCTGTTAAGGAGAACCCAATCGGTTCAGCGGTTAGCGAGATCCTTCGGTACAGACACACAGATACACACACAGACAAACAAACATCCTGTTACTTTAGTATAAGGATAGCAGATTTTCTAATAACCATTGTTTTACCCTTCTTGTATTTATTACTTCATTGCATTGGTGAAGATTTAACATACCTATAAAAAAAGTGTTATTTTATTAGTAAAGTAGTTCTTATCGTTAAATACATTTTGGCTTAGGGGTAGGGCTCGGCAGCCGCGTGTAAGGCTCAGTGAAGTAGACATTTTAAAACTTTAAAGTTTATTTCAGCTGGATGTCTAAACCAGTTCATAAACTGACAATCCATCTTTTCAGAATGTCTTTTTATGCCCGCAAGCGGGTTTCAATTTGAGGCTTTTGTGCGTCTGCCCAGCCCCGCTTAATTAATTAAATTAGGTAATCTGCCATACTAGGCAAGGATTATGTACTCATGAGTAAGCTCATTAGTTATCATGATGAAGAGGTCATATTTTCATTGAAAAACTTAGTTGTTTCTCATTCCTATACACAAGAACAACATTGTCAACCATTTTACAATAACCGCTCCTTGAAAATGTGTCAAGTTTAACAAATAAATTAACCAAGTAGTAATTTTATATTCCAGCAACCTCACTACTAAGAAATATTAACTCTTTCAAATTCTTGTTCTTGTGAGTTTAAGAACGTAAAAAGAATGAAGTGGAGGGAAAGAAAAAATAATATGACAAAAATTATTCCAGAATTGTAAAAACAAAAGTTTCTTGTTGAATATTTAAATGTTGAGAGAGATATTTTCTATTCTTTACTCCTCACTGAATTGTTAAATCTGAATGATTTCCCACTTTTGGGAATTATATAAGGAGTCCCCTGCTTTTGGTTTCCGTTGATATAAACAAAGATAACCTATTAGATTCTACTTTTTCTTACCATTGTGTACTTAAACATAAGAATGGTCATTGTTCTTTATCGTTACAACCCTTTATAACATCTATCTACAATTTTAAGCAAGTTATATACATATTGGTATATTTATGCTAAATTTGTTTTCAAAATGTGTTTATGTCCAGAGTGGGGGGGGGGGGGTTAAGAAAGGAATATTTTCTTTTTAAACATTTGTGTCCAAATAGGATTATTCTAAAATTTGAAAGAATGGTAGTAATATTTCATAGTTGCATTAGGAGAACTGTGTAAGACTATAAATCAAATAGATTTACATCACACAGGCCTTGCTAGCTTACACTTTTAGGTTTGAATGATTTACTTTAAATTGAATTTTTAAATTCATGAAAAAATCATTTAAAGGTAATTCAGAAAAATGGGTAGTAGAACAGAAAAGATTAGGGCCAAACAGTAAAGGGGAAGGTAGATTGTGCTAAAATTCCGTAAAGGTGTGAGTTTTAAGGCTACAAAACAGTATTAGAGCGATAATATTCACTAAATATGTGTATTTCTTATTGAAAAAAACTATAGACAACAATATTAGTGAAAAATATTCAGTAAATATTATTGTTCTACTACTTTTTTTAAGCCTTAAAACCCACACCTTTACGGAATTTTAGCACAACCTACCTACCCCTTTTATAACATTTGGTAGTTTTAAAACAATTTCAATACTTACATATATTTTCCTAAGTATAATTTGAAATATTTTTTGTATCAGTTAGCCAACTCAGACAGGCCTGACAGAAGTATTTTGTCTGCTATGGAATATCTACCTGTTCTATCCCCATCATCGCAGAAAATTGTTGCAGTAAGACACTTTATCAAAATTTTCGAGGAATACAATTTGAAGAAAAATTAAAAGACAGCGTAAGAAAATTAAAATATGCTTCCACTTTCTCTTGTCTACACCAAATTAAAACTAATCTCCATTTCAAGTTGGAAAATTAGAAACTTTTTAAAAACTTCTTATTCAAAGTTTTTGTACTCAAAAGAAATTTAACATACTTTGAAATAAATCTTCTACATATGTAATAAAGAAAGAAATGTTTTAAATAATCTTATACAATTCTGCTACTTTTAGAGTGTTCATGGACATCTGGATCAGTTGTTATATCTAACAGCATTCAATCTGTTCCTCTACTGGGTCATCTATGGATTTGTAATATCTTGCAGGTGGGCTATAAAAAAAGTAGAATGTTATTTTCATTGAGGGGATGAAGACCTGGATGATTGATCAAACTATTTTATTTGCATTGCCATGTACAATGTAATCGAACAAAAAGTTGGAAAAGTAAAGGCTAACGGCTGGGGGCCCAGCCGTTTTGCCATTTTTGGACTATTTTCATAGCAAATTACCTAGTCACAAAACATATCTCCACATAAAAATCTTTGCCACTCAAAAACGTTATCAAATGCTTCTAGCCGGTAGCTATTGGTACTAGAAATTTAAAAAACGGTTATTGCTATTGCTTTAACATGAATTAAACCAAAATAAAGTATTAAAAAGTTGATTCCTACGTAATTAATGATGAATTTGCCCTAAAAATAGGCAAAAAACGGCTAAATGGCTGAGCCGCCAGCCGTTACTTTTCCAACTTCTTGTTCGATTTAGGGAAAATAGACCTACCAAGGATTACTCATGCAAAATTTCATATCGAAATTCGAATTCGAAGTGCCATTTACTCATTGATTACGAGATGGTTGCATTACCCCCCCCCCCCCCCCTTATACTAAACCACAATAAATAGATATTTAAAAATTTCCGTATTATAAAAGGGAGGGGGCGAAAGTGACACTTTTTGAAACCAAAATTAAAGTCAAAGGAGAAAAAGTTTGTCTCAGATGATTCAAAATTGTTTAATTTTGCGAGAAACGGCAAAAAAAATATCGGCGGTTTTCGGTGGGAGCAGCGGTTCTGCTGCCGTTTCTTCACAGTTCCATATTGTACCTACCCCTTTAAGACAACTGCCCTGACAAATCTAGGAGCTGTAACTTTTAGTTTTAGTTTCAAAAAGTGTCATTTCTGCCCACTCCCTTTTTCATGCTCCAAAATTGCTAATAATATTTTAGATGTTGACTTAAACTCATTATGATAAACTTCATATGCTGTCATCTTTACCAAAACTTAATCTTGTTAAGTTTAAAGTTATATTACACTTTGTATTTTAAAATGCACATAAACTGTACAAGAACAAGGATGTACATTAAAAGCTTGCTTTGATTCGATTTATGTTTAAGATTTGGAGGAACTTGTGATATTTGTACTGTTGTAGTATCCCTTCCTCATACAGTAATTATGGTTGTTTGGGAGGTAAATTTTATGATAATGATTAATTAATATTTATTACATAATTTAAATAGAATTCTAACTTTTGTTAGCAATTGATTGATATCTAGATAGGCATAGCTTTAGCAGTTCTGAGAGTTAAGACAATATTTTCATCTCTTCCTTGGGACAAAATTGTTCTTCTTCATTCTCAACATTATAAAGACCTAAGGTAGTTTTTTTTATAGATTTTTGTTAAATTTTGGAATTTTTTGTTTTATTTTTGTAAATTCTTGTCAAGTTTGAAGCAAAGAAGAAAAGAATACATTATGGTTTAAGTAATTACCATTAACTTAATCTTTTTAACTATGACTGCAGCAGATATTAGCTAGTGTCTAATTTTAGTTTGATTTCTTATAAAATATTTTTAAAATTTATGAAAATAATGATTTGCCATTGTTTAATTCCAAAATACAAAGAAATTTGCTTTAAAATTAAACTTCGAGAATAATCCTGAATTTTATGTTTGATTGAAATCCTTGATTCTATTTTTCTGATAATTTGTTGAAATGTGTATATTTCCTGGTACAGATATTTGACCAACTATTTGTGTAGATATGTGCACGAATTTTATGCAACCTGGGGACCCTGGATTGTCTCTTTGTATCTACTTTCAGTTCCAGTTCAGGTGCAACTTACATTCATATATAAATTAAAAAATTAGTAATTGAAAAAACTTTTAAATACTTTTTTAATATCGTATGCATTGCTTTAAAAAACAATTTTAATATTTAATACACCTTTCTCATTAATTTGATTATTATCTAGTTGTTTCTGGTTTGCCTGCCGTTTTTGGTTTCCAAATTACCCTTCCAAGCTGACTATGAAAAAAGCTATGAAATGACTGAACAGGTTCTTGCAGATAAGCTACTCTGTAGGGCTCTGGTGGTTGGTTTATTTAAGATGTACTAAAGATATTTTTTATTTTCTAACTAGCGGTTGCGCCCCTAGCATCTAAGGGCTCTGTATTCAATGGGGCAGAAAGGGGCTAAAAAATAGCTTAAAACCGTCCCAAGACTTAAATATAAAGTAAAGTGACCTAAAGCAAATATGGGACCTATGTGAAGCTTACCTAAAATAGAGAACCCTTTCAGTTTAGAAGTTATTAGGATCTAAGCTTCAAACAAAAAACTCTTACTACTTCATATAATAGGATACATTTCCATATCTTGCAGAAATCAATGAACAAAGGGATAGTTGCATGAACTGCATTTGACAAGTTTTATTGAAAAGCATAAGTTTCAAAAATACAATATAACATATAAAATTTTGTATTACAATAAATAGCAATTAGGTACCACCAAAATAGTCATCATGCTGTTTTTGTGAAAACAAGACAGTCATTTATGTTGCATATATCTAAAAGATTTGATTTTCAAGTCTTGATATTTTTTAAAATACCTGGCAGAAAATTTAAATTCTTTCAAATATAGGTCCTATAGATGTAGTTTAAACAATAGAACATAAAAAATATGCAGTTCACTAAATTCAAGTTTAAATGCACTTCTTGCAACTATCCCTTTTGTACTATTTGTTATTACTATTTCAATACAAATAGGTTAAGATTTAAAAATAAATTCAGGGAAGAGGTTTTGAAGAACAAAACATAGACCAATCTGAGACGTTGCAAGGATCAGGTTTTACACTTTTGAAAAGAGATAATTTCACATATGAAAAATGTTTACCAAGCTTATCATTTGCACTTAAAATATCAAAAAGAATCTTTTTAAAACATTATTTATAGTTTTTCCTTTATATTCTAAAATTATATCAAACATTGTGTTTTAGAGGTAAACGGTGTGAGGAAAAAGAGACAAAGTTTGGTTAAGCTTTTAACCTCTCCCCAACGTAAAATAGGAAAAGCACAACAAAATTTCTTTTTAAGTTGTTGTAAAGCTACTCTACATATAAGCTTTAGGTTTGTGGTTTGTATGTAAAATTCTGTCTTTGGTTGCATGTTAAAATTTTAATGAAAGAAAATGGCGAAGATTGTCCTGTTTTTCAGAATTCTTAATTGAAAAGGCTAGTTTCTCAGTTTCTTATAAAAAGGATTAAAAATAAGTAATTTATATAGTGTTGGTCTTAACATTTTTTGTTAATTTTTTTGCAACTTTAATTCCAAAAGTTGCTGTACCTTTAAGATTATATTTTTAGAGTAAATAAAAGTATATTTTCAGTCATAAAAAAATTTGCCCCTTTCTAATGGCTCTTTTCTAGTTTTGTATTTATAAAAACCAAAAAAAAATACTTCTTTCCAAAGAAGGTAACAATAACCTTTATTTATTACCAATTTTTTAAAGTCTGGCTGGTTTAGGTAAAGTATTTAGGTTAATTCAATAGGGTTGTATCCTGCAGGGTTTTAGGTAAAAAATTTTTAGTTAATTGGATAATTTGATTATCTTATCATTTACCTATCTCTACATTACTGAAAGTACGGGATTATACGAAATAAGTATAAAAAGGTAAATTTTCTTGTGCTTTTCTAAGAGGACTTATCAGCTTGTTGTAAAAGGACACACAACATCAGAGAAGGGGTTCACAGTTCTTATCAACAGGAATTCATACAATTTAGCAAACTAGGAAAAGTGGACTCCTAATGAATAGAATATTTTGCAATAATTAAATTTTTTTTTTTTAATCCTTACCTCACAATTATTGTGGAAAAGAAAGCGTCGAAGATTTTACCCCATTAACACAGACTTACAGCAATCAACTTCATATAAAGATTGAAATGAGCATATTCTTTTTTTTCATGACTTTCGAATAGCATTTGATACTTGTCTACTTGACAATATTGTATGGAATCTATCTGTTCTCAGACCCGTATTACCAGTCACACAGTTACTACTACTACTGCTGCCACTACACAAAGTTCTTTGAATTCTCTTCACCAAGGGTTAGTCAATTATATTTAGCGGTCAACTTTCTAAGAGATAGATGTTCTAGAAACACTTGCTCAAAGAACATGAATATGAGTACCTATACGGTAATGTAATTCACAATTTATTCGCAATAGCCATATGTCTAATAAGTGATCGATTCATATCTTGGCTTTGACATATGTCAATGTAAGAGCCAAAGATGTTAAAACTTGAATTTAAGAATATGGGTAATGGCTTGGCTCATTAACAGCCACTTACAGATAAATTCCTCATAATATAATTTAATTGCGATAGGTCACAGTACTTTTGCAAAGAGAAAGATTTTGTTAACAATTTACTTTTTCATAAATCCCAGAAAGGTTAAAAGCATGTATAAATCCATGTTAAAAAGAATTGGATATTCTGGAATGTGATCCTGGAATTTACTAGGATAAAAAGTGGTAAAGTTTTGCCCTAAATTCTTAACTTTATCACCTCTTTTCCCTGAATGTGTCAAATAGTTTGGTTAGATAAAGTTTTTAGATCAAGCTCTGGAAAAAAAATTCAACAGGCCCAATGTTTTATTAAGGGTATGTGTAACCTAGTGGGGTTTTTTAAAACCCCTCAGGACCTAAACAACTAATTTGAATGGATACATATATAGTTCAATGAGAACTTTGATTGCATAAACCTTATGTCAATATCACCAGACATTACGATTTTTATAGGTCAAGCCATTCCCCTACATCTAATTAAAACTTGCAAACAAATAATATGGTTCAGATGCAAACCTGACATATCTTCCTCTAACTCAGTTATACACAAGGTGTCAAATAAATATTTGAATCTACTGCAGTTCACGGTAAAATATTGCCAAAAAATTATGAATTTTAAAATGCTGCTAGCTGCCAAACGGCTGAACGTACAAATCATGCCCGCACACTGTTTTAAGCGGCATAAGAAGGCCTACAAATAATCTAGAATAGCCATAAATCAATAATGCATAATTATCTCGCATTGCAAAAAAGGCCTATTTTACGAGTTTTTTCTTCTTTCAAGCTTTCCCTGTGCATCATTGGATCTTGGCTATTCCAGATTATTTGTAGGCCTTCTTATACCGCTTAAAATGGTGTGCGGGTATGATCTGTTCGTTCAGCCGTTTGGCAGCTAGCAGCCTTTAAAATTCATAGATTTTTGGCAATATTCGTTACCAGCAATATTTTACTGTGAACTGCAGTAGAACCAAATATTTTTTTTCAGGGAAATAGTAAGTTTGCATGGACAGGTTCCCAACGAATCAAGAAATTATTGTAGAAGTTTAGTAACTGAAAAGGTATATTAATTATTGTTTCCTTTCTCTTCAATTTCTATTATATTTTAATTTTGAAATCAATTAAGACAAACTTTCTTTTAAAGCTTAAATCTATTTAAAGATCTCTATTATATTTAAGTTTTGAAATCAATTAAGACAAACTTTCTTTAAAAACATGAATCTATTTAGAGATTTTATAACTATTTGGGTTAATATAATTTGTCATGTAACCTTTTAATTCTGTAATCACGCAACCTTGCTATCAAAATTTAGTTAGATTTTCAGTAGAGCGCAGCTTTTCTGTAACTTAATAATTATTTCAGTACAACTGTGCCTGCAAAGCAATATCGGCTGGCAAAGCGGTCATTGAAACCATGGGAAGGTAAATATTCAGATTTTAATATTTTTTTTTGCTTAAAAGAGGTATTTTAAAACCTGTAGGTAGATACATTTTTTATTTTGAAAGCACTTTATTATGATTTTGATATTTTTTTGTGTTTATTAAAGTAGACTATAGTTGTCCTTCTAAATTATTATTTGCTTCAATATAAGAAGGTTAATATTTGAAATTTAAAATCAATCTATTACTTATTGAAAGGATTGTAATTTATATAGGTTAACATACATAAACATTACTTATTGAAGACATTTAAATTACGTAATCTTAGAACTTCTTACGTTAATATTCATCTACTCTAAAAAAAAAACACTTTGTCCGTCAGTCTGTATTTGTTATTATTACCTACTAAGCTTTACTACTTCAACCTGTCAATTTGCTATATTTTAGTTATGGGTATTTGAAAAGGATAATGTATTGTATTGGCCGAATTGTTAACATTATTGATACATTCATTTAGAAAATAGTGTTTCTTTATGATGATCAACTTTTTTATAGTAGCTAGATGTGTGTATGTCTGTTTGTTTTTCCCCAGCTAAACTCTAGACTTTGTAATTTAATTTTCAGAGATGCTTTAAATAATATGTCTTAATCAATTAAATTTAAGTTACAAAACATCATAAAGAGGACTATCCACGAACATGAGCACGTGATTTTAAGCACCTTCCTACATTGATCCATAGTATTTTTTAGTGAATATACTAGGTTTATGTTAAATATTTGGTTTATCGACTAAAAAGTTATGCACCACCATGGTTTTATATGAAAAAAAAACTTTAAAATGTAAAGCATTTTTAGATACAATATCATCAACTGCTTTGTTGAGTTCAAAGGACAAAATAAAATAAAAGCATCAAATGCTGTAAATTGCAATAGTATATTAATTAAACTGTTTAAAATGTTACAAGCTACCAACCCTTTTCTAAACTTACATTTGTAATCAAAATGATATACTTTTGTGTCAAAGCTTTTAAACAACAGTTTGAACTCATTAAAACATTTGATGAATGTGCACCAAACTATGCTTAACATTTCAAAGTTTTTTTCATATAAAACCATGGTGAAACCTAACTTTTTAGTTGATACTTTTAACAGTTATAAATATATCTCTTCCATAACATTTATAAATTAGTAACTACTGCTGCTTCATAACGAAATATATTTCAAAGAAAAAAATCTTCATTATCAATCGCATCTCTTGTAGAAGTGAATCAAGCAATATTAGCTTGGTCGTTTAGTTGATAAACCAAATAATAAACATAAACCTAGTATATTCACTATAAAATGCCTATTATCAATGCTGGAAGGTGCTTAGAATCACTTGCTCTTGTTCGTGGATAGTCCTCTTTGAAACATAAAATACACAAATTTTAGTACTTAGATTGATCTGGCTTTTCTCGTTTGATTTGATTTTGGCTTTTGATTTGCAATAATATCTTATTTATCAAATAGCAAAAATGAATATTAAAATTTGGAAAGGTTATTGATTTTTGGTAATCTAGACTGACATTACAAAAGCATGTGGTAATCCAAACTCAAACTTGCACCACAAAGTTTAAATTTTCACTTAACAGTTAATTAGCTTTCCAATTAATCATTTAGAATACTTACCTAGCAAGATTGTTGCAACACTTATTGTTACAATGTGCAGAAATGTAAAGGAATATTTTACAAATAGATTACTCTAGGATATTCCATCTATCCAGGATTATAGGGATATTTTATAAATAGATTAATAGGATGGTCATTGGTCAATCTATCTGGGAATATTGGTTTATTTCATACATAGATTGTATGTATAATTAATCTATCTGGGTATATTGGGATATTCTATTAATTAATAGTCCTAGAATTTTCAGTTTTTCTTGGAACATTGGGAAATTTTATAAATAGTTAAGGATAGTTTAAAAATAAATTACATAAAAAAAACAATCTGAAGGCTGGTTAAGTTATCTGTTGTCTCTGGATTACAAAGCTTCTTTGAAGTATTGAATTTGATTTTGTGCAATACAGAAATGTTTCAAAGTGTTTCCATAGATTTTATATAATAGATCATTAAATCGGGGTAAAAAGGGTGAATTGTTCTAGGTATTTTGACAAGGCGTCAAATGATTTTCTCATATGCTCATATGCTCAAATGCTTATAAAATTGCAATCGAGACACAAAACGCATGATAACTCAAATTATAAAGAATGGAATCAATTTATCATTCAAATGTCAGAGTTAAATCTATTCCTCTTTTGTGTTATAAAAAGTATGCATTGCCTATTCTACATTCATTTTTATTAAATAAGGTTTTTAATTTCATAGGTACTTTCTATGAAACTCTGTTCTATCAAAGTACCATTTTTATTGATACTGCATTATTTTATAGAGAAAGAAAAGAGTAAAATAAATGTAGCAATGTATAGTATACATTAATGACCTATTTTATAAATATTTAATTTTCTTTATAAGAAACAAGTCCAACATTTTAGTACAAGGGGGTAGATTACTAATGGATAATATTAACTTATACTTAAACTAGCAGCCCCTACAAAAGGTTTCTAGGGGCACTTGAGGGAAGAAGGGGGTCTACTTTACATTTTTATTAAAAGTAAAAATATTTTTTGGGGGGAAGAGGGGTGCGTTTCATTCGCGATTTTTCTATGAGGGTGTAGGTACACTTCCAAAAATAGTAGTAAACCTTCCCTGGACCAATAGGAAGCTTTTTTGTAAATGAGAACCAAATCTGCTCCGCGATTAGCAAGATCCATCAAACTAATAAACATCCCGTTACTTTAATAAAAGGATAAATATGAAGAATGCAGCTTATTTATTTTATTATTTTTCCTCTATTGCCATAATACATTTTTATTTTCATGGGTTTATTCATCCTTGTTTATCTGATTAATTTGCTTTGATTAAAACAAATACAGAATTTTAAATAACATTTTTTTTAAATCTAGCTTTAAAGTGGATAAGGTGTTTTCAAGAAGGGACAGGGAAAACTAAGATTTCAAATTAAGAAAACAGGGATAGAGAAATCGCAGATATTCAATCCCCCCCCCCACTAAAAAAAACTTTTAAATGCCTCAAACTTTGCCTCTCATGTCATTTTTAAAAGCGAAGCTTTTCTATAATTAGGGTCGGTCCGTACGTCCGTCCGTCCGAGATAGATAGCTTTTATTCGTTAACTTAGGCATGTTAGAATTGTCCTATCGATTTCAAACTTTGCATGATGATTCCTGTAGTAGTTGGGTACGATTTAGAAAGCGTAGCAACTCTATAATCATTACCAGAATGTCCGTACGTCCATTTTAAACATGTTGATTTTTTTACTTTTTTAACAACAAAATTTCAAGTGTTCTATTTATCCGTTTGATCTGATTTTTGGTATATTGATTCCTGGGACAACAAAGAACAATATTATAAGCGAAGCAACTCTATAATCAAGTCCAAAATGTAAGTATGTCCATAAGCATTATCCTGTTTTTAAGCAGTTTTTCAACAAATTTACTTACAATTTTGATTCGACATTTATACATTTATGTTCCGATTTTCTAGTTCAGATACTATACAAGTGTTAATGTCCGTTTGTCCTACCGTTTCAGTGCTTCGCTTTTATGGATGTTGTCATCCTTTTTGTTATACAAATACTTGTCTCTGGTCTTTTCAAGTGGCCTAGAGCATTTTAGATTATTCCTGTTTTAGGATTTTTTTCTAAATTAAACGGTTAATTAAAGACATGTAGAAATCTTTAAAATTGTTAAAGGAAAACTTGTAATTTTTGTACTATTAAAAGATGAAGAGTTAGTTGGTTAAGATAACTAAGAATACCAATATTACAAAGTCATTAAGTACTAATAAATAAAGAAAAAAACGTGTTTAAACTATTTTTGTAAATGGTTTTACCAATAATACTAATTTGATACCGCTTTTTTTGGAAAGGAAACCCTAGGAAAATATGTATCAAAACATAATATGGTTTAAATTGATTAAAACATCTAAGACAAAAGATTTGTATATCTGTGAGTGAAAGTAACACGAAAAAAAACCTGTAAATTCCTAAACCCAATTAAAAGATCTTTTGATTAACCGATTTTTAGGAGCGAAGATACTCTTTTTCTTTGGGAAAGGGTACAAAGTCATAAAGGGAATGTTGGTAATGATTAGGGGGACGGGTTTAAAACAGCAAAATTTCCACATCCCCCTCCCCGTTAAAAAAAAAACTTTATTTGTTTGTATTTTTTACTTTCACCCTTTTCCAAGATAAGTTGATATAAATGTAAAAAGTTGGCCCATATACTTGAATTAATGCTTTTCACACCAATTTTATTCCAGGAAATGAGACAAACTTTCTTTAAAACAAATAGTTGAGATGACGGAAGGAAGTTACACAGAGTGGAATATCATTGGTCTGGGGAATATTCTACAGTATATTATCTTTAATAGCAGCTAAGAAAATTATATTTTATGATTAGAGACGATCAGCTTTGTAAATAGGTATAAGTAATTTTCTTAAACCGCTTTAGCTTTAGATAATGAATAAATGTTTTTTTTCAATGCTTTTATCTTTATTAAAGCATTTCAATTTCAATTCTGAAATACTGATCCAACACTTACACAACCTATTGCAAAGGTTATTTATAAACCAAGGGCTGGAAACCCTGAAAAATAATTCTTCCATTAACTTTACCAAAATAAATTGAACTTTTTCCTTCTCCCATGAGGCGTTGGATAGTTGGGTGGGTGTGCAAATAAAACAGATCAATGTTTGTTACCAATTAAAATAGCAAATATCAGATAAGATATCAGAGCTAAGGGAGAAATTGAATTATACTCTTGGGTTCTTTTAAGATTTTAGAACATTCTTGACACATGAAGGGGATAGTTCAGTGAATTTTAAATAAAAAGTAGTAATTTCATGAATGGTATTTAGTATGTTTCATGACTGGTATTTAACTAGTTCAGCTTCTTAGCTTTCATACTCAAAAAAGTTTTAGATACATTTTTTTACTACAAGATGAAATTGATGTTTGCTTTAGCTTTTGATTACGAATCTAGAATTATGATTTTATCCATTTTTGTTGTAAAGTAAAATGACTGTATATGTTTTAATAATGGTAGTGCGAATGGGGCGTTTGTCCAAAATTATGGTATGGAGACCGCTCTTCTATGAGTACTACTAAAAACCTATTTTTACTGCAATACACATAGACATTCTCATCGTCGGTTCGTCTATTTAGAATGCTTATCCCTCTATTCCCACAAGTATAATACGAATTTGGTTGAGCTGGTGGTAGCTCAACAAAAGACCCATGCGAAGTATTATATTGCTTTAATCTAAGAATAAATGGTTGGTTTTGATATTCGATCAGAATTATATAAGTATATTAAGTATTAAGGAAGGAAAATGTTTTTATAAAGTGTATTTACATTACAAGTGAATAAGTTTGGTATTAAAATATTTACAGGATAAGTGTTAAAATCATAAGTAGTGTAGGACAGAAAAGTGCCCTAAGTCCCAAGCATTGAATTGTGCTAAGTGTTAGAATTCTAACATAAGGCCTAAGCCCAATTCATGCTAAGTACTGAGGGTCCTAAATTTAAACTACAATGCATGCCAAACAACTAAGTCATTACCTTTTAAAGCCAGAAGAACTTGATGGTAGGAGAGTCAATAAATAACTAACTTATTTTAAGAGGTGCATGCTATAACATCAACTTATAATAAGGATCTAAGTGTTTGTCTGTTTAATTAAATGTCTGTATGTTAACTTGTGACGTAAATCAGGCATGGTTGTAGGCATACATACTTGTACTAAATGGTTACATGATTACTTTAACAATAAACATAATGTCTTTAATAAACATATAATATTAATGTCTCACATACAATTTACCATGATTAGGCTAGCATTACCCATATATAGTATTATATTGGTAAAGATAGGCCTATGAATGCATAAAAGGATATAAATAATGCCTTGGGCCTAGCTAAAGTAATTGTGTCTCGTGCCTGAGTTTTACTTGATAATTACTGGGGCACGTCAATCAAATATTTAGATTCTACTCTTATATAGTGTTAACTTTATATCAAACATAGGTAGATAGTCTGGATGCGAAGCATTTCTGTAAAAGTCTTATTCGTACGTTCAAAGAATTTGAAAATTGGGGATCGCATCTCCAATAAAGGCCGGGGCCTTACCCTTGCTTGTATTGGTTAAACAGTTTATTTTATAAAGAAAATAACCAATGAATTTGTAAGTTTGAAATATTCCATCTTTATTTTCATCCTATTCTGTTCTAAAGATTCAAAATAATATCATTTATAAATAACAAAAAAAATATTTTATAAATCTGAGATATATTGAGATAGCATTGAAAGGGGGAAGGCGGAGGTGCCACTTTTTGAAACCAAAAGTAAAACGTGCATGATCTCAGCCCATAAAAGATTTATAACTCTAAAATTCTGCACAGCAGTTGTTTTGTGGAGAACAATATGTTTCTACAGTTTATACAATGATTGCAATTTAAATTTAATTTCAAAGGGTGGAGGCGGATGTGCCACTTTTTGAAACCAAAAGTAAAACGTGCCTGATCTCAGCCCATAAAAGAGTTACAGCTCTAAAATTCTGCACAGCAGTTGCTTATGTGGTGAACAATATGGAACTGTGAAGAAACGGCGGCGGAACTGCCGCTACCACCGAAAACCGCAGTTTCCCGCTGATTTTTTTGCCTTTTTTCGCCAAATTAGACAGTTCTCAATCATCTGAGATAAACTTTTTTTCTCATAAAAATTTCCCTTTATATTTTTACGTGACACTTATAATATTTCAAACATTTAAAAGAAATTGCAAGTGTAAAATCTTACAAGTGTCAAGTAAAAATATAAGCAGAATTTTTATGAGAAAAAAAGTTTATCTCAGATTATTAAAATTATGGCGAGAAAAGGCAAAAAAAATTGGCGGGAAACGGCGGTTTTCAATGCATTTTGTATATAAATTTTGCTCTGATCATTTAATATTTGTTTAGGACTTATCATGTTCATAATTCTTCAAGACCTTTGTGGAATCTTCTAGAAAAACCTGTTCTGCCGCATTTTAGACTTGCAGGTGTCCCATATTTTGTAACATTTACAAAAAAAACTTACCTAAAATGTTTTAATGATGATTAGTTTATACAGAAAATTGTGTTTTGTTGTATTTTTAGCCAGAGATTGTTTAGCAGAAGGGGTTACATTTTACAATGACCATTACAGAAGGAATTATCTTAACATGGCAAGGTAATTTCACAGTCTTTATCAATATAAGCTACTCTATAATATTTCATTGGTTGTGTTTGATCCTTTTTCTTGATTTTTATACTATCACTTTAATCATGTTTATTCTTTAAATAGCCTTCTGTTTTTTTTATAATTAATTACACTATGTTTACAAATATTGTATTATTATTTTTCATATAAAAGTAGTATTAAACTTTAAGTCATACTCATTGTATCTTCCTTACATAAATTCTAAGCTTTTTGTATCATTTTTAGTAGCTGTAGCCGCAGTCCACCTCCCCCTTACTCCCTACACCCCCAACAAGAAGCAACATATGTAAATGTAGATTTTCATCACCCTGAGCAGAGAAATGAGGTATATAATTCATAATATTGCTATTGAATTAGTGAATTGACTATTATAGGCAGATCACTTATAATCAGCGACATCCAAGCTTTTTGTTTTGAAAGGGTAAAATAAGGGATTTCAAAGGTTTGAGGAATTCATCTAATTTTATGGGTAAATACCCTTTTATCTCCACACTTTAACGTCTGTGACTATAACCAATTTACATATAAACTCTTTGCAATCAATGGAATAAAATCTTTGCACCCATTTTTGGTAAATATAAAATAAATATTTAAGGATGATCAAAGTAGTTATGTTGACCAAGACCCACACTTTGAAATGGAATTAGACCTGGGAACGACAGGAACAAGTATTTTTTTTCATACACTTTTTGCTACAATTAGAGTCAGTTTGTCTGTCTATAACTTTCTATAATCTATATTTTTGCATGATTGGATGGTCATATGTCTAATTTGTAGGGCTTTACTTTTATGAATGTTGTCCTCCTTGATTCTAATCTGAGAAATCTTGAATATTCCACTGAAATAGATTCACCAGCTAACCACGACTGTACCTATGTAACTACTGATCATGCTGCTCAAGTTGATGAAAATACTGCTAATGATGATGTGCTGGAGGAGAGTTTCAATGGACAACAGGAATATTTAAACATATATATTAAGCGATTATAATTTGTTTTAATCCAATCTTAAATGCTTGCAGTTAATAAAACCTAAAAAAACCTTTAGAAATGGGCCTTTCTGGGTTTTAAGATAAAGCATCTATAGGTAAAATTTATTTAAAATTGCTGTGATTCAATTCAGGCAAGTTAGATTTTTGTAAATATTTTCCAATTTTGCATCAAGATTCCTACAGTAATTGTATAATCAAGAAAGTTATGCAGTTTTCTAAGGGAAAAAAATAAGAGTAGTGAGTTGGTAGAAATATTCCACTTTGAATTATTTACCAGAATCTTAGTCCCACATCTCTGACGTCATTCAATATCTGCACTAATGAAAGCATTGCTTCTCCATAATCAATACTTTTTTCTCTTCTTAATTTTATGTGTTTAAATTGTTTACAGGACTGGAGTGAAACAAGTATTATTATCTAAGTAAGTAATGAATGACTATGCATCCTTTTCCCTACATATAGACTAGCAACTACGCTCTTGGAAGCCTCTAGGGAAGGAGGGTGGGTTGTAGTTCGACTCTTCACTCTAAATTTTAGTTTTTAGCAGAAAATAAAATAAAAACATTGTGGGGGGTAGGAATATTTCTAGAGGTGTTGTCTCTTATTATGATAGAACCCTCCCCAAAAATAGTTATAATCCTCCCCTGGACCTATACGAAGCTTTACTGTAACGAAGAAACATAAAGGTCCAACGGTTAGCGAAATTTTAAGCTACAGACAAAATAATTTTACTTTTTTATGTTATAGGATTAATAAATTTTCAGAATCACAAATAACAACAATAGCATAAACTTCAATTGTGTCTTTTTGCGAAAATGCGGAGGTGAATGCACCCCTATAATTTAGTACCTGAAATTAAATATGAAAATAGTATACTTATATTATGAATATCATTTTATGATATATTTTATCCCATATGTACAAAAACTAATAAATATTTATATGTAATGTATCTTACGATTTTAGAAATGCTTATCTATAACACGAAGTATTACGATGTCTGTCTGTCCAAGTAGATGTAAGTACTAAGTAACTGTTAAACAGATTAGTAAGTGCTGTTTCAGTGGTGGTTTTAGGCTAATTTCCGGGGGAAGAAGGTGCAGGGACCTTCCTCTACTAGTTAACGTACTACTTTTACCATATCTTGCTGAACTGATTGAAGTTAAGACCTTTTCTGCCAATAAGCTCACCCAGTTTTTCGATGAGGCCATCCAGGGTAGAAAAAAATTTCTTTGGAAAATATATCATTCCTGTCACCAATAGTGGCATCCTTCTTCAGGCATTAATCAATATATTTTAGAGGACATTACACCAAAAGTGTCCTTCTAAATTTGCAAATTATCTGCTTGTTTATTAGCGACGCTACTGTATAAATTATTTTGTATGTCCGAAAAGTGGGGAAATGTAATTTTCTTTGAGTTTTTTTATGAAGATTCTTTTGACAAACAAGCCTATACTTATTTTGTTTCGGTAATTTCCCTTGAACTTAAAGTGAACCATAAAATTGTTTAAAGTTAGGTTAGGTTAAGTAAATATCAGAAGCGCCCTGTAGGATTTAAGATCCCAGCAAATGCTAGAAACACATTTGTAAAATTAGAATGAGGTGGGGGACCTAAGCTTCTTTTATATTATATCTTATTTGGTAGGTAGTTATATTTATTTCAATTTGTATATTGATCCTGGAATCTAACGGGATCTAAGACATGGACGAATAATCAATAACAAGGGAAAAAAATTATTACTTCTGTTCTGTGGATTAAAAATATCGGTTGATATTTTTAGACATTGGCTTTTTGTACAAGCCATACAAGCACCTAAAGATTTTAAGTAGATTATTGAAAGAAAATGTTTATAAATCTTAAGATGCCAGCATAATTTACATTTTAATGTCTCCCTTACTGAGATGTATCTATTTATTATACTAATTAGAATTCAACCCATGCATTTGGGTTAATACGTGTACTTAGAAACACACACACTCACACACAGACAAACAAATTAAAGAATAGTTATTTCTTTTATCGTATTATAAACCGCTTTCCGCGGATATAGAATGTACAATTATTAGATTAAAACTAGTTTTTTTAGCCCCGAGGTGCCGAAGGCATGGGCTAAAAAAACTGGTTTTAATCTTATGATTGTACATTTCTATATTCGTAGAAAGCTGGATATAATACGATGCTAGACATAGTTTTTTCGTATGGATGAGAACCGGTTCCTATCCACCGGATTCGAATGAATACGAGAAAAAGTAAACAAAGCAGAAAATAAAACTATATAAGAAGAGATTCTTTGATTTATTAAAGGGACATACAGACAAATAATACAGTTGCTACGCTTCCAATAAACTCAACTCATCAATAAATATAAATGAAAGGTCAACTAGACACTTTTTATAATGTTTTTTAGGTTTATTTTCATTTAAAACGTATATACGTATATATGATTTAAATTGTTTGGAAATACTAGTATCTTATTCCATTTCTGTTTGCATACAATGAGGTGGACCTTCACTTCCCATATCATAACATCCACATATAATTTTCTAATTGCAATAACACAATAGCATTTGTTTGAGTTCATCTATGACACTGAAGCAAAAGAGAAGGGGCAGCTTATTCTATTTTAATACTAGAGTTTTTGCATGCATGAGGGAGAGAATTATAAGTGATAATAGTTCCTAAGATTTATAAATATTTCTTATTAGATTGTTTGAAACTTTCAGTATGGCCTCGAAACCGATTAATTTCCGCTGGATTAGGACCGATATTCAGCAATGCTGAAAAAATATGTATAGCATCGTTTTCCATGTATAGGTATTAAAATAAAAGTATCAAAATTAATACCAGTTTTTTCAGGCCTGATAGGCCGAATGCTATATTTTTTCATATTAATATCTTGAGAAAGCTGTCTATAATACGATGCGATAAATATTATTAAATCATGATTGGATAATAAAAATTAGTAGTGTCCAAACTTCAACCAACAATTTATATCCACAGAATAGGTGATTTTGTTCATCGTAATTGTGAGGTTTACATCAATTTATTGTCCCTCGTATTATCCTCTAAGACCAGGGATCTAAATGTATAAGACAATGGCCGTTGATGGTAGAAAAAATTACCTTTTCAGTAGATTACAATTAATGGTTGAAACGTTTAGACTCTCAACTTAATGAACCAACTAATTAAATTTCAAAAAAGAACCCTAAATTGTTAAGCAAACAAAAATGAAAATTTCGGGGATTAGTGTAAAAAAAGTCCTTGCTAAAGATCCATAATATTTTTAGTAGCGAAGCTACTCTATAATTCACTTTGTCCGTCCGTCAGTCAGTCCGTCCGTCAGTCAGTCCGTAACGCTATGGGGGAAATGGGATTTACTCAGCTCCTATAAAAGATAGAATGCTGAAATTTTTTGACAACATTCCCATCATTAAGGAGCACAATTGACTATAAAAAAATCATTGGCGTTCGGACCGATTTTTAGCAGGTTTTAGGCTATTTTTATATTTTTCACATTTTTCTCCATATCTTCAGTGTTTATGGTCCGATTTTCAAAATTTTTTCAGTTACAGATATCAAAATTAAATTTCCCGTCGTTTAAAGGAACAACCATGAAGGCCAGACTGCCTTTTTAGCAGGTTTTAGGCTATTTTTATATTTTTCACATTTTTCTCCATATCTTCAGTGTTTATGGTCCGATTTTCAAAATTTTTTCAGTTATAGATATCAAAATTAAATTTTCCGTCTTTTAAAGAAAACAATCATGACGGCCAGACTGCCTTTTTAGCAGGTTTTAGGCTGTTTTTTATATATTTAACATTTTTCTCCATATCTTCAGTGTTTATAGTCCGATTTTCAAAATTTTTCAGTTATAGATATCAAAATTAAATTTCCCGTCTTTTAAACAAAATAACCATGACGGCCAGACTGCCTTTTTGGCAGGTTTTAGGCTATTTTTATATATTTAACACTTTTTTCCATATCTTCAGTGTATATGGTCCGATTTTCCAAATTTTTTAAGTTAAGGATTTAAAAATTAAATTTTTTGTCGTTTTAATAAAACAACCATGACGGCCAGACTGCCTTTTATCAGGTGTTTAGCTATTTTTATATGTTTTACATATTTCCCCATATCTTTGTTTATTTTGATGCAATTTTCAAACTTTTATGGGATATCAGTATCAAAATAATTTTTCCCATTGTTATGAGCATCTTTAATATAATTTACTTTGACCATCGTCATCATGCAAAATAAAACAAGGTTTCATGGTTATTTTATCCAATAAATCTATTCTTGATTTTAGTAAAAACCTTTTAAATCTACCCTGTACGTATTCCCATCGACGACTTTTTGTGCTTCGCTACTTATGGATGTTGTCATCCTTGTTTTTAATGTGGAAATGAATGCACATCAAATTAGCATTGGGAGACAGGCATGCATGAATACAATTAATCTCAAGTAGATGGGCGATGGCAGGAATATTCAGGGTCAGATTCTGTACACTATATATGGGTTTCAAATATTTTTTTTATTAATATTTAGTTAATATTTAATTTAATTTTTAGAAGCAGTATTTTTGTGCTTATTTGGCCACGTACTTTTTCAAGGTATGTACTGTACATTCTCTGACTATTGGTTATCTTCAATCAGATGGGTGGGTGGTAGTATTCCCCAAATCTATTGTAGATTATCAGAACCGCCAATTTCTAGAATTTGTCTTGGGACGTTGGTGGCACCATCATAAGGAATTGTTATAAACCTTTCCAGGACCTATGAGAAGCTACATTGTAAAGGATAACCATATCGGTCTAACGGTTGGCAAGATATTTCGGAACAGAGAGACAGACACAGATCAGATCCTATTAATTTTATTTATGAATGATATTTTTGTATAATTGCAATGCATTCTTTTTAGAGGTTAGCGATATCTCAATGGACAGACGGACAAACATCATTATACTTTGAATTATAGATATGGTATTTTAGTTAGTATTCTATAAAAATTATGATAATAATTTATCTTTTCCCTAAAGTATAATTAAACTAATGCCAGCAGTAAAAGAGTATTCTGATATTTTAATTCGTTTGAATATTTCCTTTTTTTTGTCATTCATACTAACGTTTTAGTATTTCAATTTATTTTTCTTTATGATTTTATCCATTGCTCACTAAAACAAATGGTTTTATTACCGCTAAAAGTTTCACCTAATGAATTGATATGAGCTTTTTTGCGCTATTAAACCCATAAATTTTCGTTATAAAAGTGTGTTTTGGAGTCTTCGTTTTGAAGTAGTATAACATCTCTTTAAATTCAGTTTATGACAAAAATGCTCTGTGACTAGCTCATTAAAAACAACTTTAAAATTCGCAATTAGCAAGTTGTGGGTTGATTAATGTGTTAAAGTTATGTTTAGACATAACAAACAATATTTCATATTAGCTGAAAAAAAAGCTTTTTCAAATATTACATTGTGTTGAATACTTATTCAGAAAGGGAGGGGACTTTGAACTTAAAATTATAATACTTTTACACAAAGTTTTATAAAAATGTTTTCTTAGTGAGAGGCTTAAAAACGTTATGATTTAAAAAGTTCTATTGTAATCGGTTGGTACAAACTCAAACTTTTTGGCACGGTTTTATAAGCGTAAAATCTCTATAATTATGTCTTATAAGGTAAGTATGTCTTCAAGTAATACTACATCATACAGTTGCAATGTCCTTTTATCTGATTTGTAGAGCTTTCTTTGAATGCATGTTTCAAGAAACCTTTTCCAAAAAATACTTTGAAACTCCACAATTTACCCTCCAACAAAAAGAAATGAAAAGCTTGGACGTCCTTGCATGTTTCATCTTATTTAAATTTTGCTTTTATGATTTCTGGTGTATATTGGATGAACTGTTATTAATGTAATTAGCCAGTAATTAGTGGGAGTTATTAGATTATCACTTTCATTCCATATAAATGTTTATTCATATTCGCTAGTCCAATATAATTCTTAAACACAATAAAGTAATTGGGCGTTGGTTTGTCTGTGCTTTTTGGAAATCTGTTTATTGACCATGGGCATGTCTTATGATATTTTCCAGTTGGGACTAATTGGCTATAGAATCTGTAGGGAAAATACCTTGGTCCTTGAACAGGTGCAATTGTTCAGTGAGGACTTAAAAACAACCAGAGCTGATTGTCTCATGAGTACTATGTACATACTACATAGCATCACTTTAACTGCTATATTGTAAAGGATGTTACCCTATTATATAAAGTAGAAAGCTTTTTTTGTCTATTGAGAAGGATCTTGCTTTCTGCTGAACCGATATGATTCTCCTTTACAGTGAAATTTCTTATTGGTTCAGGGATGGGTTTTAACTATCTTGGGAGAGGGTTTCTCCACCCTCTCAACAAAAATGACCCTATCCAAAAAAAATTTCTTCATGAAATATAAATTGAAAAGTGAGAAGGATCAACTTCCCCCTTACAACTTAATTGTTGCTCTCCTTTTTTATATTTACATACAAAAATTAGATAAAGTTGAATAAAAAATAGAATATCATTTTGTGAGAGAAAGTAAAAGATAATTTTTGTAAGATGTGAATCAAGCAAATTACTAATTATATATGTACATCTCTTTCTTGGGGCGTGCAGGAGAGGGTGAGGTCACCCTTCTGACAAAAATAAAGGAGGAGTTCTATGGGGCACACTATCACGGGAGGAGGAAAAATGTCAAAAACCGCTAGGTAACGAAATTTTAATTCCCCTTTTCTCTCTGGCGGTGGTGTACAAAATCGATCTCGCCCCCCTGTCATAATCATGAGCACGCGTCTTTTCTCTTGCTTAGTTATACACTAATTACCCAAGGATACAAAGGGATAAGACAATGGCTGATAAATTGATGTAGGACATCAACATTACAATTGAGATACAAAAAATTTCCATTTCTGTAAATAACAATAAGTGGTTGAAATGTTTGTACACACGATTCAAAAATTAAGAATAGTCCCCAAAGATGTCGAGACAACGAATAATAAAACATTGGAGACTAGCGTAACAATTAGCCCAATGTCGCGTCCCTACCTGCTAATTGCCACGTCTACATTAATATAAAAAATATAGTATGTACTATCCAAAGAAAACTATTTAAAAATTCACCAAATCATGCATTATTGAATCAAACTGTTTTAGTTTCTGTGCATCATTTACACTGTCTTTTTGAAAATGTATAAAGATAAACTTTTCTCGTATTCATTCGAATCCGGTGGATAGGAACCGGTTCTCATCCATACGAAAAAACTATTTCTAGCATCGTATTATATCCAGCTTTCTACGAATATAGAAATGTACAATCATAAGATTAAAACCAGTTTTTTTTTAGCCGGCGCCTTCGGCACCTAGGGGCTAAAAAACTAGTTTTAATCTCATAATTTTACTTTCTATATCCGCGGAAAGCCGTTTATAATACGATGCGAGAAATAACTGTTCTCGTATTTATTCGAATCCGGTGGATAGGAACCGGTTCTCATCCATACGAAAAAACTATGTCTAGCATCGTATTATAAACAGCTTTCTACGAATATAAAAATGTACAATCATAAGATTTAAACCAGTTTTTTTAGCCCGCGCCTTCGGCACCCCTGGGCTAAAAAACTGGTTTTAATCTTATAATTGTACATTCTATATCCGCGGAAAGCCGTTTATAATACGATGCAAGAAATAACTATTATTTTTTATAGGTTTTTGCGCTGCACTATTTATAACATTTTCTTTCTTGTTTCTAAATTATTATTCCTATTATTTTTTTTACTAAACCTATCCATCAAAGATGGATTTTTTTTTGTTTGGGGAGAGAGATAGGTATTAGTCAGAATTATTTACATTACAGTGGCTATTGCTGCAGGCAGTGAATAAAAAAATCCGTAGATTATAGTTGCATTTCCCTATATTACGGGATATTTGTATCCGCCAACAACTAAGAATACGCAGCCGAGCTGCTGTGCACGAGTCGCATTCATAACAAACACTGTGCAGCTACTGTTTTTTTCTTCAGAAAACCTTCCCCTCCATATGCATTTGGTACTTTCTAGTTGAGTTTGATTAATAACTGCAGGTTTCTGAATCCAGTAAAACTAACTATAATATTATAATAGATATATTTTTTGGTTAATTTTCTCAAATCTATTACAAAGTAAAAATTCGTAAAAAAATGTTTTTGTTTTTTGGGGGTTTGGGTGTCCCCCCCCCCCCCTAAAAAAAGCCTAAAACCACCACAGGACCAGTAGGTATATTCCCTGAAGAGTAGTATCCGATCGGTTCCGTGGTAACTGAGATCTTAAGGGACAGACGGACGGACGGACTGACAGACATCGTTCTACTTTGTATTATAGATAGGCTGGAATTAATGGAAGTTAAAGTTAAGTATTATCTATGTTGTATTTATTCTAACATGAGTATATTTCAAACATTGCAGAAAAAGTCGTAACAGGACCAAAGGGCAAAAACCTACTTGAAATTTCGCGTGTAATTTTATCCATACAAAATAAACAGTTGCAATATCATAAGGTTAGAAAAAAGTCGAAAATTTATTAAATTTAACGTCAAATAGTTTTAAAATCATTTTTAAATCAGGATTCTACAGTTTTTCTTTCTTCATGCTATACAAAAGCTTAGCCCCTAGAGGCCTCTTGGTGCATTAAAGTAAATGGAGGGGAGGCTTTAAAAATAATAAAGGGGGGGCTATCTTTTCAGGGCTAATTTCTCTTAAAAGGATAGAGGTACACTCCCCCAAAATAGTTATAAACCTTCCCTGGACCTAAATAAAGTTACACTGTAAAGTATAACCATATCAGTCCAGCAGTTAGCGAGATCTTGAACCACAGACAGACAGACATCATGTTACCTTAAAAGGATTAGGCTATGTAGAAGTAAAAAAGTGATTCTAACTCACATATTTATAGGCTGTTTCTTGCAAAAAAAATGGCTTACAAAATATTATTTTTAACTGATGTTCAATGTGTCAATAATGTTATTTGCTCTTTTCTGCTTTTGCTTGCGTTTGCGACTGACCCGAAAATAAACTAGCGTCTCACATTAATGCTGCAGCTGCAACTGTAGATGGACTGCCTTGCAATAAACTTATTAATAGCTCTATTCGTGGTGTATTTTAGTAAATATTCCTTGAACCAAACTACATGGCAAGTCGAAAAAAAAGTTTGAAAGTTGGACAACTAACAAACATACAAATAATATTCATTCAAAACACCAAATAACCATTTATCTAAAGAAAAATTAGTATTAACAACAACAAAAAAACACTTGAATCAAACCAGTTTTAGATGAACGGAATTTTGTGTTACTCATAATCCAAATAGCCTAAAGTTTTTTTTTCAGTAATTAAAGGACAAGACAAAATAGAACCATGTGTGTCTGTCTGTCTGACTTGGAAGCTTAATATTCAGGGACTATAACTAATCATATTAATGGTTTTAACCTAGTTTTCGGGGATGTGGGAGGCTATTGACAAAGCCACTATACTAGTAAAGATTTATTCATTAAACTAGAATCTTAATTTTTAAAGTAATATTTGAAATCATTATAATTGCTCTTTCAAAGGTTTTAATATTAAATTTATAAAAACTACCTTGTAATGAAAAAACACTCCAAACCCATTTTCGAGTCAAGTCGTATATTCTCATTCTAAGATCGCACATACACACACATACAAAAATACATGACAGTTTTCTTTTCGCATTCATGAAAGATATTTTGAGATAATTATCTTTGCATCTTAGGAACTTCCAAAAATATGTGTCTTTTTGAAAAATATTCTCTAGTGGTGGTTGATACAAACGTAGTGCCAGAATTTTTACTAGGTCTCGATTCTCAAACATTCCAACTATTGCAGGCAGGCAACCTTTGTTCTACCTTCAAGTCCTTACAGTACATAGTAAAGAGTTGCGCCTCTATTCAGCCAAGGCACCCTCTTCCCCGTTGACGAGCGGGTACTTTATTACCGATGTTTATGTCCTTGCTATTTATATTTGTCATTTATTTATTTGGGTAAAGTGTACCGAGATAAAATTTATTAAATCTTAAATGTAGGTTTATTCGTGTGGAAAATGATTGGTAAACTTTGGCCAGGGACTAGAGGACAGCCTCCCTGGCAAGAGATGATAGTAGATACTATACCTCTTATAACGGTTGATAACAACGTAGGGCTAGATCTTTATAGTAAGTCTTAGGCCGCTAACATACAAATGTTTGAAGACCATCAGGTCTTTGTTTGCACGACTTAACTGTTCATGGCAATGAGTTGCGCCTGTTTTGGGCTAAGGCATTACTTTAATTCTTAGCACTAATGTCGGGCAACGTACAAAGCAGCAGTTGGTACAGATTTTAAAGTTTTTATTTATGATGCAGTTTAGATATTAAATACTAAAGAAGGGGGATATTAGTTTAATGTTCAGAGGAGCTTTATACCGTTAGTGGGTAGTTATTAGTGTGGTATCCGCCTAGGGTAAATGGCAGACACCAGAGTTCGAATAAAGACTACGGCAGTGTGAACAGACGTGGACACCTTACTATAGAGAAGCTACGCTTCTCTAGCATTCACTAGACAAGAATCAACATCTATTTCAGTTGTCACTTTATTGAAGGTGTAAAGGATACTAAAGCTATATACAACAAACATTAACTACAATGGATAGGAATAAATAATCATAACATAAAAGCATTGTAATACATATACAATAGTCAGTTTGGGCAATCATGAGTCCCCATCCCTGGAAAGGGTGGGGGGAATTAAGAATACAGTTAACCATAATATAAATACATATGGATTAGGAATAAAGATAGTTAAAGATAAATCATACAGTAAAACATAGGTAATTGCAATGGTTAGGTAGATGGCTATCCCTGTCTGGGGCAGGCAGGATAGCCCATGGAGCAGCACAATAGGTAGATAAGCATAGAGGGGTTGAGTGGTAGGTCTGGGTACTAAAGAGGGAAGGTTTGATGATTACTTGTGACAACAACAGTTTGTGTGGGGGTGATCCTATCAGGTGAGGGCAGGTTTAGATCCTTTATCCTCAGGGTTGAGGTGGTGCTGATAACTTGGTGGTTGAAGGGGAAGGTTCCGGTGCTTAGGATGGGAGAGGGAGGGGTAACACCCCCTCCCTCCATTTGCAGGACAACTGAGGGATGAAACCAGTACCGTTATCTGACATATTTTCAGGTGGCTTTATAATTGTAGAATAACAGGATTTAGCTAGGTGCGTAGCATCACTATAATGTCTTGGTTTCTGCATGGTCCAGAGCTGCCGCATACCACAACTCTCCCCTCGGAAGGCTGGAGGGGTTGTCTGCACCGCCAGACTTCCGACAGTGGTTGCGGCCTTCAGTTTGTTGTCCTTGTGGAATGGGTCCGCCAGGATACCAGTTGCTGGATGGTGGTGGACTCCAGCCCTCCCCAGGTCTAACGGACTCGGCTATATCTGCTGGAGTAGCTGGTCCTGTTGGATATTCTGGCCGTTGGATGTGTACCTCTGAGGCCACCCTGGCAACCTCCAGGAGTGGCACAGCACATGAGGGGGCTTGGACCAACAGCCGCCTGGTATACACCTCTTCAGGTTTCTCCACTGGGCTGGTGGTCTCCATCGTGTTGGTCACCTTGCTGCTGGCAGGCTGGCTACTGGATGCAGGCGCAGTTTCTTCGCCCTCGGGGCTGGTCAGGTTCATTCGGCTTCCAGGGTCTCTGTCAACGCGGGCAGGTGGTGGTTGCCATACTGTAGGAGCGTTGCCTCCTTCAGGCTCATTCTGGACATTGGCAGGGTGGTGCATGGCAGTCCGACCTGCGGGGTAGGGAAAGGTAACAGTCCATCCTTTATGCCGGAGGCTGTCTTGGATCTGCAAGGGTGGCTCCGCTCTAGTTGGCTGGGAGACAGGCCCATCCACGGCCACTGCTGCTGGTAGACTGGAGGCACAAGGCTCCGGATTTCCTCCCCTAGCCTGAAGGGGTCCAGGCACATTGTCTCCATCTTGGGTAGACATAATTGTTGGGGATCCTCTACTTCTATGGTTAGGCTCGGCACTTGGCACATCTAGTGGTGTTACTCCCCAGGCAGCGGTCAAAGCTTCTTCAGTTTGGCTGGTAATGGCTGATATCCTGGCTCCTGGGGCAGATGCAGGGGGCGCAGGCAAGTTTGGCCCAGCCCAAACTTCCTGGTACACCAGTGCAATACAATTACCTTGGCTTGGTTGAGGGAGGTAGACAGCTGGATGCAGTTGAGGGTGAGGGACAGCTGGACTCTCCCTGCTGGCTGGGGGCTCTGGCTGACTGGGGGTGACGGGTGTCACCCCTTCCTCTGGGGCTGCGGGCTCATTCCGGGGTCCAGGTATCTCGGTGGCGGCGACGGTTGTCGCCCCAGGCACCAGTGTGGGGGCGCTGGATAGCACCCCCCAGTCTTCACAGGGGTCCAGGTCTCTCGGTGGCGGCGACGGTTGTCGCCCCAGGCACCAGCGTGGGGCGCTGGATAGCACCCCCCAGTCTTCACAGGTGGCGGCGACGGTTGTCGCCCCAGACATCAGCTTGGTGGTGCAGGGAAGCACCTCTCGTTCCTTCCAGGTGGCGACGCCGGTTGGCGTCCCATACATCGACTCAGACTCGCTGGGTAGCGCCCCTCGGCTCTTGCTGGGGGCGACAGGGGTTACGGACACCGGTCCCCTGTGATTGAGGCTGAGGTCCAGGCCAACCCGGTTGGGTTCAGCCGCTCCTCCCAGCACGTTGATCCTGGCCACTATGGTCCCAATCTGAGACACAGACTCCTGGGTAGCCGCGGCCCCAGCGGCGGCAGCTAATTGGGGTGACGGCTGGGCATCTCCCTCCAGGTGGACCTGGGTGGCAGACTGGTTGCATGCAGGTTGTTGGGCGGCCTGGTGTTTCTGCATTGCTTGGTCCCAACCGGTTCTACACTTGGCGGCTGTGTGGCCGTTGAAGCGGCAGCGCCCCTTCGTCCAGCTGGGTCCCATCAGGCCGGCTTCCCCAGGGTGTATCAACCTGCCAGGTCTCTCCTCCTCCAGTTGGGGCACCAGCTGACAAACAGGGTCTCCCCTACTAGGGGTCAGGCGGTGCTGGGCTGCTTGTGGTGGCTCCTTGGTTACATTCAGCCTCCTCCCCATACACACAGGTTCCTTCCATCCAACAGCGGCTCTCCTCCCCTGGGTGGCGAGGCCAGCCTCGGCCTTAGCTTCTGCAGGTGCTTCTCCACATGAGGGATCCTGCCTCTGGGTATGCCAGGTAGTTGGTAGCAAAGGCCGTTGATGGTGCCAGTCGGAAAGGGGGCTATGATCTCTGGGGGGTACCTGTGGCCAGTGTGTGGACAGGTACCCACAGGTGGACCAGCAAGGCCCAGAAGATGCCATACTGATGGTAGCCTGGACTGTATTCCGGACTGTCAGCAGACTGTTGGTAGCCACCTGAGTTGGGCCAGAGTTGCCAGCTGGTATTGCGTCCCTGCCAGGCTCCGTCAGCTGCTGGTGGGGAGCCCCTGCGGTGGTTCTGGTTTTGGCAGGTGGTGGCCTTCTTATTGACTCCCCTAGTTTGAGCTCTGCATCCTGGTGGGCCTCCATCTTCAGCAGCATGGGGGAACTTGGCTGGGACATGTGCAGTGGTTCAACAAAGTAGCGGCATCTGGTCTTGGAGTGTGGGGGGACAGCCTCACTGCTGCGGGTCAACCCTGCTCCCTCCGTGCTGGGTAAAGTCTTCCACTGCGGCAGGTCACCAGTCCCCATCCTTAGGCCGGTCCCCAGTCGTTCCATGCCTGGGGGCTCCCAGGGAGGCTTGGGTGGCGGCTCCCCCACCCCCAGGTATGCGTCGGGCATCTGGGTGAAGGGCCTATTCCCCTGGGACAGCTCCCCATCCTCCAGATTGGGGAGGCCAGTGCCAGGGAGGACCTTTCCACCCCAGAAACAGGTGGTACTGGCCCTAGGGCTGGGCCCCTTTGGAGTCTCAGTTCTGGTAATAGTGTCCATCTTGGGGCTGGCCACTAAGTTTCTGAAGCTTGTCACCTTCTCATTAGGCTCAGTTGCATCGTTCAACACCCCCAGGAGGACACCTACAGGTTCAGCAATCCCCAGTCCAGTATTGCTATTTCTCGTACGTTGAGCACCAACTGAACAGGAGCTGTGCAGCGGACATTCAGTCATCCTTCCAGACAAGGGCATCTCAGGGACCAGGGGTCTGTGACCTGGCATGTGTTTGATGTTCACTGTACTCAACACAGTAGGCCAAAGTAATAACAGAAGCAGTATCTTGTAGATATAGGAGCAGAGTAGAGTAGCCGCACCGCAAGGAGGTTCGAGCCGGCTCACCCCTAGTATAAATACTATAGCTGTGTAATTAGGGTGGTAGTCCACGTAGCCGTAGGCTCGGTCCTCCTGGCTCAAGAGTTTCTGTGGCTGGCGCGCCCCCATGATAAGTAGCAGGGGGTTGGTCTGTTTGTGCCAGCGTCTTGTTTAACTGTTGAGCCTGAGTTGTTCTCCTTTCCAGTATAGCTCTTGATTTCTGTGGTAACCAGCGGATCTTAGCTTAAAGGTAACAGGGAATATGTTAGGTATCCCCAGATGTCTCTAGGAGCGTATCCGCTAGTAGATATATGGATAGGTAGGCTATCTATATATATACATGGCTACACGCCCATATATATATATATACGTGTATAGGAATATCCCCAGCGCTAGCTAGCTTTTCCTCCTTGCTCCAAAAAAATCACGCTTCCTCTGTATATAGTTCACAACTATGAAGGTCGATGGTCCAGGTACACACCACCACTGCCCAGTGTGGGGCAGCAAGTCAGGCTATGTCCACAGGGTGGGCGTACTTTCGTTCAGTTACCATATCAGTTTCCAGTGTTGTTTGGTGAGGTTAGTATTCACTTACTTGTACCCATGATACAAAAAACAACCTTATTTATCACTTGGGTATTTATATATACATATATTTGCTTCACTAACCATTCAGCTTTGAAGTAGGGTTGGCAGGCTAGGAAGATGTTGAGGGTCTGAGCGGGTTTAAGGAACTGGTTTAGTTTTCCTTATCACACTGTAGACAGGGAGGGAGGAGCTTGCAAGTTTTTCTCCTAAAAAAATATCTCTGATGTATGCTATAGAATGGCCCCTCTCCTGTGTGGGTGTGTGTGTGTGTGTGTGTGCGTGGAATCTCCTGTCCTTGTAACGCGCGTCCGCGCCGTCAAATCCGCGCACACGGGGAAAACGCGCTCTCACCCCTCAACTCGCTCTCTCATTGGTCCGCTTCGTCCGTTGGATTTATGATATTTTCCGCACTCTGTTGCGCTATCCGTGAATGGCGCTCTGTGTGTCCGATAGCTAGCCCCACACTACAGACGGACTTAGTCTAGTGTGGGTAGGAAGGGGGAAGCGCGTGAGGGGACGGGGGTAACTCCGTCCGTTCCCCCTGTGAGGGAAGGGGGTAACTGTGTGCTGGTGTAATAGGGCCTTTTCTTCTCAATCCTAGGTTTATCTATTATATCACCCTGATTGTATTTGCCTTCAATGGAGAGGGGCCCCTCCCCTTCCCTTGGAATAAGGGGTGTATTGTTGTTGTTGTGCTGTGGGCTTGAGATTGTTTTGATTGTATATCAGGGTCTTTATTATGTTACATCTAGCTTCTATTTCTGTCCTTATCACAATTGCATAACAGATTTGTTTACCAACTCTGTTCTATTTTTAGCTGTTATCACAATACACAATAATCCAAGCCTGTTCTATTCTTAGATTTATCACAACACAACAATTTGTTTGCCAAGCTTTGCTCATAAATCTATTGTTTGGCCATCACACTAGGGTGGTAATCCCTGAAAATGTGATATAATATCTGTTTTCTAGATGGGTGGCTGCGTTGTAGCCTCTCAGGATACTCGGAGTTGACGTAGTTTTTCTCTGTTCTGGTGCACTACACTCGTATGTTAGCTCGCAGCTTGCAGCTATGTGGCATGTTTCAGCCTATCGGCGGCAGGGAATGTCCCGTCCTGCTAGCGCCGCTTGCAGCTATGTGGCGTGTTTCAGCCTATCGGCGGCAGGGAATGTCCCGTCCTGCTAGCGCCGCTTATCCAAATCCAGCTGATGGCGGCAGGGAATGTCCCGTCCTGCTAGCGCCACTGGTTCGGATCCTGCTATCTCTTGCAGTAAAATTGGCCTATTTTCAGCCGTTTACACTTATTTGGCTTGTTTCAGCCGGTCCGCAGGCCTGTTTCAGCCCTTTTGGCGCTCAATTCTCCGTTAGATATCAGCGCTGCTCGCGGTTATTCATCAAATTTCGCTGTCTCGCTTCCACAACTGCCGGATGCAGAGTTAAACTTTGCTGTCCAGGGTGGGTAATTCAGGTTGCTTGCGTCAGTTTTGCCAGATTCACTGCTGGGAGTACCTTAGCCTCAGATGCGCGTCTGCTCTACACTTGTGGTTCGCCGTAATCTCACACAGCTGTCACCAAAGTTGTGGTATCCGCCTAGGGTAAATGGCAGACACCAGAGTTCGAATAAAGACTACGGCAGTGTGAACAGACGTGGACACCTTACTATAGAGAAGCTACGCTTCTCTAGCATTCACTAGACAAGAATCAACATCTATTTCAGTTGTCACTTTATTGAAGGTGTAAAGGATACTAAAGCTATATACAACAAACATTAACTACAATGGATAGGAATAAATAATCATAACATAAAAGCATTGTAATACATATACAATAGTCAGTTTGGGCAATCATGAGTCCCCATCCCTGGAAAGGGTGGGGGGAATTAAGAATACAGTTAACCATAATATAAATACATATGGATTAGGAATAAAGATAGTTAAAGATAAATCATACAGTAAAACATAGGTAATTGCAATGGTTAGGTAGATGGCTATCCCTGTCTGGGGCAGGCAGGATAGCCCATGGAGCAGCACAATAGGTAGATAAGCATAGAGGGGTTGAGTGGTAGGTCTGGGTACTAAAGAGGGAAGGTTTGATGATTACTTGTGACAACAACAGTTTGTGTGGGGGTGATCCTATCAGGTGAGGGCAGGTTTAGATCCTTTATCCTCAGGGTTGAGGTGGTGCTGATAACTTGGTGGTTGAAGGGGAAGGTTCCGGTGCTTAGGATGGGAGAGGGAGGGGTAACACCCCCTCCCTCCATTTGCAGGACAACTGAGGGATGAAACCAGTACCGTTATCTGACATATTTTCAGGTGGCTTTATAATTGTAGAATAACAGGATTTAGCTAGGTGCGTAGCATCACTATAATGTCTTGGTTTCTGCATGGTCCAGAGCTGCCGCATACCACAATTAGAATTTTCTACTTGCGTAGAACCCTTTTGCAAGTATGTTCAATAAAAATGGTAAAAGGGGTAATTGACTCCACTCCTAAATTAATTTTTGAAAATATTTTTAATATTACGCAAGAAGTCCCATAAGTTGGGGGGGGGGGGATAACCTTGACATTTTTGGACAGCTTTAATAATTTTAATCACTAGTCCCTGATTCTTTCTAGAGGGTTAAACTTATAGGTGTTCATTCATTTCCGCATATTACCATTTTCACATATTTATAATTTTTAACAAGGATGACGACATCCATAAAAGCGAAGCTCTGAAACGGTAGGACAAACGGACATTAACATTTGTATAGTGTCAGAACTGAATAATCAGAATATAAATGAATAAGAGTCCAAGCAAAATTGTGAGTAAATTTGTTGATGTTATACGGACATACTTACATTTTTAGGACTTGATTATAGAGTTGCTTCGCTTTTAATATTGTACTTTGTTGTCCCAGGAATAAATATACCAAAAATCAGAACAATCGGATAATTAGATCACTTAAAGATTTGTTGTTAAAAAGTAGAAAAATCAACAAGTTTAAAATGTACGTACGGACATTTTGGTAATGATTATAGAATTGTTACGCTTTCTAATTCGTATCTAACTACCACAGGAAATACCATGCAAAGTTTGAAATCGATAGGACAATTCTAACATGCCTAATTTAACGAAAAAGCTATCCGACCTAATTATAAAAAAGCTTTTAAAAAGCCCATTATCAAATAAATTAGGGTTGGTATTTTATGATATTAGTGTTGCAAAGAAGAAGTTAATTTTGTTGTAATAGTATGCAGTTCTGATGAGTTTAAGGTGTAATACATCTACAGAAATCAATGCACACCAAACTTCTGAAACTATGTTTAATACTATCCAACTAGAACCAAATATCTATTTGGCGCACTTATACCGACTGTTAAATATATTTAAAATTAAATCAATAATAACCTTACATTTAATATTTTTGGGCATGAAATATTCCTTCATTATATAAATCAGAGATGAATAAACCATTTATAGCGTGGTACCCCCCACAAGAATCATTTTAAACTTTCCCAGGATCAATGTAAACCTACATTGTAAAGGAGAACCAAATCGGTGGTTAGCAAGATCTTTTCTTATACACAGTCAGAAAGACTCACAGACGTACTTTTACTTTTTTATGAGGAATGATATCAGAATTATTACAGGCATTCTTTTGATTAAATTGCCTTTGATGAAAGGTCTAACTTCGTGGCGATAAGTTGTGTCAAGGTACTCCTACCACTATAACTAATAATCGCATATACATAACGACTGACAATTATAATGCAGGCGAACTTTCGAACCTCTAACCCTTCTAACAGCCAGACAATTGAAATGAAGAGTACATTAATTCAGCTGTACAAACCAAGAATATAATTCTATACGAACAGAGAAAATTGATAAAGTATGTATCTTAGGGTAATAACACAATGTTCGTTCATCCAATATTGTAGCGACGCTTCTCTACATCTAGGGTATATTCGCCCGTCTATCTTTTAAAAATCTAACCTAAATAAATAGCTGAAAAATTAAATGTGGCATTGGGTTATTTTATTCTAAAATTCAATGAAACGTTTTTACAAAAACAATAGTTTACTAATTACTTTATAAAATTCAATCAAACGTTTTTAAAAGTCAAAAATGCATTAAATACTGGTTTTAACATCCGACTCAGTATTGAATAAAGATCTTTAAAGTGTAAAAATTAGTAATTTGGTATATAAATATGAAATATTTTACACCTTTTCTATTATATTCAGATATTTACTAAAGCCATTTTGCCCCGTTTAGGTTTTTTGATCTTTGAATTTTTAACGGCCGCAATCAATAAACATTTAATATGATTTCTAATTTGAAAACAAGGGTAAAGTGTAGTTTTTCGGGTTTTCTGTGTTTCATATTATGTGAGGCTAGTTTTAATTATTTTGGGTAAAGGTCAACCCAAGAGGATTATGACCGCCTTTTACAGCGATTAAAGGAAAGAAAAAAAGCTTACTTTCAATTTATTTAGAATTAAATGGGGAGTGGTATTTTGAGACCGCTATGCCCTTTGAGCGAATACATCTGTAACTCTTTGCAGTATTATCTCTGCACCATCCCCCAGTAATAACAGTTTCAACTAGGAAACTTTATAAGTTTACATCGTTCAAGTTGATAGAATAGTATCATAAAGATAAAACATTAGATGGCGAAATGATCATTTTATCCGCCTAGCTCTTGCCTTGAAACTGCTGAAATAAGTTCAATATATCACAAGAATATGTCCGTTAATAATTCCATCTGTCTTTAAAAATATTTTAGTTAAAATGAAGATTCACTTTGTACCTATATAAGATAGGCGTCTGATGTTTTTGTGTAGATTCTTAAAATTCGTAGTTATTTTTTATTTGTTTGTGTCAAAGAGCTTACCAAATGTTCATGTTTTACTAATACTAGTCAGTGCAGAATTTGCCGCCTAAACTAAAAGTTATCTATCCAAAATCTTAATTAATAATTTAAATGTAATTAGATAATATTCCCTTTGAAATATAACTGACAATCAAAATCTTAATTTAAATGAAAATCTACCCTTTGATTCGTCCTTTTGTTAGTATCTTCTCATTTAGATTTACAGATTAAGGGATTTGTAAATAAGAAAAAAAAATAATATATTTAGGCAAATTCTTATATATTCAAACAATTTGAATTTTACAACGTTTGAATCTAGCCGCAGTTAAGTAACAGGTTTTTTAAGCAGTATTAAAAAATCTCTGTATTTTAGTTTATTTATCTATATTTTTATCCATGAAATTATTCTAAATCTTGAATTGTGATATAAAGGGAATTAATATCTTATTTCAGATACAAACAATTCAAATTCATATAATTAACTTTATATTTGAATTATTAGAAGCGCAGCTTCTATGTAAATAGGGTATGTTAGTAAGTTACTCCGTCACAAAGTAAAACAACAGTTTACATGGTTTCGTTATTATTTTTGTATTTCTTTTTACAATTTATTCGATTAAATTCTGCTAGATTTTCTTAGTTGTTTTAAAATAACAGCTTACTGTTCTTTTTCATCCAAGATATTATTAACTTCCAATGCTGCGCTACGCATAAACATAATTGTCCTTGTTTTTTTGTTTTTTTAAACGCCAGAAATAGGTCAATAAACATTAAATTAATCGACATTTTTAAATGAATTTATATTTGCTAAAATACTCTGTCGTTTTCTGTGATGAAAAAAAATACTCAAATATAAAAACAGTATTTTGTTTCAAATTTTAAAATTTTTGCAATTATTGAAAGAAATACATCCGATAAAATTTTATATGTTACAAGTGCTTTTTTACAAAAGCTGGAAGAAGTGTGGAATATCAAAATTTAAGCTGATTATATATAAAATAAAAAGTAGCTAATCAATTTAATAATCTTTTTTTAAATGATAACTTAATTGTAAGCTATGTTAAAGGGGAAATGAATTTCTTAATAGATTTTTTTCATAATAACATTTCCTCTTTAATTTACTTTGTCAGGCACGCTTTAATTAAAATTGGAATTCAATGTAGAAAATGAGATTTATCTTTGAACATTGATGTACTAGAGGCAAAGGTTTTATAATCAAAAATATAATTTATTTGGCTGTTGTCATCCTTGTTTTATTGATTTTAAAAAAGATTTCTCTTTAACCTTTAGGTATGAAATCCTTTGTTTAAAATGTGACCCAGTTTTCGCCAAATTCTTTGGGATGAGGAAAAATTGATTTTGAAATTTGCAAACTATACCATCATTCAGACAGGGATGGGTTTCCATTTAAAAAAAATAAATAAACAGCTTATAATGCCTATAAAATGACGTCATACAATACAAAGGACCAATTACTGGCCAGTATACATTTTAACATTGGTAAATAAAAATTGTTTAACTTAGATTAGATTTTATGTCGAATTATCGCAATTTTCTTGTAATCGATATTGATTAATTAAAATAAAGAGGTTTTTCTTGTCAGTGAAGTTTAATCTTGGTCTTTAATTGAATGATTGATCAACAAAAAGTAGATTATTTGTAAATCTGCATTTATGTTCCAGTTGAGTCATCATTTCAGTGAAGCTTTAAACTGATCACAGGCAGATTTTTAAAAGTTCTGAATAATATGCACTTTCCTAAAAACAATTTTATCAATTAACTTATGATGTTAGAGAGTATTATAAATCTATTTTTTTTATTTTTATTTCTGTTAATTAATCTAACTCTACGTATCAGACAATTGTCAGTCCTGTTATTCTATTTAATGAAACTAGCGGCTGAGTTACTGGCATCTAGGGGTTTCAGCATTCAAAAGGTAAGAAAGGGGTAGAAAAATAGCGTAAAACCTATCTAAAACCCTAAAACCAATATGGGACCTTTGCGAAGATTCCCTAAAAAGGAGAACTCAGTAAGTTCAATAATTGTTGAGATCTTATTCTTCTGGCAAAAAACACTTTATAAAATAGGATACCAGTCTCTGTGTTGTGAACTAATAAAGAATTTCAATATAAGGCAAGTTTTAAATATTTTAACAAAAGTTTTCTCTTAATATCACTGTAAGTAGAGTAAAAATGCACAAAAATATAAAACAAGGATGACAGCATATAGGCTTAGAAAAGTGCTGAAATAAACCTAGCAGTCCGAGAATGTATAACGAAAAATATTCTAAAATAAACAGATACACAGACATCCTACTACTTTAACGATATCCATTCAGTGGTCTGTATTTCCAGGCATTCGTTTTAGGTGGTTTTATAATACACACACAAATACACACGAAACCAGTTATGTGATAAACATTTTTAAAAATATATTCTCGTATTCATTCGAATCCGGTGGATAGGAACCGGTTCTCATCCATACGAAAAAACTATGTCTAGCATCGTATTATATCCAGCTTTCTACGGATGTAAAAATGTACAATCATAAGATTAAAACCAGTTTTTTTAGCCCGTGCCTTCGGCACCTCGGGGCTAAAAAAACCGGTTTTAATCTTATAATTGTACATTCTATATCCGCGGAAAGCTGTTTATAATACGATGCGAGAAATATGAAAATATTTGTACCTCTAAGAACGTAAGCTAATCTAGACTGTCTCTTGTTTAATTAAGACATCTTTGTCTGTCTGTACATAGTGTATAGATAACTAATTTATTATCTACGTGTGTATAACTTAATTAATATACTATTATATTAGTATAAATACAAATGGGGTCTATTCACTTTCGCACATTTATAAGTTTTTGACGTTTTTGAAGAAAAAAAATGTTAAAAGAATACGGATACACTGCTACAAGGACGTCCAAGCTTATGGGGGGTAAAATGAAGGTTTTAAGGGATTGAACACCCTTTTCCCACTCCCCTTTGAATGTCTATGCTCTACTAACATAAGCAAAAAGGTGTGGGTAGAAAACTTAAAACCAACTAAATTCATACAAACGTTCAGCCTACCTAAATAACTAAACATTTAACTCGTTTTTCAAACTGTAATCTTAATATTTCAATTTCTTTGACTACGAATGGCAACACCATAAACTTTGATTGACAATAGGACTCACTAATCTAGGGACTAGAATTCTAATGAACACTTAGTAACCAATGCAGCTTATATAGAAAAGTTGATTACAATCCTAACCTTAAAACAATATTAATTTTATAAGAATTCTGGTATTAATTGTCATTTTATAATTACATTTACTTAAAATGTCTTCACATATTCTTAGATTTTACTGCATTGGAGTCAAATGAACTAAATTGTACTAGTTTCATGGTTTCATCATTTTTAAAGCACTCAACGCCTGGAATGTTTGTACTGATCAAGTTATGTAGAAGGTTTTAGGCTAATTCTAAAAGTAATATCTTGAAGACATAAATATTTATAGATTTATTTGCTGCTTATATTTCAGAATACTTTTCTATGATGTTGTCAAGTCTCGTCAGATTTTAATAGAATTGTCTCTGATATTTGGAGGAAACATCCCTCCAAGCTTCCATTGAACCCCCCCCCCCCCCCTCTCTCAATTAGAGGAGATGTGAGTAGTAATACTAATGTAGAGAACCGAATAGAAAGCATACTTACAGACAGACAGGAAGGAAGTACAGACATTGTCACTTACAGAGTAGCTTCTACACCATAATGTCAAAAATAATATTGATATTTTTTATTAAATATTTAAGTAAATTATCACAGAAAACAATTAATTTTGTTCACTGATGAAATTTTTATTTATTTTTCAATCATTTTGGAACAAATTAAGTGTCCTGTCAACTAACTAAGGAACAATTATGGGAGGTAATGTTTTGTTCATAGTTTTATTGTACAAACATTTTGTCATGTATTGCAAAAAACCAAAACTGGCGTTTATATTGAATTATATCACAAATTTATTTCCTAGCCTGCGGTGACCTGCGAAACTATACATACTTTAATTCTGTTTTTGTCCCACTGTGCATTGGCAGGGAACTTCAGGGATAAGATAATGACCGATATAGTGATGCATATCCCCAATGGATATACGCAAAACTACCCATGCTGTAGATTAAAATTAGTGGTTGAAACGTTTAAATACTTAACTTAATTAACCAGCCAATCATATTTTACTAAAGTCCCCAAAGTTGTTAAGACAAGGAACAAGAAAACATTATTATAAAACGTTGGGGACTATTGTAATAAACAGCCCAATGCCCCCTTGTTCTTTGGTTATTTGGTCTATAAGTGCTGGGCATATCTGTAATTTTTGTCTGCTATTTTTGGTACAAAATTATAGTTTAAAGGACAGAAATGCAGCAAAAATATTTCTTTGAACTAAATTTTACCCAAACAAATTATTAGTGTCTTAGGCAATTCTTTTAATAAACAAGGATGACAACATCCATAAAAGCGAAGCACTGAAACGGTAGGACAAACGGACATTAACACTTGTATAGTGTCAGAACTGAATAATCATAATATAAATGTATAAGAGTCAAAGCAAAATTGTAAGTAAATTTGTTGAAAAACTGCTTGATTCAGGATAATGTATATGGACATACTTACATTTTTAGGACTTGATTAGAGAGTTGCTTCGCTTATTACGTTATACTTTGTTGTCCCAGGAATCAATATACCAAAAATCAGATCAATCGGATAATTAGATCACATAAAAATTTGTTGTTAAAAAAGTAAAAAAATCAACATGTTTAAAATGGACGTACGGACATTTTGGTGATGATTATAGAGTTGTTTTACTTTCTAAATCGTACCTAACTATTTAAGGAATCACTATGCAAAATTTGAAATCGATAGGACATTTCTAACATGCCTAAATTAACGAAAAAAACTATCCGTTAAGGACGTACGGACGGACCGACCCTAATTATAGAAAAGCTTCGCTTTTAAAAACAAGGTTGAATTTGAAAAAAAGAGTAAAATTTATTTGCATTATTTCTTTTTATTCAGGTAATGATTTAAGTTTTGAGATGATTGCTTTAGTCCAAACCACTTATAATTAAGCGCCCCTTGATCGAACGGATAACCATATTTGTGAGTAGCTGCGCTTAAATAAAACAAATAAAGAGTAGACAATGTATATTAAAATTCAATTAAGAGACATCATTAAATATTTATATGCAGTTTTCATCATTATTATCAACAGTCAGAAATTTAAATCTATAATTTTGTGGGAATTTACATTTTTAGATATGTGTACTTGCGGAATGTCATATACAGTGATTTATTGACAAAATTAAAAACACCCTTTTAATTTTTTTGAATGCATGTTTAAGTTCAATGGCGTGCACAGCTATATGAACTGGAGTGTGTATAGCATTAAGGAGGTGAAAAAATAGGAAGGCATTAAGCTTAATATATATGTATTAACTAAAGAATTAATTACTAAAAAGTAGTTAGCTTGAGTTGTTATTACTGTTGCTTATGGATAAAGTTTGTTTTGTTATTTCTTTTTTTGTTGTTAATCAAATGTGCTTGTCAGTGTAAATATGCTGGATGAATAGTAATATAAATATAAATAAGGATAATGGATATAGTTATGAGCAAGATTATTTTAAAATGTCCGACTTAAAAATTCTAAATATATTTTAGTTCCTTTGGCTGTTAGTAAAGTTTAAGTTTATGTTATTTTCTCAACTAATATCAAGAAAGTAAACATAAACACAGGGCCAAACTTTGGAGAGCCATCAATTCAGCTTAAAAACTAATAATTTGAACTGCCAAGTTGACATTAGCAATAAGTTGCTTATGCTACTTTGATATTAAGATAATTGGCGCATTTAAATGTTATCTTATTATCTAAATAACAATTTGACCGATATACTATATGCTTTTGATATTTAGGTGCAAATGATGTTATAGCCTAAACTTTAAATATGTATATTTAATACCAATAAAAGTATTAGATTTGCTAGAGGGTTAATTCATTGCTTAGTTTTCATAAGAAAATTTTAGTTACTGAAAACATAGTTATGTAATTAGTAGGGTTGATTTCCTATGAAAATATATGATTTTAACTTATAATTAAATAACGTTGAAGCATTTATACACTAAAGTGTTTTAATATCCTAATATCTTAAATATATGGGTTTTTTATCCTAGCCCAGCCAAATGTGTACAATAAAATAAATGTAAAAACTGAAGTTAAGTTAAACCCTTCAATTTCTTTGACAATCATTATCAAATTGAAATTATCAATTCTAAATATTCTATTAGTTTATCTAATAAATGTAACTTGTATGTGTAGTATGTTTATGAAGTGTGTTTAAATACAACATTTGCTTGTTTGTTTGTATTTATGTAGGTTTGTGAGTATTGTATGTTTATATGATAATACAAGCAGACTTGAATTAATAAAAAATTCTAAAGTAGATGTCAGGTATAAATAGTTAATCAAATGGCCTAGTTAATTAAATATTATGCACCAGAAATAAACTAGGTTTTTTTAGGAACCTTTTATTTGCCCTGTAAAACCGTAAAGAAATTTTTATTCATCATTATCTTAATTAAGATTTATTCTATCTCCAATATGTGATGTAGTAAATCTGCAAAGAACAAATATTGTGCTGTGTTGATTTGTTGGCAGACTGAAGCTATGTATGTGTGTGATGTACACACATAATACAAATTTGTGTGGGTAGTTGTAGAATGTTTGTGTAAGGATAGTTTAATCTTATTACCATCCGTATGCAGCAGACCTAAGTTTGATAGACTAATAACAATGAGGATATCTAGAATTTTATACTGTTGTTGTTGTTGTTTTAGTAACAGGGATGAGATACAACCAAAGGACATCAAGAGTTCTTTTTTTATATCACTTGTATAGCTTATAATCAGAGGATGCCATAAATGAATTGTCCAGGGCAAGACTGATCAGATGATAAGACCCTAATCTGATAAACTAACCTGTATCTACCTGTGAGTGGGAGGTGTCCTGGTTAATTCAAAGAACAGAACAGTAAAGAAACATGTCTTTTGGGATTGCACGCACAAAACTAAAGTTTTTATTGTTTTTCAAATAATATCACCTTTGTAGTGTCTCTGCAAGACAATAAAGCTATCATTTGAGGAAAATGAAATGTTAGTCTATGATGCTGGGTGATGTTGAATACCTGGAGTTCGATTAAACTATTTGCAAACTAGGTTTCTATGTTCTGTACTCATAGATATTATGTACGTATAAATGTTTGACTTATATTACTTTTCATGCATGTTGAGAAAAGTCCATCTCCAAGAATCCAAGAACATTTTGTATGAATGCCTTTTTTTTTAAAAATACAAAAGAAAATTAATAAAAACAGGCAGCATATCATTTTTCATGATAAGGTTTTGATATTTATTCTTAAGAGGTAAAATATATTGACACTCTACATTTAGAAGATTTATTATTTTTATATTCTGTTAAATTGTTTTACAAAACAGACCATATTTTGTGAAAAAGTAAATATATCATTTCTACAATATTTTTAAAAAGGTTGAAATTGTAGATATTTTTTTGTAAAAAAAAAGTTTAAACTATTTTTATGTTTTTTTGGCTGCTTTTGAAATCATACCTAAAAGACAAAGGCTTTAAGTGGAATAAGTGTAGAATATCTAATGCATATAAACAAATATTTATATGTATTGGTAGATACATAGACTTAAATATAGATATGTTGAGGTTTATAAGCTAAAAATATGTTGATTTTTGGGAATAATGCATTAAAACATTTTTAGTCCTAATTTACAGTAAAACCAAATTCTAATAATAAACAATACAAAATGAAGTTGCATATTTTGAGAAAAAATTATAATAGACATTTGAATTTGTCTATAAAAATAGTTTTGTATTTAATTTAAATTAAATTCATTTAAAGTCCACTATGCCAGGGTACACTATTTTGGGGGGGATTATTTACCTCCCAATTGGTTTCACACACCCTAGATAAAGGATGTGCACTCTACTGGTTTTCATACTTAATTTAATACTAATTTATCTGACTAAAATAATCTGAAGTCATGTTAATGTTATGAATATTTTTCAAATATTTGCCTTTTTGCCACTGCAAAAATCTGTAAAATGGGTGTGAAAAGTAAATACAGCTAAAAGTAGCAGGAAAAATTTTTTTTTTATCATTTTTAATAAGGCTGCTAAATATCTAAAAATAAACTATTCAAATGACAAAACAGAAACAAAAATATTTAGGTTATGAGCTTCAAAGCATAGACGTGTACAGGGGAAGTCCCAGGGTACTAGTGAAATATTTTGTTCTTCACTCGTTCATATCATCCCAACGGCATACATAAAAATCGTTTATAGTTGGTTCAACCCCCCTGAGGTTTTTTCATGGAGACTCAAGTATTACAGTGAGAGGGGCAAAACACCTCCAGCTAAAATCATGTGTACGTACGCCTTTGCTTCCAAGTATGGTAAAATTTAGATTAAACTAAATCCCCAAATCTAATCCCTTTCCTTTTCTTCATTACCTTTAATTTAAAGGATCAGGAATAGTTTTTCTCGTATTCATTCGAATCCGGTGGATAGGAACCGGTTCTCATCCATACGAAAAAACTATGTCTAGCATCGTATTATATCCGGCTTTCTACGGATATAAAAATGTACAATCATAAGATTAAAACCAGTTTTTTTAGCCGGTCCCTTCGGCACCTCGGGCTTAAAAAACTGGTTTTAATCTTATAATTGTACATTCTATATCCGCGGAAAGCTGTCTATAATACGATGCGAGAAATAACTAATAAAACAGATTGTGAAACATGACAAGCTATGATTTGATTTATTGTAATAAGATAAAGATCATTTTCTCCGGGTTACCTAACCTATCCTTTAATTATGCTTTTTTATCTGTAGGTCCTAACTGTGCAGGGTAGTATTTTGCAGATGTTACGAGCCATGGCATTCCCCTTCTTTAACATTTGACTTCATGCACCATACATAATAGCAGTCAGTACTATTTAAAGGCTCTATTGTGACTAAAATACGACACCTTCCTGAAAGCAAGTAAGCACTTTACCTTTTAAGGCTTCCCTATAAATAGTCAAGAAATGTTTTGAAACTTTGCTTTTCTTTGATATATGTTATCCTTGTTTTTTTTATGAGCTTAGTTTAGATAAACTGCAGCTGTTCTTTAATTATACCTCATTCATGTTTGATGATTAACTTTTTTACAAGAGAGTTCTCTTCATAAATACTTTATAATACTTTTCTTCCTTTTTTTTTGCACTTTTAACTGCATTTTCATAGAGGAGGTATTATAGAGTAAATTTTATGTAAAATCCGCGAAATTCTTATGAAAAAACTGTTCCAAGTAAAAATAAAAAACAATGTTACCAATGCAATGTAAGGTTATTCAAGCATTCTAAACATATGTTTTATTAAAAACGGGACAGCGTATTAAAATCAAGCGAATTAAAGTTACTAAACGTTTTGTCAGGTAATATAAAAAAATCACTAATATAATACATTTTAGTTATATAGGTAAATAATAAATGTTATATTTTTTATAATCTGTAATATAAAAAAAATTATCTATAATACAAAGTAGAACGATGTCTGCCCGTCTGTCTGTCTGTCCGTCTGTCCGTCCGTCTGTCTGTCTGTCTGTCTGTCTGTCCCTTAAGATCTCGGTAACCACTGAACCGATCGGATTCTACACTTCAGGTAATATACCTACTGGTCCTGTGGTGGTTTTAGGCTATTTTCTTGGGGGGTGGGATACCCCCAACCCCCCAAAAAAACAAAAAATCCCCCGCCCCCATTTTTTTTTTTTTTTGGTAGAAGATTTCCCTAGTCCTTACGTACGTATTTCGCCAAAAAAAAATTTTTTATCAACTCTTGGCAACGCCCCTAGAGGCTAGGGGCGAAGCCACTAGTATATATATAAAGGGAGGTACATGAAAATATTAATTGTAGAATATCTGAACAACCAGAAATCTTAATATTTCCTCAATGAAGTAGAAAAAACAGAAGTAGCTTTTATTCTATGCAAATACTGAAGATTATAAGTTGGATGTGAGTTTTCTCTATAAGTTTTATTTTCCATAACTGTTTTTTAATTTATTGACTTATTTCATTAATGATTTTTTTTTGGGATGGGGAAGGAGTCGACAGGGTAGCTTCCCTGTAAAGGAGAACCTGATCAGTTTAGCTGTTTTCGAGATCCTTTGGTACAATTATAAAGACACGTATTAGTTTATTATAAGGATTTTGTTTCCTTAGCTTTACAAACAAATCTCTCTTTATCTCTCTTCCTATTTTTAAAAGCGAAGCTTTTCTATAATTAGGGTCGGTCCGTCCGTCCGTCCGAGATAGTTAGCTTTTATTCGTTAATTTAGGCATGTTAGAATTGTCCTATCGATTTTCAAACTTTGCATGGCGATTCCTGTAGTAGTTAGGTACGATTTAGAAAGCGTAGCAACTCTATAAGCATTACCAGAATGTCCGTACGTCCATTTTAAACATGTTGATTTTTCTACTTTTTTAACAACAAATTTTTATGTGATCTAACTATCCGTTCGATCTTATTTTTGGTATATTGATTCCTGGGACAACGAAGAACAATATTTTAAGCGAAGCAACTCTATAATCAAGTCCTAAAGATGTAAGTATGTCCATGAATATTACCCTGTATCAAGCAGTTTTTCAACAAATTTGCTTACAATTTTGCTTCGACTCTTATACTAATATATTCTGATTATTCAGTTCTGACACTAAACAAATGTTAATGTCCGTTTGTCCTACCGTTTCAATGCTTCGCTTTTATGGATGTTGTCATCCTTGTTTTTAATATTTCTATCTTTGTTATTTCGCATTATTTCCTAGAATTATCAGCTGTAAAGAACTGTTCCAAATTTTATTTTATAATCTATCTATCTATCTGCCCGTCAATCAAATCAATCCATTCTTCTATCTATCTAATATTCACCATTAAACTTTAATTTGTAATATCCATCTATTCAGGTCTATTTCATGTTAATCATTAATCAATCAATCTATCTTTATATCTACTATCCATCCATCTATTTGTCCTATTTATACTTCCATATATTCATCTTTTTTAGCTATCTTTCTTTAAAATTTATATTTTTGTGTTTATATTCTTTATACCTTTAACCAAATAGAAGAATAGAGGTCAAAGATGAAAAAAAGCTTACCTGAAAAGGAAAATATAGTACAAATATGATTTAGTTAAAAATCTTTTAAATATTATAATAAATTTCTCTAGAATTTGATTTAATTTAAAGCAAACAAATTTTACATAAAAATCTCATTTTATATTTCAAAATTGGCAATTATGATTTTCCTATATTTTTCGCCAAGAAATTTGAAAATCGAAGATACAAACTTATTTTGGAAAGGTAATTGATCGTACATTGTTCTCTTTTAACTCATTTTTATCAGAATTTTTTGGCACTTTGGGTGATTTCTCCCTCCCCACCTTCTAACCTAAAATCTTTCGAATGCTAGAATACCAAGTATTCAATCACTTCCGCCAAATGTGTCACATTACCATATAATAAGAACCGCCAATTATTACTACAGCATATTCGCCTTAACTTCACTCTCACATTTTTTTAAAAATCGGTCATAGTCCCTTTAGTGGCAACGCACCTTAAGGGGCGATTCTTGGTACTTTTTTTACAGTATCTTTTCTCCTATTTCTAGCCCCTGCGGGGGGGGAGCTCTAACCCTGCGGAGCCAATTGCTTAACCCTGTGGGCAATCACCTAACTCAATATAACCTAACCAAACCTGAAATATCCTATAAAAAGCCATTTTAAAAATACAATGAATCGGCCCTTAAGGAGCGTTGCCACGAAAGGGACAATTCCCAAAAAAATCTTATTTAATTGTGCTCTTGAGTCTTATTGCAAGTATGAAACTTTGGATATGACAATATTGGGAAGTGATAGAACACTGGAAGATTGATGAATTGTGTCGGGGTATCTATTATACATACAACCAACAAACCTTTTACACTCATACAAATGACAAATTAATTATAGACTGATCAACGAATATTTAATTGATATTATTTCACTATGGTCTCAATGAATTACGTTTTTATATGTTTAGAGTCTGCATCGTTAGCATCTCTATTGGAAGGAAGAGTGAGAGTGCAAAAAATAGCTCAAGACCATCTCATGGGTTATAGGGAAAGAATGAAAAGCTTCACATATTTCCCGGGATGAGTAAATGCTTTTTTTCTCGTATTCCTTCGAATCCGGTGGATAGGAACCGGTTCTCATCCATACGAAAAAACTATGTCTAGCATCTTATTATATCCAGCTTTCTACGAATATAAAAATGTACAATAATAAGATTAAAACCAGTTTTTTTATAATTGTACATTCTATATCCGCGGAAAGCCGTTTATAATACGATGCGAGAATTAACTATTATTTATTTATATTCAAGTCATGGAATGATTTTAGACAATTTCACTGCCCTCCCTCCCCTAGATGCTTGTGGTGCATCCGCTGATACTAGAAAAACCTCTAGCCTATCTCTAACTAATTGTAACTGATAGTGTGCATCAAGTGTCACATATTATCACATTCGTATAGTGTTTAGATAGATATGTATTTCAACAAAAGCATACAAAATGTCAATAATATTATTACACATATTCACATATTTTTATGCATAATTTTGTACCTTCATAACCTGTAATGGCCGTTGCAAAAGCTGAAAATACCAGTTTGGGAAAAACCTATTCAAATTTTCGTAATTGCAATAAGAAACAGTGAAAATTAATAAGAGTGGGTGTGTAAAATATTAGCTTGAGTAAAGCAAAGGGTAAGTGACAGTATGTGCTGTTGTAACAATTTGCAATAGAGATACTCTAGATACATACTCTCTAACTCAGCCAATAGGAGAATAGTAAAAAAAAAATAACCCAGCAATAGTATTGGTTGAAATTAAGCACAGATTTTGGAAGGAAAGGGCATATATTGAGTAAGTTATTTAAAGATTTATTTCTTAGTATATTGTAAAGCACATGACAAAACCTATAGTAAGTTAGCTATTAAAGCTGAATTCCAAAGCTTTCTAGAAATTATATCCTCGAAAAAAATTGTGACCCTATTACTTGAATGCAAAAAGCATAGGTGTTTGCCTCCTAGAGGAATCCCCTTTTAAGTTTGACGAATTTTGGAGGTCAGATGGGCCATCTAGATATATTATGTCCATTCAATTTAAATTTCTGATGGTTCAATACATGTGCGGATGTGATTGGACACCGCCGCCATGACTGGTTCATATATTTTTGATAAAATTACAGGGAATAATATCTGTGAAAAGTTGAATTTGTCACGCATTTTATCACGGGTGACAGGGATAATACAATGGAAGATTAATATTCTGTGAAAACTTGATTTTGTCAGGGATAGTACATTGGATGTCAATTTCATCGCCAATTTCGGAAGGAATTCAGGTATAGAACAATGGATAATAGTTTTATCTTTCCTTAATGTAGATATGTGTAATTGTACAATGATCTTATAAATTTCTTTATATTTTTACTAGTTCCTTCGCCCCCTGGAAACTACGGGGCTCTGTATTCGAAATAGCCTAAAACCAGACTTTAATTCAGAAATAAAATTGAATAAAACCATCTCAGGATTTATGAGAAGCTTCCCTGAAATGAAGATCCAATCAGTTTACTTGTAAGAGACATCTTTACTGACAAATTCACACAAAAAAAACCTTACTACTTTAGATATATGTATAATAGGATGTATTTAATTTAAGATAAAAAAGAATAATTCTTTAAGATTTGATAGGGCCGCAGCCTCCAGGTTCTATTCCTGTCACTCTAGATGTGTCAAGTCTGTATACCAATATTCCCTTAGACGAGGGCATAAATATATATATTTGGTAAATTTTTAGAAACAAGAAGTGATAAAAGTGTTCCAACTACATTCTTAATTACTCTTTTAACCCTAGTGCTAACATGTAATGTTCTTGTTTTTAATAATAAGTATTATTTACAACGTATTGGGACAGCAATGGGCACGCGTGTTGCTCCCACTTTTGCCTGTTTATTCATGGGTGCCATCGAATGTTTGATGCTAACATCATGGAAAGGCATCAAACCACACCTTTACAAACGATATATTGATGATATTTTTTTCTTTTGGACTGGCACTGAGCAACAACTTTTAAAGTTTATTGAACATTTGAACAATTTTCATCCTTATCTTAAATTTAAAGCTTCTTACAATTTCGAGACTAAATCTGTAGAATTTTTAGACACTGTTATATCAATTGATAAAAATGGTTATATTAAAACTGATTTATTTGTTAAACCTGGCAAAAAATGTTCTTATTTGCTTACATCTTCCTGTCACCCTAGCCATATAACTGAAAATATTCCTTATTCATTAGCTTTGAGATTAAAACGCATTTGCAGTGATAATTTAGATTTTGTAAAACAATTAGTTACTTTAAAAGAATTACTTTTGACCCGTGGATACAAACCAAATTACATTTTAAAAGCTTTTGAACGTGTTTCTGCAATTAATAGGTCAACTGCCTTGAAAAAAGTTGAGAAGAAAATTGTAAACCGCCCAATTCTTAGTTTACAATATGATCCACGGTTGCAACATATTTCAAATATTTTGTTTAAATTCTGGAAGGTAATGACACAAAATCCTTTATTAAAAAAGATTTTTCCAAAGCCACCGATGGTGTGCTGGACAAAACCAAAAAATCTAAGAGAATTTCTCATAAGAGCAAAGTTGCCAAAAATTTTAGTTCCAAAAAGACCTTCCAGAAATAAGATAGGTTTTAAACATTGTGGTAATGATTGTATGTTATGTAAATTTTCACCTAAATTTGTTAACAACATTGTATCTTCTGTAACAAAAGAAACTATTCCTATTTTATCTAATTTGACTTGTAATTCGGAAAATATTATATATTGTATAACTTGTACTAAAGATAATGGAACATGTAAATCTCATCCACAATATATTGGATAAACAGGACGTAAAGCAGTGGATAGATTCAGAGAACACAGAAATTCAATTGAACCAAAATCTGTAAAAACTGTAGGACAACATTTTTCACAAAATGGCCACAACCCTTGCCATTTACAATTTGTTCCTTTTGAGCAACTTAAAAGTAATAATCCTTGGATAAGATTAGCACGAGAAAAATTTTATATTAGAAAATTTGAACCATTGTTAAATCGTAGAACTTGATTCAAAATGCAGTTGCAATTGTTTTTAAAAATGTTTTTTTCAAACTATATACCCTTCCCTTTCTCTCTCTCATTACACAGCCAGTTTGACCGCTTCTCCTTTATTTGGTGTTTGGTTGTGCTAAAGTAAAGAAAATCTATTAAAAAGATTTAAAAAGTTTTATAATATGAAGAAAAAAAATTATAGGATTTTAAAGTATTTCAATTTGTATTTTCTTTTAAACTCGACGAAAAGAATTTTAAATTTGATTATCTAAAAACAGATTTTCTGAAAAGCTATAAATAGAATCTTTACATTTTAAAAATTTATGTTAACCACGAATTCGTGTATTTTTTAGTAGTGTAGCAACTCTATAACTAGTATCCTTTTTATTTTAAACCAAATCATGACAGCTTAATTTTTAGGACTTGTTAAATATATGGCAGAAACTGATGTTTTGTGATGGTTATAGTAGATTAGATATGGATCCCTAATAGCTAAGTAAATTGATCTGATAAGTAATCAGTGAATGAACAATCCGACCATGCTATTTGTTAGCTTTTTTTATTTCATTAACAATACATAAATAATATAGCTAAAATCTAAACTTATTTTAAGTTGAATTTTTTAAGATAAAGTGGGTCTCCTGAAAGTTCGTAGATGACATTGTAATGAATCATATGTAACTGCTTCGTTGGACGGATTTTTGTGCTTGACAGCCCACCTAGGTTTATAAATCTATTGTGAGGGCATAAAATAGAGTGTCAACCCCCTCCCCCCTTTCCAACCACCATAGAAAGTCTTACAACACTCACCCCTCCCCTCCCCATTGCAAATATCTATGTAAGCGCCTGCTTTAAAATTAATGGATAAAAGAACATTTTTGCTGAAGAAATCTTTTCAGCAAATATACAGGCTGTGCAATCATGTACGGAAAAGGGTATTATTTTTCTGTTAAATTCCAATTTTTATTTCATGCTGGATATCCTTAATTAGAATTAGAATATATTGTCGACAGAAATATACTAAATTTGAAAAGCTTCACTTAATTTTTAATTACTAGCGGCTACGCCCCTAGATGCCTCTAGAGGCACGTATAATGTTTTCTTTTCGATCTATGTTAAAATCAGATGTTCCCAAAAATATCCGCTATGCGGCGTTTTTTATTTTTTTATGGTACCCTCTCCAAAATAGCTATAAACCTTACCAGGACATATTATCTTTATAAAGATATTCGAATGACAAAATAACTACAAAAGAATTTTGTTAAAACAAAAAAAATTCATGGAAATAATTGGACACCAGTTTCCAGAGCTCAATTTCTCAACTCAAATCAAATTATCCAATTTTATAAGTTTTCCTTCTATACAGGATAAAATGATAGATAGCAGCCTAAAAAAACATACCTTTAACCGTTTATGATTTTATATAAAAGTACTCATTGCATCATTACTACTAATATAAACCAACTAGAGTTGGCTCGATATAATTATCTCCCTATTGGCTAGTTTTCTATATGCATATCTATTTCTCAATAAATCTATTTTCCTCACCCGGCATTACTATCTAATTGAAAGTAAATATTTAATAATCTAAATGATTTTAAAAAGATTTTTTAAATTATATTTTTTTCTTTACATTACCATCACCAAAGGGTTAATGATGATGATTACAATTTTAGTTTAATATTTGAACACACAAAGTGTCGCCACAATCGAATTCTTTTAAAATAGAGTTTTCTTAAATTTATTATATTATAAATCTAAATTTCTTGTTTATGATTAGAAATTAAATACATTGATATAAGGTAAATAGCAACATGAAATTAAAAAAAGGAATTTATTTTTAATAAAGTAAAATAATGGGTCTTATCGTTCTGGGCAATGAGAGTTTATTATGGATTATTGGAGCACTATGAGTTTTAAACAAATATTCCTTGGAAAACTTGAGCTCGTTTATAGACATTTATTTCCTATATAGATCTGACATGGATCTTGAAGCAATTAAGCAGGCCATTTTGTACATGTTAAAAATTGGAAGATTTAATTAAATAAAAGTTATCGCAAATATACTTAGTAAATAAAAAAACTAAACAGATATTTTTATATAATAGCTGGATTTTAAAGTTTTAAAAGCTGATTTCATGTCCCTTTTTCCTAATACGGTTATTTGTCCTTCCTGGTCCCTCGTTCCTCAATTAGGCCAGCACTCAAATTTTAATCTTCACCAAACAGATACTGTCCTTTCAAGCAGGGTAACACAGTGAGTTCATGTTGAGATTTATTTACAGCCCCTTCTTTTCCTTAAGAATATATCAGTTACCAAAGAGAGAATTGACAAGTTTTAGTCAAACTATAGTGCCATTTGATCATATTTATTAAATAAATTTTAGGGCTCAGATCGAATGTTAAAAAAAGGTGCAATTTAAGCTACCTTAAGTTTCAGTTTTCAATTGGGGTAAGAATATTTCCAGTATGGCTTCGAAACCGATTAGAACCGATTCTCCATACTGAAAAATCATGTATAGCATAAATAACTAATTAGTAAAATGCCCTATCCCCAAATTTAAATTTGCGCCTTTGGAAAATATTAAATGTTTTTGGGAGAAAAAAGGTTGTAGATTTCCTTTTACAATGTTTTGATTATAGATTTTTGTATATTATAGTACAATAGGGCAGTCAAAGATTAAGTTGTAAAAATATGTTAACAATCAACTAAATTAACTTTTTGATTTTTAAGGAATAGGAAAAACTTTTTTAAGAATTGACGTTAGTATTCCTGTGTGTGATTTGATTGATCAAAGGCTTGCGTGTGGGTGTTTGGGTGTGTGTGTGTGTGGGTATGGGTGGGTGGGTGTACATTCTTAGTAATCAAATACTACAGGGACAAGAGAAACTGGAAGATTCCTTCAACAATTAGGCAAACGTTTGCGAGCGAAGCATGGAAAAAACGAATGTCGATTTAAAAGTTAATTTATGACTTTTTAAACATTTACCATGAACTGCAATAAATCTACTGTACATAAATTTTCAGTATGGCTCTAAACTGGTTCTAATACAGGGGTAATAAATTGGATTCGACCTTAAAAGCAATAATGGAAAAGTAATTTTAATACTTTTATAATTTAATGGATTTAGGCTTTTTGTATGTAAAACGGCTAAATCTTCTATAAGCCGATATATACAAGAATACCCTCAGGTTCATACAATACAGAAATTTTACATATTAGCAATATTTGTTATTTTGACCTAAAGTCCATAATAATAGTTGATTATTAGTACATATAAAACAACCCCATTCAAATTTTAATGTATTAAATGACGGGTCTCAAAAAGTTAGGTAAGGTTAAGTTAGCGCCAACGCAGTGGCTAGGCTCCTGCAATAGTTGGCTTCAACACGCATAGACACAGTGCTCGAGAACGAATTTTCTTATTGGCCGCTAAAATGAACCAATCACGTGTCGCCTTGTCCAAGTACCAGCGTATTATTGGATGTCATTTGACAAGGAGACAATTGATTGGTTCATTTTAGAGCCAAATTAAGAAATTTAAATTTGACCAACAGTAGCTGTCTATAAAACTTAGTGGTTAAATACACTGCTTTACTAACGAGTATTTTAATCTATAATACAAAGTAGAACGATGTCTGTCCGTCTGACCGTCTGTCTGTCCGTCCCATAAGATCTCAGTAACCACTGAACCGATCGGATTCTACTCTTCAGGGTATCTACCTATTGGTCCTGTGGTGGTTTTAAGCTATTTTCTTGGGGGGTGGGACACCCCCAACCCCCCAAAAAAACAAAAAAAAACCATTTTTTTATTTTTTACTGAAGATTTCCTTGGTCCTTTATTTTTTGTAGAAGATTTCCATGGTCCTTTTTTTGAAGGAGATTTCCATGGTCCTTTACGATTTTCGCCTTAATTTTTTTTATCGCCTCTTGGGGCAAAGCCCTTAGAGGCTAGGGGCGAAGCCGCTAGTCCTATTATATAAAGAAATAAGCGTTTTTTGTATGTCCCGAAGGATCTCGCTATCCGCTGAACTAATATTGTTCTCCTTTACAGTGAAGCTTCTTATCGGTCCTGAGAAGGTTTTAAACTATTTTTGGGAAGGGTGTCTTCACCCCCTCCCACCTAAAAAATATTTAAAATTTAAAATGGCATGAGGTCGACTTTTCCCCTCCTACCTTTAGTGCCCCTAGAGGCTTCTAGGGGGCGTAACCGCTAGTAATATATAAAGTATAAGCAGTATATTCATAAAAATATGAGGAAAACTAGATTTCCTGTCTATTTCAGTATTAATTGCAACATTGTAGGAAGGCAAAATTTGCAATATTCTTATTTTTTATAAAAATGTTGAAAGATTTCTGAAGAGGGGGGATTGGATAATATTCTAATACAAACAAGGACAAGAGAATCCTTGAGTAGCGCAGCAACAGCTTGATTTATTTAGCAATATTTATTTCACATGATTAGTAGCTTCCGGGTCCGATTTTGCAAAGTTCTTATTTATTACATATGGGTTTCATTTAGTAACATAGAATAAAAATCTTCAATCTAAATCTTAATTAAACATCAGGATTTCTTGATTATTTGCCCTTGTACTTTTAAAACTGTCGTACGTTCTTAGCCTACTGGTTGGATGTCATCCTTCCAACAATTTCCGAAACTAAAAGTTGCGCGCGCAGCCACTTTATATTATAGGATCTTTTTATGTTTTTTTGATTTCTTTGTAGTAATGTGGATGAGGGGGATAAACAAACCCTCCTCCCTTTGGAATGCCTTCGTCGACAATCGACATCGCTAAATAAAGCTATGAAACATACCAAATAACGGTGAATTATACTTTGGCAAAGACTTAAAATACGAAATTATATGAAATATTTATTTTGAAATTTTTTAACAAGCGTAGATACTTTACAACTAAAGAATGGTCTTCAGAACAATAAAATCCGTCTGTTTATTGATATATTTGAACATTGGGCTATTTTAAAAATGTCATATTTAAAGATTTACTTACTTTATTTTATGCTAAATATTTTTTGTACTAGTCTGTATGTGTGTAACACTATTAGAATCAAGAATGCTTTGAATATTTCTGATCTATGTATATAAACAAAGCATAGACCATAAAATTACTAAGATAATTATTATAATACATCTAATCCAACGTTCACTACTGATAGCATCTTGAAATTTAACAATTTATCATGATCGTCCGTACGAAACGGCAAATTTTTGTCTGGCCTGTTTATACTTGGTTTAGAACAGGGTGTGCATTCGTTAACTCAACAAATTTTCGCATAGTAGCACAAAACACAATAGGGAATAAATGATAGGGAGTGTTTAATGATAACACAAATCGGTTTCGGTAGATTAAAACTATTTTCTATATTATTTGCATAATTGGATATAGACGACATGGAAATTGTGAAAGATTTTCGCATACCCTAATAAAATGTTTCTCCCAGCTGACTAATACAACGATACCCCCCCCCCCCCAAATCTATTTAACTATACCAAATCCCCTCCCCTAACAATAGATGAACGTATTGACTAATAATTATATTAGCAACCTTAGTTGACGACAATAATTCACCTGTCACAATATTCTATATTCATTTTTGTATGAACCCTTTTAACCTTTCCTCCCAATTATTAAAGCTACCTAAGGCTTTGTTTTTGTTTTGGGGGGACAGCGAATTATTAAACATCCATAGCCATTTTCCTTCCTTTCAAAATAGAAATAGTTTATATTTTTATTACTTTTTTAATAATTTGCTATTAAGTAGGTAATATTGTTTATATTGTATAAACTCCTATAATAAAATGTTTAATTTAAAATAAGAAAGCATACTTGTTTTGAAGTTCAATGTTTCTTATAAAAATATCTTTCATTTAGGTACATTTTGTGCATGATGGAATGGTTCTATTGAATTAAAACTTATGTATATCCTTTTTAACTGTTTTTATCCCTGTTTTTCTTTCCGAAATAATTATCAATGCCAATTGATATCAAGAAAAAAAAGATTTAAAAGTTATACGATGTAAAGAAAAAATGAAATAGCAATCTTTTAACTCTTGTAAGGTTTTTTTGACTGTTACTTAAGATTTCGATAACTACTGAAACGATGAAGCTTCACAAAGGTCCCTGGGTTGTTTTAGGCTATTTCAATTGTAGACATGAGTCTTGGTATGGGTTTAAACTATTTTTCTGCTCCCTTTCTAATACATAGCATTAGATTGAACAATAAATTAAATAGAAAAACTACTTTTTAAAAGCGAAAGCTTTTCTATAATTAGGATCGGTCCGTCCGTACGTCCGTAACGGTTAGTTCTTTCGATTTTAAACTTTGCATATTGAGTCCTTTAAAAGTTAGGTACGATTTAGAAAGCATAGCAACTCTATAATCGTTACTTAAATGTCCGTAGTCCATTTTAGACATTTTGATTTTTAACTTTTTTAACAACAAAATACTGATTCCTATTATAAAAAGGTACAATATTATAAGCAAAGCATCTCTATAATCAAGTCCTAAAAATGTAAGTATGTCCTTTAAACAGTATCTTTTATTTGTCAAAACTTATACATTTATATTTTGCTTAATCAGTTCTGACACTCTACAAGAGTTAATGTTCGTTTGTTCAAACGTTTTCTAGCTTCGCTTTTATGGATGTTGTCTTCCTTGTTTAAATATCAATACTGTATACATATGCATACAGATAGTATGTATATAAGAATATTTGGATCTACTGCAGTTCACGGTAAAATATTGCTGGTAACGAATATTGCTGAAAATCTATGAATTTTAAAGGCTGCTAGCTGCCAAACGGCTGAACGTACAGATCATACCCGCACACCATTTTAAGCGGTATAAGAAGGCCTACAAATAATCTGGAATAGCCAAGATCCAATTATGCACAGGGAAAGCTTCACTGAAGTAAAAACGCTTAAAATAGGCCTTTTTTCGCGCATTTCTCTGCACTGCGAGATAATTATGCATTAATGATTTATGGCTATTCCAGATTATTTGTAGGCCTTCTTATGCCGCTTAAAACAGTGTGCGGGCATGCTCTCTACGTTCAGCCGTTTGGCAGCTAGTAGCCTTTTAAATTCATAGATTTTCAGCAATATTCGTTACCAGCAATATTTTACCGTGAACTGCAGTAGATCCGAATATTTTATAAATAAGTCATCAGATGATATGGACATACTGTATCTTTATATGTGTCTATATATCTGTAATTAAAACAGTATTCATATGCATTATTCGGTGGGGAATATCAGTGAACGACTATGTGAGTTTTTAGAAAAAAAAGGAATGGTTACTTCGAAAAGTAGCGAAGATATTAAATTAATTATGACCTTCAATTCTTACAAGTCAGAAAATAAGAAGGAGAGGTGTTGAACTCAAGACCTCCAGCCCCTTTTCCCCCCAAACGACTCTTAGAGTTAAGAATCAAATGCTATAAACCAGATAAGTAAACTATAGTAATCTCAAACGCCAAACTTACATCATGATATAATAAGAAAATTAATATTCTATTTATATGTACTAAAAGCTCCGATATAGAAAGACATATTATGCAACAAGGATGATAACATCCATACAACTGGGCTTTTATTACGGATAATTAATCCGCTACATGGACCAACTAATAAAATGTACCCAAAGTTTTTTAACGAATCAACTAGATAAGTGGTTATAAAATTTGGGTACCAGTCTAATCAACAGTTAAATGTCCCCTCCCCTCTATAATATGGCCTGTATGAAAACAATGTGTGAATACACATTACTACATACTTCCTAGTTTTTAGGAAACTGCCATTTGGGAAGAATTTTTTTTTTATAAATTAACCATATCAACAAAATTTGACTGTATATATAAATGTATATAATATTCATTTAATTCATTTAATATTTTGTTGTTTTTTTCTATGTATGTACAGTACACCCAAGAATAATAAATCTAATCTAATCTATAATCAGGACAAACTCAAATATGTGTGTATTTAAGTATATCTTAATAGTAGCTGCGCTAACAAAAATAAGGTGTTATCTTTATATGTCTATCTATAAAGATAGAACACATTTTATTAATGGCAAAGCAAAATAAATGAGATTACTGAAAATATTATAGGGGCAAGTATTCTAGAATTTAATATAATAATTTAAGCTAGCGGCTATGTCCTTAGAGGCCTCTAGGGGCACAAAAACGTTTTTTTATCCATGTTAGGATCAGCTGTTTACCAAAAAACCTTTTTTTCTACCGCCATTTTTTGTTTTTTTGCGATTCCTCTTAGAAGGGTGGTGCTATCCTCCCCCTAAATAGCTATAAACCTTCTCATGATTTATCAGAAGCTACACTGTAAAAGAGAACCATATCAGTTCAGTGGTTAGCGAGATCCTTCGGTACATACACACAGAGATCCTTTTACTTTATTCGTAGGATATGATAATCAATAAGGAAATCATTTATACATCCGAAGCCGCTATAATTTTGGCAAATCCAAGGACGTCCAAGCTTTTTTATTTGGGGGGAGGAGTAGGGTAAAACAATTAAAATAAAAATTGGGGGTGTAAGTAATGCAGTAAGCCATCCCTATATCCTAGTGTCCAAATCATTTGGACTTACTCTTAAAAGTTTTAGACTCTCAAAATGGGTCGAAATATCAGGGATCTTAAGGGATAAGACAATAGACGATAAATTCATGTACATCCCCTTTTATAATGAAAGGGCAAAATTACCCAATCAGTACATTGAAGATTATTGGTTGAAAAGTTTAATCACTAATAATCTCAAACCAACCAATGAAGCCAACTAATAAGGTCATTATAAAACTTTGGGTACCAGTGTAATTTTAAGTTCTGTGTCCCCTCCCTCCTTGCAAAATATAGATTTGCATCAAGTCGTTTTGTGATGAGATCTATTAAGAAACAGCGGCAGTTTGAATAATTCAATATGGACGCGCAGCAGCTTATCTATTTGCTGTTCGCACGCTTGACTGCAGATTGCAACTTAGCTGCTTCTGAATTTCATATTTGCGGCTTGTACATAATTTGGCAGCTGAAAATAGAAAAATGCTTCGACTGCAAAATGTTAGTGATTTTGCGGCTGAATTATCAAGAAAGCAGCACGGTTTCTGCGGATTACTTGCATTTGGGCAGCTGCTTAATATGGGACGATATTGCCTTACAGGATATGTTCAAACTTTTTTTTAAGTATTCTATAAAATGTCTATTATTGAGTAATATTCATGGATGGAGGGAAATGATTTTAAATTACACCCCTACCTAAAAACCTGCATGTTAACTCATCCTTATTTTAAGTACTTATCATGATTAATGGTTCTAATTAGCAGTATCAGAACTTTTCAAGTATTAATTTGAAATGATCAATTATGTTTCTTGGGTTTGTACACTGTGCATTGATTTGTCGACCATTGTCTTATCTCTCATGATATTATACAAAATTGTGCATTCAAAGTGGAATAAGGAACATTTCTAATGAGTAAAACACAATGGGAAAAATCTTCAAAAACTAGAATTTTAAGAAATTAGAGCTGTGGATGTTTAATAGAATAAAACTCGAAATTCCATGTTCCTCTGGTTAAATTGAATGAACGGTACAGACGTTTACGATATCCTAATGTACATTTTTAAAAATATTCGACCAATTTTGTATGAGTAAAAGGATTTTTCGTAAAATGACGTCATACGATAATATAACCAATTAGAGGCCAGTATAAATATTACCATTGGTCAATTACAGTGTATACTGGCCTCTCAATGGTCAACTTTATTGTATGACGTCATTTTTTTGGTGACCTTTTACGCTGTCTCAGATAACTAATTAGATCCCAAATAATAAATAATATGATTACATTCTATTTTTCAACAAGCGTTTAAAGTGTTAGTTGACGGGTTTATGGGAGAGGAAATTCCACGTTTTGCCATTTTACATCAAAATCCATAGGGCGGATTGTCCATTGTGATAGAGGTAAGTGGGTGATCGCACTCACTGGCTGCGAGCAAATTATTGGAAAGAAATTCTGCATTTCAGACTTTGACACACAAGAGTTTATACAAAACAGAAAATAGTAGCACAGCTACTCTATATAATACATGCGACTACACATTTAGGGTCATTTGATGGAATGATGTTCGTTGTTGAAATTCATCTCTTTAGATTGGTTTTAAAAGAAATATTTGAAAAATTGTGGGGAGGGGGTCTGGGTGGTTTATTTTTTCCCAGGGGCGTTTTCTTTTGGGTGGTAGGTGGTAACATTCCCCCAAATAGTTATGGGGACTTACATGGTTCTGTAAGATTTTTAACTGGATAGGAGAACCATATCGGTTCAGTGGTTAGCAAGATCTTTCGTTAATCGTTCATACGTTTACAAAACTAATTTTCATCTACAGAAGAGGTATTTCAGCGTGTAATCATTGGGGATGTAATTGTACATCAATTTATCGACCCTTGTCTTATCCCTTTAGATCCCTGCTAGTAAATGATGCTAACTTTGCTATTTAGATAAATTTGCGGAATTATATGGTATATACATTGTTGGCAGATACGACAGGAATTTTGAAAATTTAATAATTCATGCATGCATGTTTTAAGAGAGGCTACTCTATGATAATATTCTTCGCCTCTAGTATCTGGGGTCTTGGGGGGCCGTTCATGCAACCCCCTACTTAAATTAGGCGATTTTTAGGTACATTTTTTAGGGGATAGTGGGTTCATAAAATGATATCCCCAAAGGGGGTATCTTACACCCCCTCCCCCCTTAACTGAAAGCCAAAAAACGTATCTGATGTTGCACCGATAAGAAACTGTTTAAGAGATTTTAATGGGTAAAAAAAGAGCCATTTACCATAGATAAAAAAAGTTCTAGCTAAAGAAGTTTTAATTGAATCAAACAGAAAGACCTTTTCATTGATTGGGACCATTAATCTGTTAGCAAAAGAATGGTTATAAACCGGCAATAATAATGGATAAGACAATGGTCAATAAATTAATATATATTGTCCATGATTATATACCAAACTACCCCTTCTGTAGATTAAAATTATTAGTTAAAGAGTTTGGCCACTACTTGTTAGAAAACACTAATCAAAATTCAATAATATTTTATTGTCTGTTCCAGGAATAAGATAAAACCAACAAGCGAAATAAATCTAAAATAATTTTATTTGGGGGGCAGATTAAAGGTCGTCAATTCTACGATGTATTGCCCCCCAACGACAGCTGAAAACACGTATAGTTTCGTGGTTTTTTCCGAATTGATTTCGTTGTTGTTATATCCTGGTCCTGTTCTACTATTGGTTTTAAGGATAGAAGTGCATGTCTTTGAAAGCAAGTCAGTCTAAGTCAATGAAATCAATTAAATGAATGTGCACACAAAACAGTTGATGTAGGGTTTGTTTAATTGATAATTTTGTGGGAAATTAGGGTATTTAAACAATCATCTAGAACCAACGTTTAATTGAAACTTTTTTTATTTATTTTGAAACATAAGCTTTTTTTGTGTCCTAGATTGTGATTTAGAATAGATATCTTATTCACATTACAAAACCACCCTTTTCAATTAAATTCATTTTCAAATTCAAAAGGAAAAAGAAAAGAGGAACTTGTATTCTAAACAAAACGCAGGTATTTTCAATAAATAAGTTTGTATTATCAATTATCATTTAATTTTTAGCAATATATGTTCATTTTACTTTAAAATGATAAATGTTACAACTTGAAAAGGGCGGGTTATGTCAAGCGTATGAAACAAATAATATAGATAGGGGAAATACATTTGCATATAAAAAGGCGAAAAGAGGTTGTCTGACGGATGTTACTTAAATTAGTAAGTAAGGGCTTTAAAGATGACGAATTTATTTATTTTTAGGAATATATCTTCCTAGACACTGAAGGAAGTCATTGCAAACAAATTTAAAAGACAAATTAGGCAGTTAGTGCTTTTCAGGGTTTAAAGGGATAGGCCAGGAGAAAAAAAGTAATTTAGGCAGTTAGTGCTTTTCAGGGTTTAAAGGGATAGGTCAGGAGTAGATAAGTAAATTAGGCAGTTAGTGCTTTTCAGGGTTTAAAGGGATAGGTCAGGAGAAGATAAGGAAATTAGGCAGTTAGTGCTTTTCAGGGTTTAAAGGGATAGGTCAGGAGTAGATAAGTAAATTAGGCAGTTAGTGCTTTTCAGGGTTTAAAGGGATAGGTCAGGAGAAGATAAGGAAATTAGGCAGTTAGTGCTTTTCAGGGTTTAAAGGGATAGGTCAGGAGAAGATAAGTAAATTAGGCAGTTAGTGCTTTTCAGGGTTTAAAGGAATAGGTCAGGAGAAGATAAGTAAATCAGTGTTTTAAAATTTTACTCCAACCTATTTCTTGAACATAGGATACCACCCCCTGGGCCCTCCCCCCCCCCCCTATCTATTAATAAAACATACTTCTAACCCCTGCAGTTGACTTAAACCTTCGGGGCTCTATTCCTACGGGATAATATCCATGCAAGGCTCTTTTGATTTTTACTCAACCTAACCTAATATAAATACCTAAAATACCTTTCTTTAAAAATATTTATTCCAAATATGAATAAGTTTTCAATTTAATTATGTGCAAAAGTAGAAAAAAAAATATCAAGCTAATTATATTTTGACCAGAATGATTGATTTAGTAGGGTATTGTCTGTAAATCTTTGAATATAAAATTAAAAATATAAGTTTAAAAAAAATCTTACTTGCAATAGTAGAGCCTCCCCTCAGGGGTGATGTGTACAGTCCAACCAGGCCGTAGGGATGCCTAGATAGATAGATAGATAGATAGATAGATAGATAGATAGATAGATAGATAGATAGATAGATAGATAGATAGATAGATAGATAGATAGATAGATAGATAGATAGATAGATAGATAGATAGATAGATAGATAGATAGATAGATAGATAGATAGATAGATAGATAGATAGATAGATAGATAGATAGATAGATAGATAGATAGATAGATAGATAGATAGATAGATAGATAGATAGATAGATAGATAGATAGATAGATAGATAGATAGATAGATAGATAGATAGATAGATAGATAGATAGATAGATAGATAGATAGATAGATAGATAGATAGATAGATAGATAGATAGATAGAAAGATAGATAGATAGATAGATAGATAGATAGATAGATAGATAGATAGATAGATAGATAGATAGATAGATTGATTGACAAAATATATGAATAAAATGTGATATAAATAGAATAATATACTCTGAGTAGAAAAACAAGAAAAACAAATAAAATAAGTAGAAAAAAAACACATAGAAAAACTAGGACAATATGTTACATATAATGTTATTAAGGTAAACAAGTAGTGTGAGGTCCAGTTTAGAATTTGAATGAGCTACACAAATAAAATAAAATACATCTTTTTTTATACAAAAAAATAGAAAGCACAATAACTTTATCTTTTGTTTGATCTTCCGTCATTATGAAATTTGAAATTTAATGATATTACTAGTTTTATCTGAAAATTACTTTTACTGAATATGTCATAAATTTTACTTTTATAGTATAAAAGTACAATAGTTTATTCTTATTTCAATCCAAAATATTGTTTAATTGTTAACAAAAGGCATATGCATTTTTATGTAGGTGGCTAAAAATTATAAGAAAGTGTTATGTTTGATGTCATAAAAATAAGCTGAGGGGAAGTGGGAAAGGATACCCTTAAAAAAAGAGATGGATAATAGACGTATTTTTATGACGTGACACATGACACTTTCCAGTGCTTCAAGATTGTGTACCTGGATGCTGTACAGGTGTTGACTGGCGGGCCCAGCCGCCTGAACAGTGCTGCCCTGGCTGCCGCAGGACATCAAGCTGGGCGCCGGACTGCCCTCTCGACCATCACTCGATGCTGGAGAACCGCTGGCGGCTGCCTGGCCACCGCTCTGTGGTCCAGACTGGCCGTTGGGGGCAGGGGCGGCCCCGTCGGGCTGTAAGTACCACGGGTTAAGGAACATGGTACAGGCTTTGCTGGATGTTTATGGGGATAGAAAGGGTTGCCTGCTTAGTTCAGTCATGTCCTGAAATTTTGAAAAAAAATCAGTTTTGATTTGAAAAGAAAATGCAAAGGAGATGTGTAAACTCCAACTGTTTGTCTGTCCGTCTGTCTTGCCTTCAATACATACGTATAGGCATTTTAAATTCTCATATGTGTAAGTTGTTAACTGAAAATTAATGTTAACTTTCAATACTGGCTATTTATTCTTAATTTAAAAATATAATATTACATAGCATTACAATATTCGTTTTAACTTATATGAATAAAAGTTTTACTGCATATATTTTAACAAAGAAAATTGCATAGCAAATGCAATAAAAGCAAAAAATGTATTTTTAATAACAGGAAGTACAATGTCCATGGGTATTATGCGCTAGGAAGGGGGTATTGAAAATTTTATCTAAATTCTGAGGGCCAATAAAAGTTTACTATAAGTGGAAACTGTCTATAAAACAATGCGATAACTAACTTTTAAAAGAATTAAATTATAAATAGTCTTCTACCTTTTAGTAGCAATCACATATATATTTCGCAATATATTAGTAAAAGCGTAACTTTTTTTTACTTTTTTGCAATATAAAAGTTTTATTAGAAAAGCATTGTAACTAACTTATAAAAAGAATGTGAAAATGTAACTTTTTGAAAGCGCAGCTACTATACAATTATATGTTTGTAAAACTCTAGATATAGTCCGTTTATGCTTTATGTAAGTTTGGCTTGTATTTCTAGTTAAGAAAGGTATTTTTCTTTTTTAAAAATACAAAAAAAATGGGTAATTGAACATTTAATTATTATCTTATTTTTAAGTTTACATTACACACAAAAAATCTCCAAAAAGAATTATTTTAAAATGTTTGAATTCAAAATTCTTATTTTGAATGTGTTTTTATTGTATTGAATACATTTGTTTTGCAATTTTATCTTATTTAGAATTCCTATATTTTTAAATTGCGAAGCTACTCTATGATTCACAAAGACGTTCGAGGGGAAAATATGATTTTCATGGAAATTCTAATGAAAGATGGCTAATGTGAAAATCTACTCAATATTTGGATCACGGAAAAAGTAGGGGGTTTCATTGTATGTTCACAGTAGCTTTCGTCTTATTTCTAGTCGATGCGGGAGGCTCTAACCCTGCGGGGCCAATTGCCTAACCCTGCGGGGGAATCATTAACATTTACCTAACCCAACCTGAAATATTTCATCAAAAGCTATTGTGAAAATACGACTAAAGCCGCTACTTTGTTTTCTTTTATGCGTGTCAGTTCGGCGGTTTTTAATATATATAAATAGATTGTCAACATGAATGAGCCTCGCTACTTAAAGATGAAGTCTGCATCTTTTTAGTGTTCTTATATTTCCAAAGTACTAAAGTACATTCTATTTTTTGGTCTGCTCTTTTTTAATATTTTATCAGACTGCAAGTTCCAATCCTTTTTTGTATGAAATAAGATTATGTAAATTAAACTAAAATATTTTTAAAACTTTCTTTCATATTTTTGTAGCGCAGCTATCGTTTATTAATCTTTGTACTTATACTTTATGTATTTTATCATATTAAAACAAAAAATAACTTAATTTTCATTTGTATTAGTAACTGTGACCTAAATAAAACTTTTCTTTAAATTGTTTTCATTAGTTTACAAATTCAAAAAAAATATGCGCAAAAATTATTCGCTAAAAACCTCCTAAAAACCTCATCACCATTTCATAGCATTACACAGCATTTTTATTAGCTGCGAAAATTGACACTAATCTTGGGTGTTGAGACGTTTTAGCCAATGGTTACAGAAGCGTAGCTGCTCTATAAACTTGGAGTCATTTTAGTTTGTGTAAGAGAACCTTCTTTTTCTTTTCCTTATTGCCCATTAGGCGGCTGAACAGAGATTTGCAAAGTGGAGTGGGTGGATTTAATTGTTAGATTTTGGGGAGGGGGGTAATCTAATCTATCTGAGGGTTTCTACACCCCCTTTCACACGATTTGGTTTGTTTCAGACCAAAGCTTAGAAATCTGTCTCAACCATGACACTTTGGTTGAGCTTGACTTCCGAATTAGCGGGAAGTTCACGAGATCAGTTGGCGAACATACAAACCCCCAATACCAGGAACCATCAAGTTTCAACAGCAGGTTTGAATATAGATTTATTGATGAAATTATTTCAAAGTCCTGAAATTACAAAATCAATTAGTTCATAATTCCAGTTATTTATAACCACGTAATCTTAATTGCTTTTTAAAAATCATTTTTCTCTACGATTAAGAATCTTTGGAAACTTTGGCTTTAAAGGAAAATTATTTGGTTTAATAAATCATTGTTAAATGCAAAAATAAAGGCACATAAAAATTACTAAAACATATATTAATCATAATTAAGTTCATGCTTAGCTGGCTAAAGCCTTTTTAAAACTACATATAATCGTCCTATACACCATTCTTCCTAATAAAATTAACAAATTCTACCTGAAGTTCTTATGGTTTCAAATCCCTGATATACTAGGGTCGTTCACACACTATGAGACCAATGATAGGCCCAATTTTGTTCTCCGAAATCTTCACACACTCATATCTCATTCAAAAGTAACGAACGTGCGCATCAAAATATACAAACAATCCTTGCCGCGCCACATTATGAAGGGAAAGCCAAAAAAGACGACATTTGCGCTTAGTTTTAGGATAATGATAAGGAATTAATTTCGAACTTGATAAACACAAAGCTTCCTCGAAAAGAGGTTGAGACACACCCCCCGTTTGAAAGTCAAATTAACTTCCTTAACGAGATTCAAGGTTTTTTTGCGCTGAGCACTAGCAACATTTCTCACTAAACTCAACTCACCATAATCACATGAGAATGGCCACATCCCGAAAACGTGACAATTTTGCTCCTAACTAAATGAAACCCCGTGAAATGCATACACAATATTATACTCCTCACTAGGACTCATAATACCTCACATTTTAGGATAGAAGGATGGGGATTGGTTTGTACCATACAACATTCCATGCACATGACAATCACAAGATCACATACACAAATCCTAAAACAGATAATCCTATTAATCATGATGTTGTAAATATAACAACTATACTAAATAATAATCATTTCATAATCAATAGGTAATAAATCATTATTAATAAATCAATAAGTACCTACGAAATCAGGTTGAAATGTAAATGTAAACAAATAATGGTAAAATAAACGAAATAAATCTTAGACAAGAAAATTAAGATTTATAGGTACTTAAAACTAAATTTGTTAAGCATCAAAAAGAGTAGTAAGAAAAAATATTTCAAAATCCTTGGGCAGAAAGTTTTTCAAACTTAATGAATAAGAACTGTATTATCTTAATCAACAATAAACTTTTTAATACTTAAAGAATAGCAAAATAATAATATCTTCGTTAGAATTTTCATCGGAATTATGAAAAAAAAATACCAATTTTTCTTTGTAAAAAAATATGAGACTTTAAATATGAATTTTCAATCATTCCTTGATCTGAATAAAAATGTTTTACTTGATTGAAATTCATATATAATTTTAAAAAAAATCTGCTAAAAAAATATTGATTTTTTTTCTTAAAATAAATATCGAATCACGCAACCTCGACACATTTATTCTTTTTTGGTAAACTTTTCAGGTAAGTTTTATAATGAATTGTACTTTTGAAAAGGATTTAAACTCAATAAAATTAAATTTGAGCATATGAAATAGAATAAAATTCAATCGCATTTCATTTGATTCTTATTTTAGGCATAAAAATAGGCATATGAAAAATGTGGCTTTTTTTACTAAAAAAATCTCAATTTCCATAAAATAAGAATCAATTATTAATCATAATTTTTAACAACTGCCTGACTGATACAGCATGTTCTTCCAGGGGAGATTTATCTGTCAGCCTGAACAAGACTCTTGCAGTCTTTCTCCCATCCTCAATTCTCGTCACTCGGCCCATCCTCAAACATCTCATCAGCGGATTGGTACTCGTAACCAGAACTATATCTCCGTCAGCTAGTGGCTCCGCCATCTCATCCTTCCACTTGGACATCCGTAATATCTTCGGTAGGATCTCCTGGCGGTAGGCAGTCCAAAACTGGGCAGATAAATCTTCTAACAACTTCAACCTGGAGGAAATTTGGTCCTCCGGTTTCATCGCCACATTGCACAACGGCTGGCGGTCAACATTTCCCAGCAGCTGGCCAGGGGTAATCAGCCGCCAATTCTCCACGTCGTTCGCAGCTTCTATCGTCAACGGTCTGCTATTCATCAACTTGCTAACCTCCGCCAACAGCACCAGGAGCTCGTTGAAATTAACAGAACTATTCACCAACTTCTTGGACAGCAATCTCTTGGTTAATCCCACCATTTTCTCAGCTTGCCCAATGAAATGGTGGGCTCGGGCCGGGATCTGAGACCAAGAAAACTCTACCTGGCTGCCCAACTTCTGCTCTAAAACCTTGCGAGCACCGGATAATTGTGTGCCCATGTCGCTTACTATGACCTTCGGCAGACAATGAACAGCTTCCAACTTGCGCAGGGACAACAGGATACTGCTGGTATCATACTTTTCCAAGGCATCTAACCATAACGCCCCTGAGAACCTGCAGACCACCACGAACACCCACACCTTTTTCGTTGCTGTCTGACTCCTCGTTTTGGCGGCAGCTCTCCTCGTAACCAGCGGACCCATCAGGTCGACTTGCACAGCTTCAAAAGGCCTGCTCGGGACCAACTTGTCAGGTAACACATCCTTCATGGTAGTACGACATTCCTTAGCCCTCTCAACACTGCAGGGCCAACACTTCTTCACTTCCATGATGGACAACCTCCTTGCCTTCACAATCCAGCACCAACGGCGGCTCTCAGCTAAAGTTCCACGGACTCCAGAGTGAAGCTCAACATGCGCTTCTCTCATAAAAACAGCAGCTAACCAATTACCAGGCTCCAAAATTATTAAACCTGGCATGTCTTCAAATATCATTTTACGGCCACCAGTAATGGCGTCAATGACGGGCTCTCCACGACCAACCATTTTAAGTATTCTCATCTCCCTGGTCACATAAATTCCTCCGGGACCAACGACAGGCCAGGTCAATGATACTTCATGCACTAATGGATTTAATGACGCATAATTGCCTTTGGCGTCATTTATCCACTCATCCTCTTGGCTTCGTGACACAATGAAAAGTTCCGCCGCCGCCATAAAATTGTACAAAGACGGTTTGTACACAGAATCTGCGGCTGCTACATGACTACCAGCGGCTGTAGTCTTACCTTCTTGTCTGCTCTTTAGCTTCTTCAACCAGGTGTTCGCTACTTGCAGGACAGCTGCCATAATACGTTTGGCCTGTCCAAATGATCTCCTGTGCTTAAACCTAAAGACATCTTCAGCGGCTTCTCCGGCAACTTTCATTGAACATAACTTAACCATTTTGGTATTCAACTCCTCTGGGGGTAAAACCTGCTTGACTTCTTCGGCAGTTTTCACCGGCCACGCGCTTTCATCCTGGCGCAACCACTCTGGGCCCAATCTGTACCTGGAACCTGGTCCCAAATCTGATACCTTGCAGGTGCTTCTGGTGCCCAAATCTGCAACATTGTGCGTCCCCGGGACCCACCTCCAGTCATCCTTGTTGGTTGCAGATTGAATTTCTCCAATGCGATGAGAATTAAAAGTGTTCAACATAGCACTGTTGGAAACTATTTGTGATAAAACACACGATGAATCAGTAAAGTACATCACTCTGACAATATCAAAGGGCAGGGCATCTCTGATGGACTTTGACAACCTTGTGGACATCTGGCACCCCATCAATTCAAGGCGTGGAATTGATTCACACTTGACCGGCGCAACTCTTGACTTGGTGGCTAGCAGAAACGTTTCAAATCCTTGTCTAGTTGGCCACCTCAAATATGCATTACATGCATAAGCCTCTGATGACCCATCCGAAAACATCATCAAGGATGGAAGGCCAGTTGGTTCATCCGGGACCACACAACGGTCAAACTCCAATTTAGCGACCTCAGCTCTGTCCTCCAGCGACTTAACAAGTTCATCCCGTAGACTTTTTGGAATGAAATCTTGCCAGCCCAAATTCAGCAAACATGTTTTCCGCAGGACAAGTTTAATTCTCAACAGAATAGGGCTGCAAAGCCCGATCGGGTCGAAGGTCTGAGCGGCGAACCTGTGGACCATCTTCTTTGTCAGATTCTCGTCCAAGGCGTCCTGGAGGTTGTACAAATCAGCATCCTCTTTCACCTTCTTTCCCTTGACTTTACCATCTTGGTTGACTCTTGTGGCGATGGACAACACATCGGTGGCTGGCTTCCATATCAGCCCGAGAACCTTGGTAGGCTGGCAATCATCTCCAGAGTAAATGACTTGTTTGAAGGAAAAACTACCTTTGCCGATAATTCTGTCGGCCTCTTTCATCATCTCCTTGGCTTCTGGCTTCGATCCTGCTCCCGAAATAACGTCATCTATGAAGCTGTGCTTCTCAAGCTTGACTGCAACTGGAATCTGAGGTAACTTGAATTCCTCATCAGGGTAGGTAGGTATTTGTGGCTCCTTCCATAATTCAGGTTTAGCAACAATTTCACTACCGTTTATCTGCCCCTCTCCATACATCTCCTTGACCTCTGCTTCACTCTTTCCGCCGAACAGGCGGGACGTCAACTTCAGGGCTGTAACTGCCAAATTTCCCGCAGCTAACTCGCCAAAATTCACAACTTTAGTCAGGTAAATTTCAAGAGGACCATCTGGCGTTGGGGAAAATAAAACTCTCTTCATCTGGCTGTCGAACTCTGTGGCCAGGATAGAGTTATAGAACTTGGAAATATCCGCGGTTATACCAACCTTGTAACCGCGGAAAAGCATCAAATGATAAAAAATCTTCTGCATTGGCGGCGGGCCTCCCAGCATTATGTTATTAAAACTGGTACCTTTGAACGTCAGAGAACTATTTGCACACAATCTCATGGGTGTGGAACTTGAATCCTCCTTGAAAGCAACCACTATTGATGAACAAGACTTAGGCCCTTCATACTGCAATTCTTCAGGCGTGGCCTTTTGAAATACGCCTCTTTTTATGGCGTCGTTGAATACCTCCACATACATTCCATAGGTACCTTCTTTGACCATCTTGGCACGATCCTTTTCAGCAATTTTGCGGGCTAAACTCTCATTGTAGGGTAAAGTGTGAGGATCTTCAATATAAGCATATTGACCTGTCCACTTGTTGGACTGCAAGTCTAGTGTTAAACCTGCCTCAATTATCCTCTGCCTCTCACGCTGGTCCCAGGTAGTGCCGTCGGCCATAGCCTTGCACTCTTGACAGGCAGTACATCCTGGACAAAGTGCCTGCGGCTGTACGCCAAACAATTCAGACGTCAGAAAGTCTGGCAAGGTGCCTCCACTGACACTAACAGCCTTATATGCCGACTTTTGATCTCCAGCTCCACCGTCAGCACTCGTACAGATAAAACCACTACCAAAAATGGTTCGCCACAACATAGACTGGCCCACTTTCTGGTAGGTTGAAGGAAACACGTCAGGATGTGTATTTCCAATAATGATATCTAAGCCTCCACTAATATATGTAAACCTTTCTGGCGGCATTTTAAATATCTCGGCGGCAGTTTCGGGGTGGACCGAGCGCATCTCGTTGGCCCCGCCGAGGGTAGGCATGACAGCTGCCTCAAACTCCCTCAAATTGCCGTCCCTATCCTTCAGATAAAACACAACATTGCGGCAGGAAGACTCACTGCCGTCAGCTACAGAAATAGTTGTATATCTGCCGGTAGATTTCAGCTTCAACTTGTTGGATAATTTCTCAGACACAAGTGGCAAATTTGCCCCAGAGTCAAACATCACAGTGGCGTGGCAGGTGCCGCCGCCAGGTGCTACAACAGGAACTAACTGAAGTAAGAAGGTACAGGGGCTGGGTGCAGAACTTGACTTGTAGACTGTATTCACACCAGCACTGGCCTCATGGAGTAACCTAGAATGGTATCTGTCGCAATTATTGGTACCACAAACACCAAGCTTATCCGATTTATTACACTTGTCAGCAGTATGGCCGTCACATAGGCAGAGTTCACGTAACTTCTTCTGCTGGACAACTTTCTTTCGGTCAACCACATCCATCTTCTTAAACGTGAGGCAACGGAAAATCGGGTGTTTCTCTTTGCAGCTCTCCACAGGACATGTACTGTTCCACTTGGAAGCCTTGTCCTTTCCAGCCTTTCCATTCTTATTGTCGCTGCGGCCAGATACTTGCGCGGCGGCAGCTCTGTCACGATTTCTCTTGCCGGCGTTAGTGTCATAGGACATATCACCGGCCAACATGGCACCCCTGGTCCTCTCCAGCAGTTCTACAATCTTCTGGATGTCTGGTTGGTTCATGCTACCTAGCTCCATCATAATTTTATCTCTCAAATTTTCAGGGCACTTGTCTTTAAAAATATGAATAAGAGTTAGGTGATTGTAATCCTTAGCTGCAGAACCAACGATGGTTTCTACTTCCTGCATCATGCTCTTGAAGGTAGCAATTGCGCTAACCACGTCCACAGGTTTATCCACAGGTTTCATCTTGTTCAGCTTAGTTAAAATCCTCATGAACCGGCGGGTGTTTGATAAAAACATCTGATCAAGAAACGACCATTGTTCATTATGATCTCTAATCGCTGACACTTGCTTGCGTAGTTCCGGGTTGGTTATCACCTTCTCCATACACAACATCAGACTTAACCTCTGGTCAGCAAATCCATAACCAGAGCATAGATCTTTAAAGACCTGTTTAAAGTTTGGGTAATCCGTGTCAGTACCGTCGAACGACGGCAACAAACTGTTGTCCCAGCGCCCATACTGCGGGTTGGAACTCCGAATATCCACGGCAGACATACTTCTGGAGAGCATGGCAGGTGTCCCACTCTCATCCAGGTTAGATGAACAACGTTCCATCTCTCTAAGCCTTCGGTACATATCACGTACTTCTTGGCGCAACTCCACGGAAATTTTAAGCACTCCCATGTCCATCTTCACCTTCTCAATGACGTCGAGGTTCCTGGCGACAGTGCTTGACCTCGCGTCGTCTGAATCATTGTCAAGCCAGTACAGAATTTTTGTACACTGCTCCAACGACGCATAAACTTTATCTGCAACAGTTTTCTGCTCACTAGCTTCATCCAAATCACGCTTGAACTCAAGCAGCTCACTAGTCTCCACGGCAGGTTTTAGACTTTTTATTAGGTCAGATTGGTCCTTGACCTCACTAAAAATGTCACGAATTGATTTTACATTCACATTTTCACATGAACTGAAACTTTGGCAGGCTTTTAGATTGTCATAAAACACTTTTAACTGTTCGTCAAACACTTCTAGCCTTTCACTGCCAATAGCGATAGCTCGCTCAATTTTCTGCTTTTTGGTTAGTGGCATATTGATTCACTAGGTACTTATTTCACAGAAAAATTGTCACAGTTTATTGCATCAATAATTCACTGGATGCTATTGATCTCTTGATGAATGCTAACGCCTATTCATCAGATACTTTGAAATTGTCTCAACCATGACACTTTGGTTGAGCTTGACTTCCGAATTAGCGGGAAGTTCACGAGATCAGTTGGCGAACATACAAACCCCCAATACCAGGAACCATCAAGTTTCAACAGCAGGTTTGAATATAGATTTATTGATGAAATTATTTCAAAGTCCTGAAATTACAAAATCAATTAGTTCATAATTCCAGTTATTTATAACCACGTAATCTTAATTGCTTTTTAAAAATCATTTTTCTCTACGATTAAGAATCTTTGGAAACTTTGGCTTTAAAGGAAAATTATTTGGTTTAATAAATCATTGTTAAATGCAAAAATAAAGGCACATAAAAATTACTAAAACATATATTAATCATAATTAAGTTCATGCTTAGCTGGCTAAAGCCTTTTTAAAACTACATATAATCGTCCTATACACCATTCTTCCTAATAAAATTAACAAATTCTACCTGAAGTTCTTATGGTTTCAAATCCCTGATATACTAGGGTCGTTCACACACTATGAGACCAATGATAGGCCCAATTTTGTTCTCCGAAATCTTCACACACTCATATCTCATTCAAAAGTAACGAACGTGCGCATCAAAATATACAAACAATCCTTGCCGCGCCACATTATGAAGGGAAAGCCAAAAAAGACGACATTTGCGCTTAGTTTTAGGATAATGATAAGGAATTAATTTCGAACTTGATAAACACAAAGCTTCCTCGAAAAGAGGTTGAGACAAAATCCCTCTGTTAAAATGTTTTATAATTGTATAATTTGACCCATCATTTTGAAGAAAAGCCCTGTTTAAATTTATTTTTAAGTTTGCTGTTATGCAATATTTTGTGTATTGTATAAACAAACATGCATATCTGTATGTATACAGTAACAATTTTGAGGTTTATGGGTTGTAAAATATACACACCAGACGGGGGTGCATCCCCTTAAAGTTCCTAGTTGAGCACTGCCTCCCCTCCCCCCCATATTTGGTTTTAAAATAAATTGAATGTAAGAGGTGTAGTTTTTCGTTTATTTTTTTATATCAAGTTAGGTTAGGTTATATAAGTCGCTTCTTTCTTATTCAGATTTTATATGTAGTTACTTATATTTGAATAAACTGTTATAATTAGTGATTTATTTACACTACATATTTTCGTCATTTATATGCAAGTCTATTGATAGGTGTTTACTCTTTAGTCTTTTAAATAACACGACAAATAAATGTATAACAAATTAGAATTATTTCCAGTAAGGCTCCGAATTTTATTGGCCTTTTGTACTAAAGCCTAGGGCCAACAAAAGTGTAAATTAATCATAAAATCTTTCATTTTAATTTTAGGGAAAATTATCTCTAAAACGATGTGATACATTAGTATCGCTCAGAACTTGTTAAAATCGGTTTTGTAGCTGTTATGGAATAGTTATTTCTTTCATCGTATTATAAACCGCTTTCCGCGGATATAGAATGTACAATTATAAGATTAAAACCAGTGTTTTTAGCTCCGAGGTGCCGCAGGCACGGGATAAAAAAATGGTTTTAATCTTATGATTGTACATTTTTATATTCGTAGAAAGCTGGATATAATACGATGCTAGTTTTTTCGTATGGATGAGAACCGGTTCCTATCCACCGTATTCGAATGAATACGAGAAAGATCATCTAAATATTTTAAGCAACATTGCGTTATAAAAAGATATTAAAATAAATCATCTGATTACCATTTTTTAATCGTTAAATCAAAACATAGTATACACTTAAAACAACTAAAGTTTATTTCTTATGAAACACAAACAGTTAAAAAAAAGATAGAACAGAGGTGGATTCTTAAAAAAAATTTGCCCCACTAATCGCTTAGTGGGGCAAAATTGTTTTCGTGAAAAATCCTCCAAAATCAAATAAAAAATCTACAAAAATTAAATGAAATCTTATGTTCATAACCCTTCTATAATTTTGTTAATTTTTTTGTAGATTTTTAATGTAATTTTGGTGGATTTTTCACGAAAACAATTTTGCCCCACTAAGCGATTAGTGGGGCAAACTTTTTTTAAGAATCCACCTCAGGACAGATAATGATTTTAGGTAAATAAATGTTGATAAATAGATTTTCTTATCCGAGGACAACTGCCTATAATACTATACACATATGATATAAATTGAATTGAAATATTTTGATAACATTGTCTGGATTGTATGGACATGTACTATTTATTATAAGCCTAGAAATGTTCGGGATAGGTGGATCACATAATTGCAAGGTTCTTAAGATAAGACAATGACTGATAAATTGATGTACATCCCAAATGACGATACACAAAATTACCTCTTATGTAGATTACAAATAATGGTTTAAAATTTTGGACAATCAATTTAATGACCAATTAATCAAAATTCAACGAAAGTCCCCAAAGTTATAAAGACTTATGTAATAAACATTCCAATGTCCACCCCTTCCCTTCATAATTGAGAGTTGCACAGCTTCTCTATAACTAGGGTGTTAATATACCCTTACCGACGACTGTCGTTAGCCATTGATCATCTTGATTATACTAAATTTTAAACTTTCGTATTATGAGCACTGACTATAATTGACAAAAAAAATTATTTAATGAAGGCCAAAAACTGTGCCTGTCCTGTTCTACTATTAATTTAATCTTAGATAAGCTAAATTTTAGCTATACTCATTTTTTATAAAAACGCAAATATTTTGTATTTTAAAGATTTCCTATATTTTTAAAAACATTTATCTAGCCGCTTCTGGTATGTTCATTTCTTACTACCAAGTTTTCTTATTATTAGCGCAACTTCTTGATTATCGTATGCAGGGTCGTCCAAGCTTTTTATTTTGGGGGGTATTTACTCCCCCCAAATTGTTTTGGGGGGTAAATACCCCCTCCTAAATGTTTGGGGGTGCCTAAGGCACCCCCAGGGAAGGGGTATGTCCGTATGTCCGTCCTTTTGCTACGATAAATGAATTAAATGCGTGAAAATCCTCTGTAGCCACAAAAAGTCGAGCATAATTAGTCTTTAGTAGTGGGTGTACAAATATTATATATCACATTCATTTAGTAGCAAAAAGATACTTTATGGCTAAGATATGTCCGTTCCTCTGTCGGTCTTTAAATACTACGTGTCAATTCATGTAAAATCCGTAAATCAGTTGTAGTACATAAAAAGTTTCATTCAGTAGGTAATTGATAGTAGCACCATTGTAATTGTATAATCCTTAGCTGTTCTATATTTATGTACAAATTGTGTTATTACTGTGATACTCATGGATATTATTGTCCTTGTTTCATCAACATTTCGTTAGAATTTTCCATTTTAACTTGTTCCAATTCTCTAAATAAAAGTTGTTGGTACGCCCCTGACCTTCTCAACTACTATAGCTGCCGCTTGTAAAAACATGACGTATAAACCAGGGAGGGGGAGGACAATGGGCTGTTTATTACACTAGTCCCCAAAGTTTTCTTATTCGTTAGCTTATGAACTTTGAGAACTTTGAATGAATTTTGATTGGTTAACGTCCAACCGTTTCAACCACTAATTGTAATCTACAGAAGGGGTTAATTTGTGTATCATCATTGGGGATGTACATCAATTTATCGGCCATTGTCTTATCCCTTTAGATCTATACGTATAAACATATTGTGGTGTGTATTAACTTCCGCATATTACCACACATATCCATGAATAGATGTAAAATTTACGAACACTAGAGAGGGAAAGGGTTGAATAACTGTATCTCACCATCGCACTGTCCTTGTGCCGTCTTTCAATTGGGTCATTGACAACCAACCAATGGTGTGGTGTTTATTGACACAGCAAAGTAGCAGGAAATAATTTGGTAACAGACAAATAAGGTCATTGAAAAAGGAAGGGAGGTAGTTATCTGTATATACATCTATACTATAGATCTGTTGATATTATGACAGGTTGCTATTTCCCCTATCATTTATTGACCAGTTCGTTCATCCAGGAGAAGGATATGGGGTAAAAAGGATGGATGAGAGACAATCGTTATTTTAGCCAGCTACAAGTTTCAATTTATTAGACTAAATGATAATCTGGTGTATTATCCAAGTAATAAAAAATCTATTTCTGTATAGTTAATCATATTTGCAAAAAAGGACACATTACAAACTTTCCCGATTTTGTATTACTTTTGAGGAACATGATTCCAGTTACGTCATATTTTTCTTTCCCGAAAAAGGAAAGGGGGGAAGAAAATCTCTTCAAAAGAGATGGGGAAAACCCCCTTTTCTCCCATCTCTTTTTTCTTCCCCCCTTCCCTTTTTTTTCTTTCCCCTTCCCTTTTTCGGGAAAGAAAATATGACGTAACTGGAATCATGTTCCTCAAAAGTAATACAAAATCGGGAAAGTTTGTAATGTGTCGCAAAAAGGCACGATAGTAAAAAAGTAAATAAGTTCAAGCTAGTATTTGGTTGTAAGGGTTTGTGCTGTTGTAATAACTTGCGGTTCTGGTAAGGATATGCATGTGCGGAAGCCATTGCACACCTATATAAAAAAAAAGATCAGCTGAAAATGGATTTCCTATTCGAGCCCTAGTTTCCTAAAGTGTACAGCAGATAACCCAATTATTGCAGACCCTATTTTCAGCGACTCCGGTCAAATGGAAAAGCGATTTAATGTATAAACGATTTATACATTAAAAAATAAAAAAATTCAAATTTTGATTTTTTTAAAGTTTGAAGCTTTCTTAGCTAGTAGCAAATATTGAGATAGGACGCGGAAGCTACGCACACTTTCGAAAACTAAAATTCAGTTCATCAAAAAAAATCTCAAATATATATAAGTTGGGATGTTAAAAAGAGTGTTCTTCTATAAATTTTTTTATGACTAGCAAATAGAACTATCGGGGCTACGTCACAAAGAAAGCCACACATACTGTTACTTGTATCAGTTTAAAAGTGTAATTTAATTTGTGTGCTATTTATCATAATGGTCATTCACTGATTTGCAACAAAAATATATAAGAAACACCAAAGGGATAATATTAATTTTTCATCCTCCCAACTAAATACCTATTTTCTATACTCTATATATTCTTCAATAATTCTCAAAAAAGTTGAATAATAGTTTTAGCTAGCAATTACACAGGTAAAGGACAATGTATGATAAACTATACTTCATATATCTCCTCGTCCCTGTTATAATAGCAAGTTTGCCTGATATTCAGGTCGCCACCCCCTTTTTTTTTATTTTTACATACTTATTCCTAGGCCCCGCGAGGGTTCTCACCCTGTAGGTCCCTTTTCTTACGGACTATATCCTCAGCGGGGCTCTTTATACTTGACCTAACCAAAAATTTACAAAAAAAAGTCCTCTTTTTGAAAACCCTTTGTTTGTGGTCTAGAAACAATGTGAGGTAAACCGTCGATGGAACACAAGCATAAAGTTTAACATGGCACCTGGTAGATATTCTCTATCGCATCGTATTATAGACAGCGTTCCGCGGATAGTAAAATGTATAAATGTAAGATTATTTCCAGTTTAGTTGTCCCAGAGGGGTTGCAGGCCCAGTCCAACCCAACTGGTGTATATTTAATCATTTTTATTTTATTATTCATGAAAATTGTGCATAATACGATACGGTACATTATTTTCAGCATGACGCAGAACCGGTTCTAATCCAGAGGATTGAAAATGTAAGACAAAATTGCCATTGCATTGTATTGCAAACATATTGGCAAATAAATGTATGGATAGAAAGATAACTCAATACAGGATACAGGGTGATAGGAAAAAATCATTAATAATAAAGTAGAACATTGGATATATTTGATTTTAAAACAAAACAAAAAAGATATTTTGAAAATTCTTTTTTGTTTAAAATTAGTATATGGTGGACTCTGAACGTAAATAAATTCTATTTATAAATAAGTCCAAAATAAGAGCCCAAAATAAATAAGACATTTTGAAAACTCGTTTTTGAACCAAAAAATAGTAAATGTATCTAATTTTAAAGAGTAGCCCAAAATATTTAAGATATTTTGATACTTGTTTTAAAAAAAAAAAAATTAAAATGGAAGAATAGCCCTGCAAAAATGTCCTATGGCAAAGAATATCCAAAATAAATACATAGAACTTTTGAATGGTAAAAATGGTAGAGACACCCTATTTGCATTTATGTAATAGCAGAGCAAAGCCTAGAAATATAAAGCATTTTTAAAACTCTTTTTTTTCAAAAATAAAAGAACGAAAAAATTAAATAATCAACCTGTATATATGCTAAGGTAAAGAAAAGTAAAAAATAGATTTTCATCATTTTTTGGAAAAAATTGTAGATTCACCCTGTATGTATGTTTTAAGGTAGAAAATAGCCATAAAATACGTAAATATAAAGTAATAAACATTGGAGGAGGCAATATCTTGCATTTTAACTGTATTTACAATATGTTTATATACAAGTTATTTTCAATATTAAATATTTTTAATTTTATTTTAAATAGATTCTATATTATACAGGAAGATTATGTTCAAAAGTAGCAGAACAGTAGAAGATGCTAATAGGATCTATATTTCATAATTATAATCCTTATTTAAAAGTAACAAGGTGTTTGTATCGAAGGATATATCTCGTTAACCGCTAATTTGATATAGTTCTTTATTAGATTGTAGCTTCTCATAGGTCCTTGTAAGGTTTATAATTTTTTTTTAAAGGGGATACCACCATCCTCCCTAGAAAAATCGCCACTTATAAATAAACCCCGCATGCTTTTTTTCATTTTTTTCTGAAGAGTGTGAAAACCTCCCTAATACATCAGAACAGATAGACAAAACCTTATGATATAGTAGCTGCGCTACAAATAAATAAAACACATTGTCTGTACGTCGTTTGGATAATTAATCGAACATGTACGTTGTACATATTTTTTTTTACGGGAGTTAAATACAAATAGCGTGATTTTTAAACCACACAAGGGCGTTTTTTTCGCTTCCTTATGATGTACTTTTTTTATTTTTAAAGGTTTTATACAAAACAGACAATTTTATACAATAGCAAAAAAACAAATATTTAAAATCCATAAAAAATGAAGGGGAAAAAGACCAAAATGGATTAAAAACGCTTATTATTTTGTCTTGAATTAAATGTTCACATTCAATGATTTATGCTATGATTGCACATTATTTCTTACACTTTTAACAAATATTTTCAATGCAGCAATATATATATAGAAAGTCTATATGAACAACTTCTTAATTGGACCAATAGGAACTCAGTGAAGGAACAACCAGACCTTATTATTGGTGAGAATAGGCAGATTTTTATCCCAAGAATTTTATAATTGGATTAGAAATGCGACTAAATATCAAACACGTTCATCTGCTAGTAATCCATTTTTAAGTTGGACGGATATTTTGTCTGATTGTTTATCTATTATCATAAGTCGGATCTACTGCAGTTCACGGTAAAATATTGCTGGTAACGAATATTTCCAAAAATCTATGAATTTTAAAGGCTGCTAGCTGCCAAACGGCTGAACGTACAGATTCTAACCCGCACACCATTTTAAGCGGTATAAGACGGCCTACAAATAATCTGGAATAGTTAATGATGCACAGGGGAAGCTTCATTGAAGAAAAAAGGAGTAAAATAGGCCTTTTTCGCGCATTTCTCTGCATTGCGAGATAATTATGCATTATTGATTTATGGCTATTCCAGATTATTTGTAGGCCTTCTTATGCCGCTTAAAACAGTGTGCGGGCATGATCTATACTTTCAGCCGTTTGGCAGCTAGCAGCCTTTAAAGTTCATAGATTTTTGGCAATATTCGTTACCAGCAATATTTTACCGTGAACTGCAGTAGATCCCATAAGTCTATTTGATGCATCTAAAGAAAAACAATTGAACACCAACTGTTCATCAACAAAAATATTAAATATTTGTTTTTCAGCATCTTATTGTACAATACAGTGCTGTAATTAGATAGTAATAAAGGACATAATATAAAAAAAAATAAGTTCATTATTTGTTTAGAAAACAACATCCAAAGGTAAGTTTAAAATATCCGACCATACGACAAACGAACGTTAACAAATATATAGTGGCAGTGGCAGTATGAAAAATATTTGCCTTTATAAAAAGAATAATAGTACTTTGAAATATAAATTCAACTTCGTAGCTACAGCACATTTATCAGTCTGATATTTTGTGCTCAATGAATGGAGTTAACATATCTATCTATCTCTATATTTTAAAGCTATCTATGTTAATATCTCTCTATCTCTCTAGCTAACAATCTCTATATCTTAAGGTATCTATCTCTCTATCTCAATAGCTATCTAACTGTAAATCGTATTATCTTATTTCAAGAGCTATATACATATCTCTTTATTTATCTATCCTTCTCATTAATTCATCTGTTATTTTGTCTTTTTTGCTGAGAGGAGAGGAGTTAAGTTAGTTTATGTGATTGCCCCGCAGGGTTGCTGGCTAGAACTAGGGGAAATGCTACTGTAAAAATACGAAGAAACGCCCCTTAAGAGGCGCTGTCCCGAAAGGGACTACACCCTACATTTCTTTTATAATTTCTTAAATTTTTCATTCTTATGCTGTATTTATCTATTTTTCTTCCGACTATTTTTTCTATCTATCTATCTATCTTTTTCCGTCTATATTTGTTTCTAAATTAAAGAGTAAAATATATGTATTTAAATTGAGCTTCATTTTTCAACAAAATGTTTCCTTTGGTATACTTACATTTCAGCAAAGTTCATTTGCTTGCAAAAAACATTAAAATAGACATCAGCTGTAAGATAGCCGGCCTCCTTTGAGGAAAGCTACAACCGCCTGTGTAAAAAAAATGTCAACTGGTGGCTTCTGAATTACAAAACTGCAACCGCATCTGACTTTGATATTCAGCTGCAGCTGTTTTGAATGCATTTAAACAACTAGTAAGTTAAAAATAGCAAACAGTCTTGGGATAATGTAATGAAAAAAAGTAGTTGTAATAATGTTAAAAACATTAAAAAAAGGTAAAAATTTAATACTATGCAAAATGATGTTTCTTAAATTTGACTTAAATTTGTAAAAACACTATCATAGATTTTCCCATGTAGATACGCAATTTATTCTTGTTTACAAACACAGACAAATGTAAATAGGCATTGTAAGATAGATAGATGGACATCTGTTTATCTAGTGTCTATTTGTCTATCTATCTATCCATTAGTCTATTTATTCTTGCTTATAAATAGACAAATACATATAAATAGGCATTGTTAGATAGATAGATGGACATGTGTTTATCTAGTGTCTATTTGTCTATCTATCTATCCATTAGTCTGTTTATTCTTGCTTATAAACAGACAAATATAAATGGGCATTGTTAGATAGATAGATGGACATTTGTCTATTTGTCTATCCACCATTTGTTTCTCTGTCAGTCTATCTGTGTAAATCTATCGCCATAACCAACTATCTAATTTATCTATCTATCAGAATCTTCTATTTATCTATCTATCTAACTTTCTATCTAAAATTAAGTATTATCCATACAAAAACAAGGATAACAACATTGACAAAAAATTGACCTCAACAAATCAGATTTTAGAATAACTAAATTAGAACTAATGCCGTTTAAATACTGAATGAAAAGAAAAACTGTTTAATTTTAATTCTGTTGATGTATGTAATGCGTAATTTTATAGATCCTACGCTTTTACAGTTTACCGAAACGTTTTAGTAATCACCATTAACATAATGAAATCGAAGATTCTAACATGCTGAAGCTAACGCTATGAAGCTACCCGTTCCGGACGTAGTGATATTTCCTAATTATAGAGTAGCTTCGCTCCTAATAAGAATATAATTATGCATTGTTTGAGAATAAACAGACTAATTCAACATTTAAACATAATGTTGTTTCATATTTGTGCTCTTAACAAGTAGTACAATATCCTAGCAGCGTAGCAATAAAAAAGGAGCAATCTGACAGTCATTGCTTCATCAATTATGAATTTCTGAGTTTCTGCTCTGATAAAAATGTCAAAAAATGTAAAGACGTGATGTTTAAGAAAATTATACCTCCAACAATTCTTTAGGAAATTGCAACTTTGAGTGTCTGGCATCGGACTGAGATAAGTATTCATAAGAACATGTTGATATACAGTGTGTTTTTTTTATGAGGACTTTTTTGGAAGCAATTTTGCCCCACTTATAGTTATCAGAATTTAATGATTAATTGCTTATTTTCTTCGTTTTTTAAGGCAATTAAAAGAACAACAAAAAAATATTTCAGTTTTCATTTTAAAAGTGCAGTAAAATCTAAAATTCAAAACTTAGGTGTCAACATCTAAAAATGGTTTCAGCGCATTTTTCTTATGCTCAAATATTCAACCTTTTGCAAGAATGGCTGCAAAATACTTCAAAGTTTAGATATAGAGCTAAAAATGTATACAGATATTATTAGGGACATGTACTAGAACATATAAAAGTTTAAAGGTCATATCTCAACCAGGGAGGGAGTACTGGCCCCCCAAAGTCTACTACAGAAAATCTAATTTTTTTCTTAGAAGATTTAGGCATAAGAAAAATGCGCTAACACCATTTTTAGATGTTGACACCTAAGTTTTAAATTTTAGATTTTACTGTACTTTTAAAATGAAAACTAAAATATTTTTTTTGTTGTTTTATTAATTGCCTTAAAAAACAAAGAAAATAAGCCATTAATCATTAAATTCTGATAACTATAAGTGGGGCAAAATTGCTTCCAAAAAAGTTCTCATATAAAAAACACACTGTAGAAGGTTTTGTGTTGACTATATAATCCTATAGCTCTGTCGATTTTTTAAAATATCTATCGGCTGCACCACCAGCAAATAGGGGAAGGAGGACAGCTAAATATCTTAAAACCATCCCAAGACAAAAATTCAAAAATGAAAAAGCCTAAATTTATCCTGGCATCTATGTGAAGATTTTCATAATGAAGAACATAAGGGGGTGGGGGTTTTAATGCAACCATCTCGTAATCAATGTAAAAATGGCACTTAGAATTCGAATTTTGATCTGAAATTTTGCATGAGTAATCCTTGGTAGGTCTATTTTCCCTAAATCGAACAAAAAATTGGAAAAGTAGCGGCTAACGGCTGGCGGCTCATCCGTTTAGCCATTTGTTGGGTATTTTCAAGCGAAATCCATCACGAAACCTCTCTCCATATAATGCTCTTTTCCGATCCAAAACGTTTTCAAACGGTTCTAGCCGGTAGTTGCTGGTACTAGAAATCTAAAAAATGTTTTTTTGTATCATTTCACATGATTTAAAGCAAAAATATGTTTTAAAAAGTTGATTTCTACGTAATTTATGACAGATTTGCCCTAAGAATAGCCATAAAACGGCTAAACGGCTGAGCCGTTAGCCGTTACTTTTTCAACTTTTTTTTCGATTTAGGGAAAATAGACCTACCAAGGATTACTCATGCAAAATTTCAGATCAAAATTCGAATTTTAACTGCCATTTATACATTGATTACGAGATGGTTGCATTAAACCCCTCCCCCCCCCTAGTTCAGTGGTGAGCGAGATTATAACAAACTAAAATTCTTAATACATTATGTAACAGGATGTGTCAGTCATGGAAACTTTTTTATCATACAATATAGTCGACAGGAATATTGTCATCGGAATATCTTATTATGTCAGCAATATTTAATTTTGCTTAATATAAAAATAGGAACATTTCACCACGTAACTCCCTAACTATATGAAGCACAGGATTCGTTCTTATATTTTCAAAAACTAGAGTTCATACCGGTTCTAACGATATGCATAAGAATTTTCTACTATTAACACAAGCCGCGCAATTTCAATTTTAAAATGTCCGCATTTTTTTTGCACACCCTTTAACTCTACATAAGCATTCAAATTTTAATTTTCTGGCATATTATTAACTGGTAAACAGACGATAAATTGATGTGAACTCCTAATCTATTTAGATAAACAAATTACTTCTTTTGAAATCGAAAACTATTGGAGGAAAAGTTTGGACACTGCTAGTATGCGCCAACCAATCAAGATTTGATAAAAGTTTAGGACCAACGAATGAGAGAAAGTGTATATTAAACTTTTTAAAGTTCCCATATCATCATCATTGAGAGTTTTAATTCGATCAAACAATTCTAACATGCTTAATTAAATATACATTTAATTATAAGCAAATCTAAAATGTATGATTTTATATACCTAGTTAAAAATGAATTTCCTTATAAAAACAGCAACAGACCTCTTATAAATACAACATTTTAATAGTAAAGTGTTTGTCAAAAACTGCTAATAAGCCTTATTAGTTGCTTAATTGATTATTAAAAAGTGTTTTTAAAAGGGAAAACTATAACAGTTGGTGGTTTGTAAGATCTTAAAGGACATATAGTTTAATATACTGCCTATTACAGTTACGTAAGCATCTTATCCAAAGATTAATAATATCTAAAAATAGTTTGAATTGTAGAAACACTTTTGTGGTTCTAATTCTACTTCCGTTCTTATACAGCGGCAGAGACTAGTAATAGCAAGATAATAAATGGAGGGGACATTGGAATGGATATTTTAATAGTCCCCAAAAGTTTTACAAACACGGTCTCTATTTAGTTGGCTTAAAAACTGTTGATGCTAATATTAGATCTTAATTAGTTTGTTAAGACTGCCAGTAACTTTTCAATCACTAGTTACTATCAAAATAAGGAGTTTTTTTGTTAATTTATGGGTAGATTAGTTTATTGTCCAACGTTTTATCCTCTAAGATAACTGAACAGGATAGGAAGAGAAAGGGACAATTCCCGAATATCGACCCCTCCCTCCTTCCATTTTCAATATTAGTTTTAAAAGTAGAAAAATTGGAGTGTGGTAATTATTTTTCTAGGAGACGGGCATCCTGTTACTTTTATATAAGGATTTATCTTTCCTGTAATACACTTGTTTATTCGAATATAGGTCCCTGTACTGCTTTACCACAATTTAACTAACAAAGGGTGAGAAAAATAGACCATTTCATACTTTACTTTACATACTTTGTGTATACATATGTTTAAAAATTTTGTAAGTAATGCTGCTATTCTAATAATGGGTATGTCCGTTCGTCGATTTTAGATTACCCACTTCTATTATGTATTTTCCTATAACATGCATTTTTAAAAAATAACTTGTAAGAATTGTAAAATTTATTTTAAAACTATAAGCCAAAATTACAGATATTTTTTTTAGTAGTTACTCAATTACTAACCCATGTCCATTCGTCCATCTGTCTAAATAAGTAGGTTACTAAAAGATGCTAATATGTTATTGTAGACTAGCGGCTAAGCCCTAGGGGCTTTAGGGACACTTAAATAAGGTAAGGGAGGGAGGGGGGAGTCACTTTTGTCGAGAGGTAATTTCATCTAGAAGGGTTATGGTTCTCTCCCCAAAAATAGTTATAATCCTTCCATGTATCTAAAAGAAGCTTCACTGAAAAGAAGAACCTTATCAGTATATTGTCAAAACCAGAAGTAATATTTATATTATGATCTTTACATAGTTTTTCACACACGAAAACGTAGGATTGGGGAAATTTATAACAGTCAAGTTTGCGCTAATTTGTAACGTATTGTTCTAGTTTCCTTAATAATTCTATTAAAATATCATTATGAAATATAAATTAATTCTAAAAATTAACTATTTTGTCGGGCTCGGCATCCGCGCATCAGACAAATAAAATCCGCAGTATTATTATTAAAAATCAGCTGGATGTTTAGATTTCATCCCGAAGGTGGTTAAATTGGCGGTTACGTGAGGCTGGTGACGAATCCCACTGGAGAATACTGATCCCTATCTTTTGTTGTATGTCTGTCTTCATTAATTTTAAATTAAGAAACATATTGCAATTCAGGGAAAACGAATTGGTTTCTGGCAATCATTTGAGATAAGTGGCGTGTAAAAGGAGGGCGTATTCACCTCCCTGGCAAAATCAAGGGGTGTGTAATTAAAAATTATAAGGTAATAGTTGAACAGATAAATAAAATGTCCCTATTAATCTTTTAACATATTTTAAATGTAAATTCCAGTTAATTCGTCACAAGCATATAGGGGACAACTCAAGAAACAGCCTAAAACCTATCTAATGTGCTTATTAAGCATTCCTGGAAACTACATCCCAGTCAGACCATCAATTTTCGAGATCAGAATATTCAAACAAAAATCTTATTACTTTATATGTATTACAAGAAAATAGCTTAAAACCATCACAGGACCAGTAGGTATATTTCCTGAAGAGTAGAGCCCAATCGGTTCAGTGTTTACTGAGATCTTAAGCTTCAGACGGACAGACGGACAGACAGACATCGTTCTACTTTGTATTATAGATAGAATATTATGTAAGATTAAGTCTATTCTAAAGTGGATAATCCTTCGTATTAAATAGCCTAAAACCACCCAAAAGAATCCTAATTTAATCTGTGTACTTGTGGCCACTATTTGTTTATAAGAATACTTGTCACAATGTTGATATTTGTAAGATCAAACATTATTTGTCCTACAGTCTTAAATGCATGGGTATATTACAGGGGGGGGGGCAGTTGCAGTTAAATAAACACCTCCCCCCTCTACCCCCACCCGTATTATTTACAAGGTATCTAAGGCAGAATCTTACAATTAGCATCTGGGGGTAAGATTCACTTTTTGTCAAATTCCCTTATATCCATGTCTGCATGACCTATTCTAGACCCCCACATAATGTTTACATAAGTAGTCTTATTTCCCTCGATAGCCAATAAGCCACAATAATCCGACCAATTCAAAAATGAATTTCTGGTAGACGAACTTTTATAACAGTAGAATATCTTAAAGCAACGCTTTTAATTTAAGAAATTATAAGGTATAGTCTCTTTCGTGGCAACGCACCTTAAGGGGCGATTCTTCGTATTTTTTACAGTAGCTTTTCTCCTATTTCTAGCCCCTGCGGGGGGCTCAAACCCTGCGTGGCCAATTGCCTATCCCTGTGGGGCAATCACCTAACTCAATATAACCTAACCAAACCTGAAATAACCTATAAAAAGTCATTTTAAACATACGACGAATCGCCTCTTAAGGGGTTTTTGCCACGAAAGGACTATTCCCAAATTAAACTATTATCTACATATAGCTGACTTATTATTTACATAAAATTTTAGTATATTAATTTAACCTATTCAATTCTATGGTCTTAACTAGGCGGGGCCTAACCCTTAAAAAATAAAATAACCTAAACTAAACGATAAATTCTTTGTTTCAAAGGTATATTTTCCTTTTAAGATAAAAGATTTAGGTCAGCCTTTATAGAGATCTTAAAAATTTGATTGAGTTTTTCTCTTCCAGGAAATTGATGGTCAGTTTTGAGTCTTTTCAATGAATATACCTAAAGAAACTTTTATGTTAAATAGTGCCTCTTACTAAAGGTCCTGTAGGATAGAGCGACGAAGCTGCTAAAATTGTTAAAAGTGTTGTTTTTTAACCGATGCAATATATAACTAAGAGAATCTTATTTTTCTATCATTATGTTTTTACAAAACATTAGTAAAATTTGTAAATAGCCAATTAAAAAAATATTTTTTCTTAAAAAGGGAAATCTAAACTAATGTTGTAAAACAAAAACGGATTATGGAAAGAAAACGAAGTAGATGGTTTCGTTGTATTTTCACACTAGCTTGTGATAGTTGGTTAGGTTACATAAATGTCAATGATTGCCCCGCAGGGTTTAAGCCTCCGCAGGTGCTAGAAATAAGAAAAAAGCTACTGTAAAAAAATATGACTAAGCCCGCTACTTTGTTTTCTTTTAATTATCCAAAAATATTAAGGAGGGCATTTTATGTTAGGTATAGAAAGCCAATCCGGGTAAGAGAACCCCGCAGGGGTTAGCAACAGGTTGTAAAAATTGTTTCTAACTTTTCAAATTACAATCATTATTTTTTGCTTTATTGTGGGAGGATTATTTTTTTCCTTTGTGCATTAGCGATGTTGTTATTTTTGTTTTAGATACTTATCTTACACAAAAGATACACGGTAAACGGATGGCTTAAGTGTGTTGTTCTTAGGTGTGTTGATTGATATTTCATAAACGGCTTGATTGACTAATTCTAAATGGCGATAGTTTGCTCCTTATTTATGTTTCTTAAATTTTAAAAAGTAGACTATAATCAAGGAAGCTCCAATAAATCTTATTTATATAAACTTTAACTTAAATTTGCTTATTGACGTTATAAGTGTCCCAGATCCTACTGCTGCTTTGTAAGGCGCACAGGGGACGTGCCTTGGCAAAAGCAAAGGTGCATCTCTTTACCCTAGGACTTTCAGACAAAGGTTGTCCATTATCCTTGGGAAGAAATGCAATCTCTTTTAGCTGATATTTGCTGATATCAAAAACGGTTAGTCTTCAATGCCGCAAAGCAGATAAGCATTTAAGCAATAAGTTGGACTGTTAGCGGAATCCCTCCTTCTCCTCATTTTTGGGTAGTTTTTTTATGCTTGTGTTGTACTTTAGGTTAGGTTATATTGGGTACAGAGTAGCCCCGCATGAAAGTCGCTCTGCAAGTTTAGGCTCCGTAAGGTTATATCCATACGAAGAAGTTAATGATACAGGAATCCAAGCCCCCACCCCCTTATTTTCAATAAAAGGGGGGTATTATGTGCTCTCTAAGCACTTTGAGGGAAAGCACTGGGGTGTTCAATCATTTTAGAAAAAGCAAATAGAAAGAGACAGTTTACTCTGTAATAATGGAATGCGGTTTTGATCTCTAGATAATGTGAAATTGATAAATGCGGAAATGAGAAATCGCCATCAAAAACACATCCTCACACCATTATATATATAACAGGGACTTAGGGATAGTAAGATAAACAGGACAATAAAAAATTTAAATGCTAATGCATCAGGTATATAGGAATTACCTAGTAAATTAGTAGAACAGAACAGTAAAGTATTAAACAATAAACTATATTTTTGTACGTCATAATATCTAACTTATTGAGTTTCCAAACAAAAGTGTCAAAAAATTTTAAACCAGTAATTTCAATATACAGAAGGGGTAATTTTGTTGATTTTCATTGTCCATTGTCTTATCCCCTATAATCTCTGACTATATAAACAAATAATAGAACAGGACCGACAAAGATTCTTCCCCCCCCCCCCCCTTTATTCCTGACTCGACCACTTTAAGTCTCATGCAAAATAGAATAGACATTTACACAAGTATATCCTTCATATATGTTATGTAAAATAATTGTATTTAAATTTCAAAGTAAAGTTTTATCCCTATTTTTTAGGAATTTGTCATCCCAAACAAACATTATCTATAAAATTCAAAATGTACATAAAATTATAGAACTGCTTAGCATTCTAAATTGTACCTAACTATTCAGGAATAATAATGCAAATTTTGAAGTTATAAGAATAATTTTAACATGCCTAAACTAAGAATCAGAGCTATACGTCACGCAAAGGCGTACAGACGGACCACCCTAATTATAGAAAAGCCTTTATGTATTCTATTTGTTGACATAATTTAAATCATTAGATTATTCATAAAATATTAATATTTTTAATCAACTTAATTTACAAATTTGTTTACATAGACATCAAAATGCCATCAAGGAATAGTTATTTCTTTCATCGTATTATAAACCGCTTTCCGCGGATATAGAATGTACAATTTTAAGATTAAAACCAGTTTTTTTAGCCCCGAGGTGCCGAAGGCACGGGCTATAAAAACTGGTTTTATTCTTGTGATTGTACATTTTTATATTCGTAGAAAGCGGTTTATAATACGATGCTAGACATAGTTTTTTCGTATGGATGAGAACCGGTTCCTATCCACCGGATTCGAATGAATACGAGAAAATATTTTCCAAGCCACCTTCAGCTGCAGCTTCCTTCTTAGCCGCAAAGCTCTGCAGTTTAATGTACATTTGTCAGCAGCCTGTACTATTTGATTTCTTCAACAAATATAATCTTCATCAAATATCGTCAAAAAATTGAAAAAGCAAAAAGAAATATTTGTAATTAAAGACAAAAATAGAATGTTAAAAACATCATTAGAAAAGAAATTCTTGTGTTTTACACCCCCCCCCCCACTCCCCCTAAAAAAAAGCGGTTGTATCTTGGCATGTTTGTTAATTGCCATGCATAATTGTAACGACCTCTAGATAAAGGCCGTACAATCAAGTCACAAGTCACTCCGCCCTTTAATAGTTAAAGAAAAGAGAATTAAAAGAAAATTTCACCAAAAAACGCCTTTTATTCAGTTTTCTTTAATTGATGAACACGAATAGTTACTCTATAAAATGTTTCAAAGTAATTTGATGTCTTTTTGTATGTAAATTTTGGTTTTAGTGTACTCAGTAAGGGTATAGAGCATTTCACCCCCCTTGGAGATATGACGACTAGAAAATCATTGCATATTCCACTTTTTTTAGATGGTGGTTAAACTATAGAACCCCCCCCCCCCCTCCCCCACCTAAATTGGGACGAAGCCTCTAGAAGCTAAGGACGAAGCCATTAGTAAAAACAAATAGATAGTTTTCAGAAGAAAACAATTTGCTTTAAATATTTGTTCTTTACACGTTAAACTTACATATGTCATTTAATTAGTCTATTCTTTACAGAGATATAGGTATAGAACAATGGAGGAAACAATAATCTTCCTAAAATTTTATATAAAATTCTGTATTTAGAGAAAAAGAGATATCTATTAATTTAAGCGCTACAAATTGTTCATTGTCCTTCCTGGTTTTTAGTAGCGAAGCTACTCTATAATTCGAAATGTCCGTCCGTCTGTCCGTCTGAGACAGAATACGGGAAACGTGATTTTCTCGGCTCCTTTTAAAGATAGACAGCTGAAATTTTTTGACAACATTCCATTATTAAGGAGCACAATTAACTATAAAACATGAAGGGCGGTCGGACCGCTTTTTAGCAGGTTTTGGGCTATTTTTTGTATTTTTCACATTTTTCTCCATATCTTCAGTGTTTATGGTCCGATTTTCAAATTTTTTTCAGTTACAGATATCAAAATTAAATTTCTTGTCTTTTAAAGAAAACAACCATGGTGGTCAGACTGCCTTTTATCAGGTTTTTGGCTATTTTTATAGGTTTTTCATATTTCCCCATATATTTGGTGTTTTTGGTCCAATTTTCAAACTTTTTGGTATATTAGTATCAAAATAATTTTTCCCATTGTTATGAGAATCTTTTATGTAATTTACTTTGACCGTCGTCATCATACAAAATAAAACAAGGTTTAGTGTTTATTTTCTACAATTAATCTATTCTTGATTTTAATAAATATACTTTTATGTATTCCCACCCTCGATTTTTTGTGCTTCACTACTTATGGATGTTGTCATCCTTGTTTACAACCTAATTATTGCCCTTGAAGAAAATTTACAATTTCTAGTGTACAAAAAAATTAAAGAATATATATCCTACTATATAAAGTAGTAAGCTTCATCTGTCTGTAGCGAAGGATCTCGCTTACCGCTAAACCGATATAGTCCTCTATTACAGTGAAGCTTCTTATAGGCTCCAGGAAGGTTTTTAGGCTATTTTGTTGATATAAAAAAGTCTGGGTATGTTTTTTGCCCTTCCACATCCCTTCGAATAGAGAACCCCTAAATGTTAGGGGCGCAGTCGCTAGTTTAATAAATAGAGAAGCTCAACTGATGATAAAATAGCCCTCAATAAATAAAAATAATAGAGGTATCTATTGTACTAGCGGCTTCGCCCCTGGCCTCTAGGGGCTTTGCCCCAAGAGGTATAATTACATCTACCTACCCAGCCGAATTCGTAAAATTCGTAAAAATTCTTTTTTTTTAATTGGGGGGGGAGATTTTTTTGTTTTTGGGGGGGTTGGGGGTGTCCCACTCCCCAAGAAAATAGCCTAAAACCACCACAGAACCAGTAGGTATAATCCCTGAAAACTAAAATCCAATCGGTTCAGTGGTTACCGTGTTATTAAGGGACGGACAGACGGACGGACAGTCAGACGGACGGACAGACATCAAGCTACTTTGTATTATAGTTAACTATAATATTGTACATAATATACATATTAATCAATAAGATACAGCATAATAAAAAAACAAAATTTTTTGTAATAAAAGATTTAGGTGTATCTATAACTAATCTCCCATGACGATCAAATAATGCATCTAATAAATTGACAGATTTTTTTGAATTTACATAATTTTTTTAAAATTGCGTTGAAAATCATATCATTTGGATCAAAAAGCCTTTTTTATTTGATTATAATCTAAAAGTGAAGCTTCTCTATAAATAAGGTACATATGTCCGTAAAGACATAAAAACAAGTTAACATAGACACTTGTTTGAAAATGCATGTATGTTTACAGCAGTAGTGATCTAAAGGGATAAGGCAATGGCAATGGATATATAAATTATGTGGATATTGGGACAGGGAAATTTTGTCGTCAATTTAAGTTGCTAATATAGTCCTCAGGTATTGGTCAATACGCTTCACCATTCTTAGTGGAAGAGATGGGGAAATGTCCTATTTAGAAGATGCTTGGGGGTATGTGGCCTACAAAGACGTCGCAGTTTTTTAAGGGGGGATGGGGCGTTTCAATGATCTGGCGGACGGGTATATTCTGATGAATTGGACGTTTATGGATGGGAGGGGGGTAACTTTATATTAGCCAGCTGGTAGAAACATTTTATCTGGGTATGTGAGAATCTGTGACAATATCCACGTATTCTATATCCATTATTAATATTACAGACACGTTCCTTCATCAAATATTCATATTATAAACATATTAAGAGATTATTTATTTACTTTTCAATAGCGAAGCTGTACTATATGCAGGTTTTACGTCTGTACGTCAGTCGTATTTAGCCTTGATCCTTAAGTTTGTTTTGTTAGAATAGACCTTTAGATTTCAAACCTTTAACCTAAGGTATTGATGATCCTTAAACATTGTATTTTTATCTGGACTTATAATGGTTATTCCTAAAACGATAGGGCACAAGGCACTGTTTTTATTTGCAAATGGGAGGGGGGGGAGGGTGACGAAAAATATCAAAAGGGAACAAAACCGTTTCAAGTGGTTGCAAAATACACCCCCTTCAATTCTATATAAATTAAAATGCACTCACGTAAGATCCATAACTCTATTTTAATGACCTAAATTCATAAAACTGATTTTCCCACAAATTCGCATACAAAATATATTATTTAGCATGCACAATTAATCAAACAAGGGTGGAAATAAGCAAAAACAAGAAAACTTATTAATTGACTATAAACCAATCTTAAAAATACTAACTTATTTTAAATATTCAAATCCTTTAAAAAAACATTCAACAAGTTTCTTTAAGAGACCTCTAGGGGCACTTGAGGAAGATTAAATCCCAAGGCTTATATTTTTTTTAAATTGGGGGGGTGATAATTTTTTTCTAGGGGCGATTCCTCTTCGAAAGGTGGTGGTACCCTCCCCCAAAATAGTTATAAACCTTTCCGGAACCTATGAGAGGCTATCTGTTAAGGAAAACCCGATCAGTTCAGCGGTTAGCGAGATCCTTCGCTACAGACAAAAAAAGCTTACTACTTTATATAATAGGATAACATATATACATATATAGAAAGAGTATAGCTACTTAACGATTATATAACATAGAAAAGTACGTACGTCCATTTTCTGCTGCTTTTTTGTTACACCAAGGTATACATTAATTTACCAGGCTTAATTACCGGAAACCTTTTTCCCGCTCTAATTGAAAATTTGTGCAAACCATACCGAATTTCGGAATTTTTTACAAAGCGGCGTTCAGACAATGTAAGCTAAAGTCCTTTTTAGAAGCGAAGCTACTCGACAACTTTATCTGTCTATCCTCAACAAAAAAGTTATTTAATTAATCGGACTAAAGACAATTATATCTTTACATTTTAGATCAAGAAGAACAGAAAACTGTTATTTAGCATTGTAAGAAATCTTTAGGATCTATCCTAATATATAAGTAGTAAGCGTTTTTTGTCTGTCCCGAAGGATCTCGCTAACCGCTGAACTGATCGGGTTCTCCTTAACAGGGTAAATTTTCATATGTCCTGGGAAGGTTTTTAACTATTTTAGGGAAGAGTACAACCACCCTCCAAAGACAAATGACAAAAAAATCGAAAATTTTTAAAATAGATGGGAGACTTCAACTTAACATAAAGAGAATTATCGTAACATAAAGAAGTAACGTAGAGACTTTAACAAATAAAAACATCTAAAGTGCCACTAGAGGCCTCTAGGGGCATAGCCGCTAGTTATTTTTAAAGTAATACCTATAATAGACAATTTCACCTCATAAACAAAAGATTAATAAATATTTCCCTAGACTCTGACAAATGAGAATCTACTATCAAATATTGTCCAGCACTTAAATTTCACAAATTGTTTTTTCTTAGACTACTATCATTATTATTTTGTTTTAACTATTGCTATTGTTAATGTATGCTATCATCTGTATTGTACTAACACCGGCCTAGTCAATGTATATATGCACTAAGCAAAGAAAAATATAGAAACTTCAATGTTATATGCCCTGCCAAGTTTTTTTAGTCTTTATCGCCTCAAGAATCCTGTCACCAATGTATATGTAGTTAGAATTCTCTGCCATAAGTTAATATAAGACTGTGGTTTTAATGTCATTAAATAACAAGGCATTGAAATAGAATAGTATGGCTGAATGTAGACGTAAATATCAGTCAAGTTTGGTCCTACAGCAATATTATACCAATCACATTTTTAATTGCCATACCGTCGACCCAAACATTTTAATATTTTGTATATTGACCCAATGCATTCGGATTTTAATTGACAAAATTTCTACTTTAAAAAGTCTTCTTTAATTTTTTATGTAGAATATTATTAGAAAAGGATACCCATAACCAGTGCAGTGTATTAAAAACTACCTAACCATTAATCTATATGAATCTATGAAAATTCCTTCAAATATGGATTGAACTATGTCATGTTCAATTTACAACCAATCTTTATCTACAAACTTTACCAGCTACCAAATGCAGGTTTTCACACAGAAAATTTATTTGCCATCCATTTTCCCATCCCAAAGTCCCTGTTTATTACAAACATCAAATTTGTTAGCTGTGCATTTTCGCTAAAATTTATGTTTATACATAACAGTAAACGAACCTCGTAAAAGTGTCGAACTATGACGTCAGAAAAAATTAACAATTAACCAATGAGAAGCCAGTATTCACTGTAATTGACCAATGGTTAAATATATAGCGGTCTCTCATTGGTAAATTGTTATTTTTTTTCTGACGTCATAGTTCGACACTTTTACGAGGTTCACAGTAAACAGGTACCCTTTTAGAAAGCTAAATTTTACTGATCCTAACAAGTTGTAGGATGTCTTTGTATCTGTATGCATGTAGCAAAAGACCTCACTGACTTTGAGTGTTCCTTAAAAGTGATGACCCCCCCCCCCCCCCCATTTTTTAAAGGGTAATTGGGTTTGTTTGATGATTTGCAGCAGTGGCGTGCGGTAGTGAGGTGTCGAGGGGGTGTAAATTAAATGGAAATTAGGAAGACCTTACCTTTTTACACCCCCTAATGATTTCACACACCCCTGGTGAATCGCGTGCACGCCACTGATTTGGTGGTGTAGTATCAAGTTTTAAGAAAAAAGCATGAAAGTTACTTTAACTTTTAATTATAAATTAATAAAAAAAAACTCTGTTTTTTTGCTATATGTAAAGTTGTCTGTGTTGTATAAAAACCCTTTCTTGAAAACGTAACATTTTTTTACACAAATTTTCCCTTGGTTATGTACATTTTTGTCGCAAGTAACAAGAACAAATGTGTTTAATGCCTTGCAGCCAAGACATGATTGAGTAAAAATCGGGCAGAAATTAGACAAGAATAATTAACAAAAATTTCTTCCTTTTAAATTGAAGGAGGGCGGAAGAGCAACTTCTTTATAACTTAAAACATTGAAAAACTGAAAACTAACGGCGGCCATTTGTAAAACTATTAACATGATACGGCGGGTTGTAAATATTTTCAGTGTTTATTTAAAATTCCATATTAATTTTATTAAACCAGATTTAAAGTATATCCGAGTAGTGTTTTTTTTGTCACTTTTCTTTAGGCTGCACTTTTTTTCCGAAAACGTATAGAGATGCTGCGCATCTGAAAAAATAAATTAAAACAGTTAAAATGAAAATTTGTGATTATGGAAGAAAATTGCATCGAAAACAAGAACATTCTCTATCAAAGAGGGCAATAAAGTATGCGTAATGCGTATGTGTAAACTATTTACATATTTAGTTATTTGATTAAAGCATAAGAAGAACAGTCATATGAACCTAATTCATTTACATTACCAGTCAGTCAGTCTGTTTGTCAATTGGCAGTTAACATTGTTTGGATGTTGCTGTGCTACTTATGTTCGTAATTGTCCCTGATATAAACCCTAAGTAGAAAAAAATTGAAATCACCTTTTCACGTAAAAAGCTCAAAAATATTACACGATCAAAATAAATTAGAGTCACTACAATTTTTATAAACATTTGCCCAAGGCGAAAATTAATTAAAAGCGCATGCCATTCGCTTTATTACAGGCATAATTCAAATCTTTCAGTATTCAACCTTTTAAAGCGTTATTTGTTATAGAATGGTCCTATTAGTTTAAAACTTTATAAATAGTAATAAATTACAAGAAATAATGCATGTTCGTCTACTGCCACATATGTTTCATTTATGTTTAAAGCATAATTATATATAGAGCTGCTTCGCTTATAACATTATGTCTAATCGCCCCAGGAATCAATATCAAAAAATCAATGTGAGGATTAAGTCATAAAAATTTTAACAGAAACCTAAAAAAGGACATACTGACATTCAGGAAATCGCTATAGTGTTGTCACGCTTTCAAAATTGTTACAGAAGTCAACTTTTGAAGTTTAAAATCAAGAGGACAATTCTAACATGTCTAAATTGAATATAAGAGCTATCAGTTTAAGACAGACGCACCAATCTTAAAAGTCTCGCAAACTGTTTTCTTTTTTTAAGGGTTTATATAAATGACATGTCCTAATGTGTTATTTTACTATCTGCGAAAAGATGCTTATCTATAATACGATGCGTTAGATAACTATTTATATCAATTCTCAAAATTAAGTGATATTTGAAAATTAAAAGTAATTTTGTTGTCATTCCAAGTGAAATATTTTTTTGTTTCTTTAAATTGCTTTTTAATGATATAAGTTTAAATTTTTAATAGTAAGTAAATTACATGTATAAACTATAAATGTCTTGCCTGGAAAAAACACCTATCCTAATACCTATCCTAATATATAAAGTAGTAAGCTTTTTTTAGTCTGTAGCGAAGGATCTCGCTAACAGCTGAACCGATATGGTTCTCCTATACACTGAAGCTTCTTATAGATCCAGGGAAGTTTTTTTTAACTATTTAGGGGGAATGTTTCACCGAGAAATAACCCCTAAAAAAATCCCCCCCCCCCCTCTCCATCCCCCAAAAAATACATGGTCGACTTCATCCACCCCAAACTACCTAAAATTCCCTAGAGGTCTCTAGTAGTAAAATAAAACAAGTATTTACTTTAGAGAATTTAGGGCCTGTCTGCTTTTAACCTATACAGCTGTTTATGACACCTATTTTGCTCACAACTCGGACATATTTTTACATCTTACATTTCACTGATAAACTTGTATTAATTAAAGTTTTTTATTTTTACCGAAGGAAAAGTTAAATGCAACTTGGTTCTTATTGTATCATATTGTTATTTTACAATTAAAAAGATCTAGTTATATAAAACAAGCAGCTATGCTCCTAGAGGTCTCTAGGAGCACATCAAGAAGGGGGAGGAGTCAATCCTCCACTTTTTATTTTAGTTTTAGTTATTAAAAAATTAAGGGGGCCAGGTTTTTATTTTCGAGATGATTTTTTTAAGACGTACCCTCATCCCAAAATAGCTTTAAACCTTCCCTAAAACTTCACTATTTCGGAGAAGTATGTCATCACAATGGTTAGCGAGATCTTAAGAGACAAACAGACACATAGACAAGATATCTCATTCCTTTTATGTTAGGATCAATATACCAGAAAAACTTCCATAGCCTTTTTGAATTTTGATATAACTTATCTAATTTGCGCCTGTTTATGACCAAGGCATGCACCCTATGCTAACTGTTATTGCAACCCATCTGACTATCCCGCAATAGGCATGTTTTTCAACGTCTTCAGTTATGACATAGTTAGAGATGAGATTCGAACCCGACGACAGGCAGAAGCACTCTGCTTAAAGCTACAGTCGCGGGATATGGTTCGAATAGTTTTTTCCTTAATTAAATTTACCTTAATAGTTCATTGATGATAATATTTTTTTCGCTTAATTATTTTCACTTGATTTTTTTGGTTAATTTTCACTTTTTAATTTTCTTATTTCTAAATAAAATATTATATTTGTCACTTATAGATATGATTATTTTATTAATATTTAACTCTTTATCTTAATGATTTTGTTGATAATTAAGATAATTAATCACTCCGAATTTTATTAAAGCCACTGTTACTTATTATTACATAAACTGTATAAACAGTTTGGTTTAAAATACAACTGAGTGTTAATTTAGTGTAAGCCCTAGGTATGGGAGAACCACTAGGAAGAAGGGAGGGGGAGGGGGGTTAGGGGGTTTGAAATCATCTGTGTATCTTCTATATTATGGATACCTAGTGTGTGTGTGTGTGTGTGTGTGGATAGATAGATAGATAACACCGGATATTTTTCAACAGGTAGATGATATGCCTAGGTGCCATACAAGTAGACATCCAATTTATGTATTTTTAAAAGCGAAGCTTTTCTATAATTAGGGTCGGTCCGTCTGTCCGTACGTCCGTCACAGAGAGTTAGCTCTTTTCGTTAATTTAAACAGGTTAGAATTGTCCTATCGATTCCAAACTTTGCATGATGATTCCTGTAGTAGTTAGGTACAATTTAGAAAGCGTAACAACTCTATAATCATTACCAGAATGTCCGTATGTCCATTTGAAACATGTCGACTTTTTTTACTTTTTTGACAACAAATATTTGTATGTTACAATTATCCGATTTTTCTGATTTTTTGAAAACTGATTCCTATTACAACAAGGTATAATGCTTTAAGCAAAGCATCTTTATAAACAAGTCCCAAAAATGTAAGTATGTCCTTAAACAGTATCGTCAATTTATGCAGTATTGCAACAAATTTACTTACAATATTGTTTGTACTGATGCATTAATATTCTGCTAATTCAGCTCTGACAATCTACAAGTGTTAATGTTCGTTTGTCCTTTCATTTCAGAGCTTCGCTTTTATGGATGTTGTCATCCTTGTTTATTTAAATATTCTAGCAGCAAAGCTATTATATAATTCTAGATGATGGACAGTAACTCACCTATAGCATAACATCATGAGCTGCTATGAAAGATAAATGTCTGAAAATTTTGGCTAAGTTTCTCTTGGCAGATTTTTACCCTTGCCATTTTACTCCGTTTATCATGCCCTGTGGTTGTGATTGTAGAAGAGAAATGCTATTTATTTGGTGGCTATCAAAGATAGTAGTCTTAAAAATTCTTTATTTTATGATCTTTGCAGCTTATAAATACTTTTTTTAAATTTTTTTAAGAAAAAATCTTAAAAGTTATATATTTAAAAAGCACAAATATATATAAAAATTAGACTACACGTTAACTAGCACCGCATGGCTTTATTGGTATGTTCTCATGCAGTAGTGTGTTAGGCAGACAAAATATTTCATTTTTTTAATTTAACTATTTCTACCGACAGCTTTAAATGTTAAAATTTGGTATTAAAGTTTCATCATTCAATTGAGTATTTTTGTAATTTTAATCTTTTTAAATTTTATATAAATATTTATTTATTATTTAAAATGTTACATTACAAAAATTTCGTCTCCAGACGGGAAAAATAAAGTCAAGGGAAATTTCTCAAGGGACGTGGGAGACGAAAACCAAGCAAGGGGTAAATTTTTAGGAGTCTTAAAAGGAGGCGGGGGTATTAGGGGTGAATGCAGGGTGTGGGTGCGGATGAACAGGTAGTCTCGCGCAATAACCATAGACACATTAGCTGCGCGCTTAGATTATATTTTGATTTTGTTCCTATAGATATAGATATGTAAAAAATTACTAAAATTACCACAATATTTTTTCTCTTTTGATAACAAATCCTAATATTTGCCAGCTCTGTGTATTTTATCTTATTTACTAAAGACAATTAATATTTTAAACCAACGCTTTACTTTTATTCAGTTGGATCCAATTTCGAGATGATAATTAGTCGATGGGCGAGAAAATACTGTTCTATGGTTGAGAGTCTTATCAAATAGTGGTTCGTTGTCTGTCGGGTGTGAGAGAAATAGAGACAGTAAGAGAGAGAGAGAGAGAAATAGAGACAGTATGAGAGAGAGGGAGAGAGAGAGAGACAGAGAGAGAGAGAGGGAGACAGAGACAGAGAGAGCGCAAACCAACATACTTCGGTAAACTTATAATACTGCAAAAAAAATTCGGTTAAAGAGCGTGCAAAGACATATAAAAATAATGTGCGAAGCGTGTCGTTATTTTTTTTTACACAACCCTGGCGGTTTGTAAAATAGCCATATAAATCTAAAATCTAAGGGGTGTGGGCATAGACGTCCAAGGGGAGGGGGGTTAAGGAATGATTACCACCCCCCCCCAAAAAAAAAAAAAAAGATTTTTTTTTTATTTTACCCCTCCCCCCCGTTTAAAATCTACCCCTTTCCTGAGGAATTACCCCCCCCAAGCAAATTTTACCCCCGGGGTAAAAATTTTGAGGGGGGGGGTAAAAAAAAATTTAAAAAGGAGGGAGGGGTAACAAATAACAGACAATTAAACCTCGGCATTTTTTTTAAATTACAAATCCCTAGTTATATTTATGTATTTATCGGAGAGGGAGTGGGGGGAAATTTGCTAAATTGTATTTTTTTACAATATTGTACAATTACCCTCCCCCTCTAAATTTCGACACCGGTAAAATTAGTAGTGAGCAATATATTTAGAGATAGGGGGGGAGGGAGGGGAAATCTACGGAGCAACGATCGGACAAATAAAATGGGAAATAAAATTATAGATAGGAAGGGGGGGGGGGGCGAGAAACCAAAATTTATTTATCTTTGACTCCTCTAAAGCAACTTAGAAAGATATTTGGAAAGGTACAATAGATTTATATAATTAGAACAATACAAAATCCCCATTTTTTACCTTATATGCGCTCTTTATTGGCGCAGCTACTATATAATTATATGTCTGTCTGTATGTCAATTGTTTAGAAAATTGAGCAGAACTTGATGGATTTTATAAATATGAATTTGCTGAAAATTAAATATACCATTGACTTATACCAGAAAGTCCTTACGTCCAGTTAAAACATGTTTATTTTTTACCTTTTAACTACAATTTTTATGTGCTATAAATTATAATTATCCTATTCACCTAATTTTTGGAATACTGATTCCCATTACAATAAGGTAAAATAATATAAGCGTAGCATCTCTATAATCAAGTCCTAAAAATGTAAGTCTTTCCTTAATCAGTGTCCTGTTTTTATTCAGTTTTGCAACAAATTTAATTTCAATTTTGTTACAACTAATACATTTATATTCTGCATATTCAGTTCTGACACTGTACACTGTAATGTTCGTTTGTCCTTCAGTGCTTCGCTTTTAAAGATGAATCATGGATTTTAAAATACATTTGTGAAAATCATGGATATTTAACTACACTTGAGCCAACCATTCTATGTTTATTTTTCTATTCTAAGAATGAACAGAAATATACAAAATATAACAGGCGTTTCGTAAAGTTAATTTTCGCATATACTATAGTATACAATACCAACAATCTTACATAATAGCAAAACAATTTTTAAAGAGAATAAATGTACAAGTATAGATGTATAACCCAGACAACTACCTGGTTCCAATGATGGGGACCTTTTTTCGTCTGCTAGCAAATTGCTTTCCGACGCTATTGGCCTAATTGTTAGTTGGGACAAGGTCCCCATCATGTGAACATACATTTTCATAACCCCTGTCCCCTCTATACTTTTACTTTAATTTAAGCAGAAAAACACCCTGGTACTTTTATTTAGGGAAATAATGAAAGTTAACTAATAATTGTAAATGAGTCACTTGACATAATAATTTCATTATAAAGCTCATTTAAAGGAAAAAAATCCGTTTAAATACTCTAAATCGCCAAAATTTACAATAGAATCATAAAATTATTCATAGAAGACTCTATTAGAAAGACGGCTTAAGAACTTTTAGCTGTTTTTTATCAGCACCGTGAAATTAGTTTACTTTAAAATGTATACCCCTGTCTTACCCCTCTCCCCCTATAACATATTCGAGTTTTAAATTCCAAAATACACACCTACCCCCATCCCATTCCCTTCATATTTTTCATTCATTTCTCCTTTTGCGGCCTTCCCCCACTTATAAAATTTATCTCTCTCGCTTTTTTCTTCCCTCTATTTAAATTAAGACTTTTTAAAGCCATAGTGATCATTTAATTCAACAAAATAATGGTTGTTTTGATTCAACTACCTAAAATATACAGATAAAGATTCAGAAAGCCGATTGTACACGATTGTAAAAAAAATATAAATCAGCTACTAGTAAAATAAAGCTGAATCTTAATACACTGGACGGCATCTTAATTGACCAATTGTAGGTCAGTATGACGTCATTTTTTATAGGCGCTATAAAAAGCTTTTATCGTATTCATTCGAATCCGGTGGATAGGAACCGGTTCTCATCCATACGAAAAAACTATGTCTAGCATCGTATTATATCCAGCTTTCTACAAATATAAAAATGTACAATCATAAGATTAAAACCAGTTTTTTTAGCCCCGAGGTGCCGTTTATAATACGATGCGAGAAATAAATATTAAAATAAGCATTCTAAATCTCAAAAAATAAAAATTCTTCAATCAAGAAAACAAATGGAAATAGATGCAAAGGAATAATTTTGTTTATCATAATTGTACAATTAATAATTAATAATAAATCTTCCATTGTAATTTTTGTAAGGTTTTAACATTTAAGTTGTAAACTAAGCAAAAATACAATCGTAGAAATGAGTGAGAGAAAGCGATAGAGAGAGAGAGAGAGAGAGAGAGAGAGAGAGAGAGAGAGAGAGAGAGAGAGAGAGAGAGAGAGAGAGAGAGAGAGAGAGAGAGAGAGATGGAGACAAGAAGCGCGTGAAATATGGGAGATTTATAGATAAATATGATAAAAAATATCCAATTACCAAAAAATGGTTTCCAGCAATTTGTTCATGGGAAAAAGAGGTTTCGTGATTTTTTTATCATAATTTTTTGTTTATTCTAAATGCAAAAAAACACATTTTCATATATTTGGAGTTAAAGGACATTCTATTTCTCAAAATTTTGTCTGTCGTTAAAAATCATTTTTACAAATATTTTGATACTATTTTCATACAAGAATAAGACAATGGAAGATAAAACATTCTTCCCCCAAACTGTCGGATATAAAATTCTGCTTTTGTCAAGATTAATTTAACACAATTTGTCTTCTCCCTTACTTTAATATCCAGTTTTATGAAATATTAAGATTAGCTTATAATTTTGATAACTATCGAACCATTTGTAAGCTTAACATTAGTTTGGAAGAGGTTTTAGGCTATTTTATTTTCAAATCTAAGTATGGGAATGGTTTTAGGCTGTTCCCCTGCCTTTCTTTCAGATTTGGATCCCCTAGTTGCTAGAAGAACAGTCGCTTGTTTATATCAACAAAACTGTTACTTAATAACTCAGAAAATGTAATATTTTTTTCTCATGGTGTAATTATTAGATATTAAATAATTCAATTTTGATTTTTGTCTTTGTTTATGTTTAACTTATATTTTATCGATTGATTTAAGGCAGTTACAAAGACCCCTGTAAAGCTTTAGTGTTTTCACTATATCGACATCGAATAGTATTCATACTCAATAATTCAACCATACGGTAGTCCACTAACCCCACTACTATCTCGGCTAACAATAAAGCTAGAGGTATGAAAAAGGTGTTCAATGCTTGGTTTGTGGAAAAACATCGTTAAGCTTCATTGATTTAAGATTTTAGAATTGTCCTATCAATTTAACACTTAAAGTTAACCGTTGCAGTTAGTTATAACTTGGAAAGCGTAGCAACTATTAATCATTACCATAAAGTCTGTAGGTCAATTTAAACCATGTTTGTGTTTTACCCCCTTTCAAAAGCAATTTTAATATAATTTTAATAAGCGAAGCATCATAATGATCAAGTCTTAAATGTCAGTATGTTCGTAATCAGCATTCTGTAAATAATTTTGAATAATCAATTTACACTGAATATTTTATTAGACTTTTAGATATTGCTAATTATTGTTACTTTTATCTATATTCGTTTGTTTGTTTTATTTGTTGCGCTTCGCTTTTATAAAGGTTGTCATCCTTGTTAAATACTTAAATAGGGTATAAAACAGAAAAAAAAGCTGAGAAAGGAAAGTAAAAATTAACCAAATATGGTTTTTTGAATGGCATAATAAATTAGGACAGGCGTTTTACATTCAATTATGCTTTCTTACTGAGGTGTATTTTTTTTATTTGCAGTGGATCTTCTCCAAAGCTCACCAAAAGCTCTGTTTGTGATTTTCTCTACTGCTATTAAATATAGACACTGAGACAGCTGATTTTCTTTGTAAATTTTTTACTGAATTTGATATTTTTATATTCTTCAAGTTTCAAGCAATTTTTTTTAGAGTTTTTAAATCCTGCATTAAACAAGAATAGTTATTCATCGTATCGTATTATAAACGGCTTTCCGCGGATATAGAATGTACAATTATAAGATTAAAACTAGTTTTTTTAGCCCCGTGGTGCCGAAGGCACCGGCTAAAAGACTAGTTTTAATCTTATGATTGTACATTTCTATATTCGTAGCAAACTGGATATGATACGATGCTAGACATAGTTTTTTCGTATGGATGAGAACCGGTTCCTATCCACCGGATTCGAATGAATACGAGAAAGATAATTATTACATTTGGTGGTAATCTCTTAACATAGCTTCCCCGCGGCCTGGATCAAAACTAAATTTTCCTGAAAAGTAATGTTGTTTACAAGATCTTGCTGGACATACAAATAGACATCCTGTTATATAGAATTTTGATTATTTACTATTTAATAATGTTTTGTATTAAGATACCTGGAAAGGTTTAGTTATTTTCTGCTTATCCTGTAATAAAAAGAAGTAACGTTGTGTATTCGTACGTTGAGATCCTACAAACTAAATAACCGATTTATCTCTTCTTTCAAGGGACGCTCTACCAAGGTTCCATGATGATTTTTGTCAATTTTACTGACCCTCGTTTCCCTAGATCCTAGATAGCCGCTAGTTCTATTATATAAAGTAATACAGTTTTTTTTTAGTTTTTTTCCCGTTAAAATCTCTCTATCCACGGAACCGAATTAATTCTCCATTTACAGAGAAGCTTTACCAAGGCAAAAGACGATTTTAGGCTATTTTAAAGTGTCTTGCTATTTTACTTCCTTACCTCATAAACTTATTACTGTTTAAATATCTTTATTGAAACTCAATTCTTTTGTCTTACTATAATTGAAACAAGCTTCTGAAATTTCATAAGAAGATTCCCTTTGAAACTAAGTAATATAAAGTTATTTCATGTTTAAATGCTTCCCTGCTTACATATGTTATCATCTTTGTTTTTAATATCAAAACTCGATTTATATATAAAAGTGATTTTATCTATTTAAGCGGCTTGTATACAGACTAAAACATAAAATGGAATACCCTTTACATATATTTAAACTATATGAAAAACCATTTCCTATTTTTTGAAACAATTAATTCTAAAAATAACACAATACCTGCTTTACTTGACTGGTGTTCCTTCACCTACGCAGAATGTATATTCGCAAATTACGAAATATTATATATATATTGTTTGTTTAATTATTAATTTGTTTAGATCAAATAGCGGTTTGTGCTGTCGTAATAATTTGCTTTTTTTATGTAAATTTATGTGGAAGGGAATGCACAACCAATTGAACAGACACACACACATTCCACTTTACCTAACCTAACCAATAACAAAACCCAGATTTGAACTCTAATACCCAGGGACCTAAAGGGATAAGACAATGGCCAATAAATTTATGTGCATACACAAAATTACTCCAAAAGTAGATTACAATTTGTGGTTGAAACATTTGGACACTCAATGAACACAAATGCACCAACCGATCAAAATTCAATAAAAGTCCCCAAGGCCAACGAATAAGAAAACGTTATTATAATACTTTGGGGACTATTGTAATAAACAACCCAATGTCACCCTCCTCTCTGCTAATACCCCTTTATCACCTCATAAAAAAACACCTTCCCTATCTGTTTATAAACCAACCCAGGAAGAGGGGGGGGGGGGGGGGTACTTTAGGCTGGTTAATATCAGGGAGGAAGGGAGGGGACAATGGGCAATTAATTCAATTTTATAGTTGTGACACTTTAAGGTTGAAAAACCAGATAATTCCAGATAAAACGAGTATTTCTGATAGTGCAACTTTTATTGGAAATTTATTCATTTTTTAATTAATTTTAATTCAAAATGCACCATCCCCCAAATTCTACTTTACTAAAAGCCTCTGATTATCAAGATAAAGAACTTGGTAGCAATTCATTTACTAAAGAATATTAGTTTTAGAATTTAGCGTAGAAACATAGCATAAAACCATCTTAAAATTTTAATGATAAAAACAGTCTAAAAGGATTTCAGGACCTTTATGCATCTTCCCTAAAATGTAGAACTTAATCGGATCGGTAACTAAATTCTTAACCTATATATAAACAAAACTTACTACTTTTTATTGGATATTAGCGCAGCTTACTATATGTGTATGAGCATGTTATAAATGGACGTACGGATTTTCTAGTAACAATTGAGTTTTTATGGTTTCTAAATCGTAATAAATAATAAATAAGAATCAGTTAAAACAATTGTATTAAAAATTATTAAAATAACAACAAATTCTACTTAAATAATACATATATGTATATATCATATCACAATAGAATTGTTAGGTAAATATAAAACAATTGAATCAAAAATGATTTATGGGTATAGTCCCATTCGTGGCAACACCCCTTAAGGGACGATTCGTCGTATTTTCAAAATTGCTTGGGGCTGGAAATAGGAGAAAAGCTACTGTGAAAATACAAAGAAACTCCCCTTAAGGAGTGTTGTCACGAAAGGGGCTACCCTGATTTAATTACAACAAAATAATAAATAAAAATAAAATCAATTAGATTAACTTTTTAAAATCTAAAAAAATTGTCAGTTTAAGACGTACCTACACAGTTACACACACTAGGTATAAACAAAATAACTTGATTAAAAATGTTTATGAATAAACAAGGATGACAACATCCATAAAAGCGAAGCACTGAAACGGTAGGACAAACGGACATTAACACCTGTATAGTGTCTGAACTGAATAATCAGAATATAAAAGTATAAGAGTCGACGCAAAATTGTATGTAAATTTGTTGAAAAACTGCTTGATACAGGATAAAGTTTATGGACATACTTAAATTTTTAGGACTTGATTATAGAGTTGCTTCGCTTATAATATTGTTCTTTGTTGTCACAGGAATCAATATACCAAAAATCAGATCAAACGGATAACTAGTTCACATAAAAATTAGCTTTTAAAAAAGTAGAAAAATCAACATGTTTAAAATGGACGTGCGGACATTCTGGTAATGATTATAGAGTTGCTACGCTTTCTAAATCGTACCTAACTACTACAGGAATCATCATGCAAAGTTTGAAATAAAACATATTTTGGAAAGTATCAGATAAAACAAATTGATAAAAGTAAAATAAACTTCTAAATGACCCCCTTTTAAATAAAATTAAACAAGGATGACAACATCCATAAAAGCGAAGCTCTGAAATGGAAGGACAAACGAATATTAACACTTGTTGATTGTCAGAACTGATTTAGCAGAATATTAATGCTTCAGTACAAACAATATTGTAAGTAAATTTGTTGCAAAACTGCATAAATAGATAATACTGTTTAAGGACATACTTATATTTTTAGGACTTGTTTATAGAGATGCTTTGCTTATAACATTGTACCTTGTTGTAATAGGAATCAGTTTTCAAAAAATCTGAAGAATCGGATAATTTGTTATCAAAAAAGTTAAAAATCGACATGTTTCAAATGGATGTACGGACATTCTGGTATTGATTATAGGGTTGCTACGCTTTCTAAATTGTACCTAACTATTACAGGAATCATCATGCAAAGTTTGGAATCGATAGGACAATTCTAACCTGTTTAAATTAACGAAAAGAGCTAACTCTCTGTGACTGAGGTATGGACGGACCGACCGTAATCATAGAAAAGCTTCGCTTTAAAAAAAAATAAAATTATGTAAATGTCAAACTACGGACCACCCCTACACGCTGCAGATACCCTCCGTGATGTAACTTAAATCAAAATATAACATTATGTTTTAACATGTATATATATAAATATGTTTATAATATGTAATATTATCATATTTAATTTGTCTATGATTTGTTTAATAAGAAAAATAAATCATTTAAAACACAAATTCTTTCTTGCACTTTCGCACCATATCAATAACATCTTCTTTCAGGAAAGCTATTTTTCTCTTTGTTAGTCATCTGAAATAAATATTTTTTTAGTATTTATAGGCTTAACTGAAAGGTAAAAATATTAATTCGGCACTAATATAAATACCAATGAAATTATTACCTACTGCTACCTAGTTAAAAAACCATAACTGGAAATTACTTTTGGATATAGTCCCTTTCGTAACATCGCACCATTTTTCACAGTAGCTTTTTTCCTATTTATAGCCCCTGCGGGAGGCTCTAACCCAACAGGCCATTACCTAACCCTGTGGGGCAATCATCTAACCCAATATAACCTAACCTAACCTAGCCTAACCTAAAATAACCTATAAAAAGCCATTTTAAAAACACGAAGAATAGCCCCATATGGGGCGATGTTACGTAAGGGACTATTCACTATTCCCTTACTTTTCTCAAAATTAGGTACCTAATAAGAATGAAATGATAACCGAAAAGCAATCTTCTAACTGCTAATAATTAGTGTCAAAGGTACAGTATGATTAAAAATGTCAATCTGTATGTCTTTCCCTTCCTAACATTCCATTAATTACAACATATTTTCTTAATATTTAAATTTCTATGCTTTGGTAGTTGTCAACTTTGTTTTGATAAAAAATGTATATATACCGTAACCATTTTGTTGTTCTCCTGGAAACCTAGGCAGTATCACATTTTCTGCTTGTTTGCATTTTATACAAGATTTCATCTGAAAAATATTAAAGATTCTTATAGAGTTGCTTTGTTTTCCAAGTCATACCTAATTGTTATAGAAATCATCATGTAAAGTTTTAAATCGATAGGACAATTCTAATCTGTTTAATTTAACAAAATGAGCTAACCGTAATGGACAGACGTACGGACAGACCGACCCTTAAATTATAAAAAGCTTCGCTTTTAAAATTTTTATAAAATCATCACTAGAATAAATTTTATCTTGTAATGTAATGCCCTCTAAAATGGAGAACTATATCAACATACAAAAAACGACTTTGTATCAACAGCAGAAAATATATTCTATTAGCGTAGCTACTTTATAACTCATTTATTTTAAATTTGATTAATGAAAGATATCTAAAAGCAATTTAATTATTAATTTAAACTGCAAACAAATATTCCATAATTCTTTTTTCATTATGATTTTAAAACAATTAAAGTAAAAATTTTCTGTCTGTTTGTTTATTGTTTACATTTTTACTATTGCGCTAGTTTTTATAAGAATGCCACGTCATGTTGCATGATTTCTCGTGACGTCATTCATATTTTAGTCCCCAAAGTCAGTCAGAAACTGCTAAATTCATGCACATTCCCTTTAAGCCAGTCCCCAAAGTCTAAGACTCCTAAAATATGAATATTCGATCCATTGTCCCCTCCCTTCCTCCCTGGGTTAATATACTAGTCCCCAAAGTTTTGTGATAACGTTTTCTTATTTGTTGGCTTTGCAACTTTGGGGACTTTTATTGACTTTAATTGGTTGGTTCATTAAATCGAGAGTCCAAATGTTTCAATCACTGATTTTAATCTATAGAAGGGGTAATTTTGTGTATAATTATTGGAGAAGTACAATAATTTATCGGCTATTGTCTTATCCACTTAGATCCCGAGTTTTAAAAAAAAAATTGAAATGAGATAATTACTTAAATGTACACAACAAAGATAGAGATTTTTAAAAGCGAAGCTTTTCTATAATTAGGGTCGGTCCGTCCGTCCGTACGTACGTCCGTAACGGATAGCTTTTTTTCGTTAATTTAGGCATGTTAGAATTGTCCTATCGATTTCAAATTTTGCATGGTGATTCCTTTAATAGTTAGGTACGATTTAGAAAGCGTAGCAACTCTATAATCAATACCAAAATGTCCGTACGTCCGTTTTAAACATGTTGATTTTTTTACTTTTTTTAACAACAAATTTTTATGTGATCAAATCATCCGATTGATCTGATTTTTGGAATAGTGATTCCTGGGAAAACAAAGTATAATGGAATAAGCGAAGCAACTCTATAATGAAGTCCTAAAAATGTAGGTATGTCCATAAACATTATCCTGTATAAAGCAGTTTTTCAACAAATTTACTTAGAATTTTGCTTCGACTCTTATATATTTATATTCTGATTATTTAGTTCTGACAATATATAAGTGTTAATGTCCGTTTGTCCTACCGTTTCAGTGCTTCGCTTTTATGGATGTTGTCATCCTTGTTAAAATATTTGTATTAATTCAACTTTTAGAAGTAATAATTTTCTTTTGAAGAAGGATGACAACATCAATTTAAAAATGACGTATGGACATTCTATTGACGATTATAGAGTTGATACGCTTTCTAACTTTACAGAAATCACTATACCAAGCTTAAATAACGAACAGACGGATGGACCGACTATAATTATAGAAAAGCTTAGCATTAGAAAAATTATTAATCTTAAATATTTATATTTACATAGAACATTCAGGAAACAGAGATAAAAATGTTTTGTTGTTGGTGGTGGTGTCACTTCATTTTAGCAAATGTATCATATTAGCTAATCAACAGAATCGCAAAATATTATCCTCATATAAAAGTAACAGGATCTGTGTCTGTCTGACGTGTGTGTGTTCCGAAGGATCTCGCTAATCACTGAACCGATATGGTTCTTCTTTACAATGTGGCTTCTCATAGGTCCTGGAAAGTTTTATAACTATTTTGGGGAGGCCCACCAACCTCGGCCCTCCATTCCAAAAAAAATTTCTAAAACTAAAATATAAAAAGAGGGGCGTTTGCAGCCAGCACACAACTTTCTTGGTCCGTCGGTCTGTCAGTCAAGCTACAAAAGTCATTTATTTATATATAGTAAAAGGTTTCGGGATTTTCCATTTATACTTCTTTATTTATGACTACTGTACATCTGCTCTATAACATACTGTGTCCATTTGTCCATCCATATTTTGCTGGGCTTTGCTTATTATGGATGTTTTCATCCTTGCTAATAGAGAAATCGCTATGCGGATGTTATGAGGAGTGGGAGTGAATACACATCACTTTTGTTTACAGAACATGACTTTTTCTAAATTTTATTATTTTATACTACCAGTTGCGCTTAGGGGCTCTTTATTTCAAGGGATATAGAAGGGCAGAAAATAGCCTAAAACCTTCTTAGAACCTATGAGAAGCTTTACTGTAAAGGTGAATCTAATCGGTTCAGTGGTTAGCTTACTACTTTATACATATAATAGGACATTTAATTTTTTTGTATATTAATCAAGAATGACAATATCTATAACGGCGAAGCTCTCAACTAAATAGGGCAACAAACAAACGAGGATGGCAATATTTATCAGGAGCGAAGCATAGATATATAAAATAATATTTAGTAAAATATCAAGTTTAAAGTCAAATAAATGGACTGACAAAATCGGCTATTTGGTAGATGCCAAAAAAATTCTTTAAGAAACATCATATTCTAATTTTATATAGAAGATGAGAGATTTACAATTGACTTACATAAAGACAAAGCAAGTTATTTGGTTGATGCCTAACAGTCATAAGAATTTTTACATCTATCTTCAGAAGCATGTATTCCAGCAAAATACATTTATATTGTAATAATTTCTCTTAGAGCATTATAGTTACAGACAGACGTACAAACCTATTTATAGACTGGAGACGCATAAGTCTTCACAAAATTTTCTTCAGCTTCATTGCTATAATCTAGAAATAAATCCCACTGGCAAAACCATGTACACGCCACTGCTTCTAAACCTTACTGAACCTAACCTTATTTTTATTTAAAAAAATAAAACATGTTTTTTTATATAAATTTGTTTGTGGTCTAAATCCAATATGAGGAGACATTTTTAATTTTAAATCTTTTTTACATTAACCTTTATATATTTTTTAAAAATAAATTTATAATTTTGACATTTCAATGTTGAAAGATAAAACATTATGCTTATGTTACGTTATTGTTTTTTTTTAAATGATGTTATAAAATGTTTGTATGTCATTGTCAATATTATGATTAATAAAATATCAAATATTCTGATATTTATGTTAATGTACGTTATCATCCTTGTTTCATATCTCATAATCATGAAGTCATTAATTTACGTTAACATGGTCAAATTTTCGTGAATAGTATTACGTCTAAAATATCTTTTTCTATGAAATAGATAAGATAACAAAAATTTTAAAAATAGATTTAATGAGTGTCCTAAATAATATAGATAACGAAAAAAAGTATAAATCATTAGAAAGTCTACTCTTAACTAGGATGTGTTTCCATAGACAATTATTGTGGAGAGCAGAGGTACCCTCCCCCAAAATAATTATTAATCTTCCCATAAACTATAGAAAGTTTAAGGAAAACCAAATCAGTCCAGCAAGACTTAATATAAAGACCTACATCATATTATATATGGATTGTTGTAAGGTCATTATATTCTTGGAGGATGGTTTATAGGCCCTGTGTGACACTGATAAGGGCGCTGGTAAAGCTGGCTGAAGCCAAAATTCAGTGGCTAGGACTAAGGAATCCTGATCATTGCTGAGGTTGGGTTAGTCAGAATGGCTTCCTTTTTGTAAGACTGCGACAGCAACTTTGTCATAGCTGCGCGGATAAGTGCGGATGCGCCTACAGCGTCTAAACAGCCATGAGCTTAGGCCGAGTGAGACATGGGATGACCGAATTCAAATTTTTCAAGCATATTTTGTTGCTTCTGTGAGCCGCAAGGGTGTCAATTAGGCTAATTTTGTTTCTCGTATTCATTCGAATCCGGTGGATAAGAACCGGTTCTCATCCATACGAAAAAACTATGTCTAGCATCGTATTATATCCAGCTTTCGGCATTTCGGGGCTAAAAAAAACTAGTTTTAATCTTATAATTGTACATTCAATATCCACGGAAAGCTGTTTATAATACGACGAGAGAAATAACTATTCTTATGTTAGCAGCGCAGCTGACGGTCAGGCTCATTGGGTGGCTAATGAACGTTCATTACGTCCACTAATCATGTTGATTTTTCAAATGTTATTTAAATTACAAATGTTTACATGTTTGTTAATATTAAAAATAGTGGTTCTATGTTCTAGCAGAAATTTGGAAAGTTTTTAGGAATGCTATCATCCTTGTAATAAATTTAAAACTTTATAATTGGAAATTTTACATATATACATATTGAACCGACAAGTATTAATACTCAAAAACTCGTATGATAAAACCCACAGAGTTAGGGAAAATAAACCTTATGGAACACATTTAAATTAATGTGTTAACAATTCTGCAAATTCATAATATGTATGTTAAAACACACAGTTTTTTTTTATCGTTTTACCGCATTACTTTTTAGCATTAGTCATTTAGAATTTACTTAAGCTATGAATAATAAAATTTTGAAACCACGAGTGACAGCATAACAAATAGTAAAACAGGGGAACACAGTAATAGTGTCTGACTGATTATGACGTACCAAAAAATATTAGCCAATGAGAGGCCGTTATTGACCAATGGTAAAATTTATAGTGGCCTCTCATTGGCTAATTTTTTTTGTTACGTCATAATCAGTCAGACACTATTACTGTGTTCAAAACAGGGTAACCATTCTTTATGAAATAGAAAAGGGTCAACTTGAAATAAAACCATGACAAAAGTTACAACAATATTGTGTTAAGAAGCTGTAAGGTAAAGATTAAACTTTTTGAAATTTTGGTTCATTTCTATAAAGCTTCAGTCAAGCATTTGAACCCACTTCCCTTATTTTCGAAATAAATTGAAAATAAAGGGGGTGAGGTCCTTACCATGCCTATTAAGCCCTATTCCAGTGTGGTTTATACCTGCAGTGCCCTACCTACGGGACAACACAGTGCCTAATTTAACTTAATCTTAAGTAATAAACAAACAAACAAAAAAACACCACTCTCCTTATTCTCAAATTATTTGAAAATTTATTTTAGTTTTTTACTCAAAAAAAGAAGAAATATAGGCAATTGGTGTCGATCGGACAATTAGATGTACAGACTTGTCATAGTTATAAAGTAGCTATGCTACTAAAAACACAAATATAATGAGGTAGAGAAGACTAAAATGGACATAATAAATGTAAAATAAAAGAACTTAATTAATTTGATTAAGCATTAACACCTTAAAAATTAATATTAAAAAACATTGAGAAAAAAAAGAATAGAGATAACGCGTATTCATGTATATTTGTCTGTTCAAAGTTGATATATTAAAGTTGTTTTTATCATCAAACTTCAAAACAATGATTCTGACAAACAATTATAAGTGAAAATTTCCTTTTATACCCCCCTATCCCTTCTTACTCACTTCTCTTTAGTTATGGCACAAAACTATGTACAATCAAACAGTATCCAAACATTTCCACCAATCATTTTAATCAACAAAATCTGATTTGTCATAATTGAAGGTGTACATAAAATTTATCTTTTATTGTCTTATCCATAGACGTCCAAGGGGGGGTAATGGGGTTATTACCCCCCCAAAAAAAAAAATTTTGTTTACCCCCAAAAAATTTACCCCGGGGGTAAATTTTTTTTTGGGGGGGTTAACAAAATTTACCCCTGCCAACAGATTTCAGGGGGGGTAATTACCCCCCCCCCCTCAAGCAAATTTTACCCCCTGGGTAAAAATTTTGGGTGGGGTAAAAAAAATTTGCAGCGCGCTTCGCGCGCCATTTTACCCCCCCCCCCCCAAAAAATAAAAAGATTGGACGCCCCTGACCTTATCCATTAAGATTTCTTACTAAGTTGGAATATAATATTGAATATAAAACATACCTATTTTTGTTACTTTCATATGAACTTTGACAGTAACTCTTATCTTTATATTAAAAACTCCAAAACATACAAAGAGAAACCGTATTTTTTATCGTGTTATGAATTCAATATTAAAGCGTGTGTTAGTAAGTGAATAGTTAGTTAAACGTAATTACTTTTAAAGTTAAGACTTATCAAAACATGTTGCACTGATGAATTTAAGCTTAAAATTTAATTTTAACATGTTAATAAAAGTAAATTATCTTTTTTAAAATTTGTTTCAAAATTTAGTTTTTCTAATAACTTTAAAAGGAATTTAATTAATGGATTTTTAACATTTGTGATTTAAGCAAAGCAAATTTGATATATGTTCACTTTTAAAATATTTCGTGAGATCAGTTGTAGAATTTTCAATGTTAATAAAATCATTTAGAATCATGTCTTCTTGCATGCTGTTTTACTTTGATTTGCTTTCTTTAATTTTGTTTTAGTTTATGTATTTAACAACCCAAAATAATTTTAAAGTCGTATAAAAAGATAAACTGTACAGCAGAACAAACTCGGTTCATCGGTACACACGCAGAAAGATCCAGTTTCTTTTACATATAAATATTTCAATTTTGCAAATTTAATTTATTGTTGCTATTTTACCCCCAATTTTTAATTTTCAAGAAACCTTTAAGCATCTGCGTACAGCTTTTATTTCCAGGATTTAAAATTTGCCGCTAAAATGAACCAATAACGTTTCTCCTTGAGAATATATCTTTACAAAAGAAACACGTTTTTGGTTTATTTAATTATAATTTCATAAGTTTACAGTTTTATTAACTTGCAGACAAGAAACTCTTTGCATAGTAATAGATTATAGAAATGTTTTGGTTTAAAGTTTGACACAATATCAACAATCACTATGCGCTTGCCATAAGAATGTCACATGTCATGACATGTGTCTGTGTCCCTAGCCTCTACGGGCACAGCCCCAATATAGGAATTATGTAAGCAGGATAGCCTCATACATATGTATTTAACTTAAAATAAGATTAAAAGCGGAGGGGAGAGAAGTTAATGGTTTAATGACAAATTTAAGTGAAATGACCCATGAAATTTTATGCGTTTTTTTAAAACTTAACACAGATTGTAAAAATGCCCATTAACATTCTAATATGAACATTTAGATATATTTTCAGAAAACTGCAAAGAATCGAAAATGGGTTTCAGTGCAAAAAACATGATGAACCCCTTGTTCATACTAAAATTTGTCGAATTGGTAACTTTTGTTGTTGTTCATTTGATTTGCACTAAGCAGCAAGCTAAAAATTAAAAAACAACATCCATAAGAAACAAAGTAAAAAAAATAGATGAACTTGCGGACAAAGTTAGTTATAGAGTTGATCATCATTGTTAAATTGCTGAAAATCCAAAAATATGACATAAAAAATTCTAAATAATAATTTTCAGTGCTTTATGAACAAATCCCTTCAGGTTTCGTAAAAGTTGATAAATGAGTTCTTTAATAAAAAAAAACATAATTTTGCTTAAGTTTGTAAATGATTTAATCCTAGTTTTTAAAAGCGAAGCTTTTCTATAATTAAGGTCGGTCCATCCGTCCGTACGTCCGTCCGAGATAGATAGCTTTTATTTGTTAATTTAGGCATGTTAGAATTGTCCTATCAATTTCAAACTTTGCATGATGATTCCTGTAGTAGTTAGGTACGATTTAGAAAGCGTAGCAACTCTATAATCGTTACCAGAATGTCCGTACGTCCATTTTAAACATGTTGATTTTTCAACTTTTTTAACAACAAATTTTTATGTGATCTAATTATCCGAATGATCTGATTTTTGGTATATTGATTTCTGGGACAACAAAGAACAATATTATAAGCGAAGCAACTCTATAATAAAGTCCTAAACATGTAAATATGTCCATAAACATTATTCTGTATCAAGCAGTTTTTCAACAAATTTACCTACAATTTTGCTTCGATTCTTATTCTTTTATATTCTGATTATTCAGTTCAGACACTATACAAGTGTTAATGTCCGTTTTTCCTACCGTTTCAGTGCTTCGCTTTTATGGATGTTGTCATCCTTGTTATACATTAATTTTATCATATTAATATTAAACTTTAAAATAAAAACCATTCTGTTTACAAGCAAATGTCTTATTTGAATTTGAGTTAAAAGAAAGTTTTAGGCTATTGTCTCAACCATGACACTTTGGTTGAGCTTGACTTCCGAATTAGCGGGAAGTTCACGAGATCAGTTGGCGAACATACAAACCCCCAATACCAGGAACCATCAAGTTTCAACAGCAGGTTTGAATATAGATTTATTGATGAAATTATTTCAAAGACCTGAAATTACAATATCAATTAGTTCATAATTCCAGTTATTTATAACCACGTAATCTTATTTGCTTTTTAAAAATCATTTTTCTCTACGGTAAAAATCTTTGGAAACTTTGGCTTTAAAGGAAAATTATTTGGTTTAATAAATCATTGTTAAATGCAACAATAAGGCACATAAAAATTACTAAAACATATATTAATCATAATTAAGTTTCATGCTTAGCTGGCTAAAGCCTTTTTAAAACTACATATAATCGTCCTATACACCATTCTTCCTTATAAAATTAACAAATTCTACCTGAAGCTCTTATGGTTTCAAATCCCTGATATACTAGGGTCGTTCACACACTATGAGACCAATGATAGGCCCAATTTTGTTCTCCGAAATCTTCACACTCCCATATCTCATTCAAAAGTGAAAAACGTGGGCGCATATAAACATTCCATGCCGCGTCTATTACTGAAGGAAAGTCAAAAAAGACGACATTTGCGCTTAGTTTTAGGATAATGATGAGGAATTAATTTCGAACTTGATAAACACCAAGCTTCCTCGAAAAGAGGTTAAGACACACCCCCCGTTTGAAAGTCAAATTAACTTCCTTAACGAGATTCAAGGTTTTTTTGCGCTGAGCACTAGCAACATTTCTCACTAAACTCAACTCACCATAATCACATGAGAATAGCCACATCCCGAAAAACATGACAATTTCTGCTCCTAACTAAGTGAAACCCCGTGAAATGCATACACAATATTATACTCCTCACTAGGACTCATAATACCTCACATTTTAGGATAGAAGGATGGGGATTGGTTTGTACCATACAACATTCCATGCACATGACAATCACAAGATCACATACACAAATCCTAAAATGGATAATCCTATTAATCATGATGTTGTAAATATAACAACTTATACTAAATAATAATCATTTCATAATCAATAGGTAATAAATCATTATTAATAAATCAATAAGTACCTACGAAATCAGGTCGAAATGTAAACAAATAATGGTAAAATAAAACGAAATAAATCTTAGACAAGAAAATTAAGATTTATAGGTACTTAAAACTAACTTTGTTAAGCATCAAAAAGAGTAGTAAGAAAAAATATTTCAAAATCCTTGGGCAGAAAGTTTTTCAAACTTAATGAATAAGAACTGTACTATCTTAATCAACAATAAAACTTTTTAATACTTAAAGAATAGCAAAATAATAATATCTTCGTTAGAATTTTCATTGAAATTATGAAAAAATACCAATTTTTCTTTGTAAAAAAAATATGAGACTTTAAATATGAATTTTCAATCATTCCTTGATCTGAATAAAAATGTTTTACTTGATTGAAATTCATATGCAATTTTTAAAAAAATCTGCTAAAAAAATACTTGATTTTTTTCTTAGAATAAATATCGAATCACGCAACCTCGACACATTTATTCCTTTTTGGTAAACTTTTCAGGTAAGTTTTTAAAATGAATTGTACTTTTGAAAAGAAATTAAACTCAATAAAATTAAATTTGAGTATATGAAATAGAATAAAAATTAGTTGCATTTCATTTGATTCTTATTTTAGGCATAAAAATAGGCATATGAAAATGTGGCTTTTTACTAAAAAATGTTCTCAATTTTCATAAAACAAGAATCAATTATTGATCAAAAAATTTTTTTTAAACCGCTTTTATTTCAATATCTGCGATAAAATGAAGGAAAGGTTAATTTAAAATATGCATAGTTTATCTTAAATTAATTCTGTGATATTCATATAAATAATAATCAATATCTTAATAATATCATACATCGTGTTCATTATTATAAATGCTTATCTCATAGAAAATAGAGTTTACATTTTTAAACATGAACGAAAATATATGTACCTAGGAAATAATTGCTATAAAATACTTTCTCAAGGTTTAAAATTGTCCGAAGTCGCTAGGTACATATATTACTACGAATCTCTGCTCTCGGAATGAAGAAAAATCTTTACGCGTGGATTATTAGGAATCCTTGCCTCCGGAGTGAAAGAAAAAACTTTATTTGCTTACAAATTAAAACAAATATCTTGATTTTTTGCGATAATCTTTTTAAAATAATAATAAGAAATATTTTAAACATTATCATAATAATTTTACATGTTGTGTTCTTTACTTTAATGCATTATCTCATACGAGAATCTGAGAAATAACATTTTTTAAGCAAACGTGAACTATGAAAAAAAATACCTCGAAAAATAATTCTTAAAAATCTATTTTTCTCAATCTAAAAAAAATCTGCAAAATCATTTGGTAGTTAATACACACAGACTTTTGCTTTTCAAAATCATACTTAAAGAAACAAATCTTTTAAAATCTGCTTTAAAAGTCTAAACAATTTTGTAGAATTTTTGTGCTTAAATATGAACAATAAAATTAGTTGAATAATGAATACTTATTCTTTGCAGAACCTTTTTAGGTTCCCTTCACAAGCTTAATATATAACTTGTAATATTTTTTTTCTTTAAAGATCATTTTCACATAAATAGTTTATGTTGTAGATTAGATATGTGTGGTTTGAAATTTTTCAATGACTTTCTGGCGGCAACACCCGCCATATTTCCACCCGCTATTTGCAGGCCTCTTACCCTGTGTCGGGCGGCAAGGTTGGCAGCAGCCAAGTCGATTCTTGATTCATGATAGCACCAGGGCAAGTAATAAAAGTGTGACTGTCATAAAATTTAGAATCATCTACCGGCTTTTGTCCGGCCGGAACCGAAACTCCCGTCGGCTCTTGTCCGGCCAGAACCGAATTTCTTATTGGCTCTTGCCCAGCTGGAACCGAAACTCCCGTCGGCTCTTGTCCAGCTGGAACCAAAACTCTGATCGGCTCTTGTCCAGCCGGAACCAAAACTCCCGTCGGCTCTTGTCCGGCTGGAACCGAATCATTCAGCGGCTCAATACCCGCCGTAACAATATTCTCAACGGCTACAGTATCGTTACCAATATCATCAGGAATAACTGCAGCACAACTAACATCATTATCAATATTAGCCACGGCAACACCCACCGTAGCCATGTTGTCAACGGCTGCGGCACTAGCAGAACCAAAAGGTTCATCAGCAGCGTTACAAGCAGAACCAACAGGTTCAATAATAGCAGCTACGGCAGACCCAACCGGCTCATTATCAACATCTACGGCAGAACCAACTGGCCACGCACTCTTATCAACAGCTACGGCAGTACCAACCGGCTCATTATCAACAGCTACGGCAGCTTTAAACGCAGATTTCTGCTGACCAGCTCCATAGTCAGCACTTGTACAGATAAAACCACTACCAAAAATGGTTCGCCACAACATAGACTGGCCCACTTTCTGGTAGGTTGATGGAAACACGTCAGGATGTGTATTTCCAATGATGATATCTAAGCCTCCACTAATATATGTAAATCTTTCTGGCGGCATCTTAAATATTTCGGCGGCGGTTTCCGGATGGACCGAGCGCATCTCGTTGCCACCTCCGAGGTTAGGCATAACAGCTGCCTCAAATTCTCTCAAGTTACCATCCCTGTCCTTCAGATAGAACACCACATTGCGGCAGGATGATTCACTACCGTCAGCCACAGAAATGTTTGTATATCTGCCGGTAGATTTCAGCTTCAACTTGCTGGACAACTTCTCAGACACAAGTGATAGATTTGCACCAGAATCAAACCTGACGGCGGCATGGCAGGCGCCGCCGCCAGGTGCTACAACTGGAACTATTTGCAGCAGGAAGGTACATGTGCTAGGCGCAGAACTTGATTTGTAGACTGTATTCACACTAGCACTAGCCTCATGCAACATACGACTATGATAACTGTCGTAATTATTGGTGCCACAGACACCAAGCTTATCCGAGTTAGATGAACGACGTTCCATCTCTCTAAGCCTTCGGTACATATCACGTACTTCTTGGCGCAACTCCATGGAAATTTTAAGCACTCCCATGTCCATCCTCACCTTCTCAACGACGTCGAGGTTCCTGGCGACAGTGCTCGACCTCACGTCGTCTGAATCATTGTCAAGCCAGTGCAGAATTTTCGTACACTGTTCCAACGACGCATAAACTTTATCTGCAACAGTTTTCTGTTCACTAGCTTCATCCAAATCACGCTTGAACTTGCGCATCTCACTAGTCTCCACGGCAGATTTTAGACTTTTTATTAGGTCAGATTGGTCCTTGACCTCACTAAAAATGTCACGAATTGATTTTAAATTCACATTTTCACATGAACTAAAACTTTGGCAGGCTTTTAGATTTTCATAAAACACTTTTATCTGTTCGTCAAACACCTCTAGCCTTTCATTGCCAATAGCGATAGCTCGCTCAATTTTCTGCTTTTTAGTGAGCACCATATTGATTCACTAGGTAATTATTTCACAGAAAAATTGTCAATGTTTTTTTCATCAATACACTATATGCTATTGATCTATTGAAGAATGCTAACGCCTATTCTCCAGATTCTTTGAAGAATGCTAATGCCTATTCTTCAGAACCATTTGAAGTTGCTTGTGCAGCTCCTTCAACCATCAGGTTATTTGAAATTTGCTAATGCCTAAACTTCAACCTTCACTTCTTTGAAATTCGCTTGTGCAGCTCCTTCAAACTCCAATCATTTGAAATTTGCTAATGCCTAAACTTCAAACTTCACTTCTTTGAAATTGCTTGTGCAGCTCCTTCAAACATCAGGTTATTGAAATTTGCTAACGCCTAAACTTCAAGTCCTTTGAAATTGTCTCAACCATGACACTTTGGTTGAGCTTGACTTCCGAATTAGCGGGAAGTTCACGAGATCAGTTGGCGAACATACAAACCCCCAATACCAGGAACCATCAAGTTTCAACAGCAGGTTTGAATATAGATTTATTGATGAAATTATTTCAAAGACCTGAAATTACAATATCAATTAGTTCATAATTCCAGTTATTTATAACCACGTAATCTTATTTGCTTTTTAAAAATCATTTTTCTCTACGGTAAAAATCTTTGGAAACTTTGGCTTTAAAGGAAAATTATTTGGTTTAATAAATCATTGTTAAATGCAACAATAAGGCACATAAAAATTACTAAAACATATATTAATCATAATTAAGTTTCATGCTTAGCTGGCTAAAGCCTTTTTAAAACTACATATAATCGTCCTATACACCATTCTTCCTTATAAAATTAACAAATTCTACCTGAAGCTCTTATGGTTTCAAATCCCTGATATACTAGGGTCGTTCACACACTATGAGACCAATGATAGGCCCAATTTTGTTCTCCGAAATCTTCACACTCCCATATCTCATTCAAAAGTGAAAAACGTGGGCGCATATAAACATTCCATGCCGCGTCTATTACTGAAGGAAAGTCAAAAAAGACGACATTTGCGCTTAGTTTTAGGATAATGATGAGGAATTAATTTCGAACTTGATAAACACCAAGCTTCCTCGAAAAGAGGTTAAGACAGCTATTTTTCTTTGGGTGGGTCACTATCTTTCTAAAACATTGACTCCTACTATATGCATTAGCCTGTCCCGGATTTGAAAAATTTTGTTAAAATTTTTGCCCCCAGCCATAATATAGTTGATTTATGCAAAATATTGACCCATGCAAAATATTTTTTCTGTAATGCAAAAATTGCGATGGTACAAGCACTGCAAAGTTTTTAAAATTTGCAAAAAAGACCTGTTTTTAAAGCTCTTGTACCATCCTAATTTTAAAGATTTTTAAAAAATTTCAATTCTAGTGTGTCTATATAAACCTGAAATTTACCAAAAAAAATGGGGGCAGTCTCAATTCTAACATATAATGGAAGAAGGTGTAGCAAGTAATTTTCCAAAGTAAAAATTGCCACATTTTCATTCATAAATAATGGGGTTGGGCTGGAATCAATAGATACAGATATCCGGCTGATTCATAATTCTGGATATCAAGTATTTAGGGTTATATTGACACACTAGAATTGAAATTTCGTAAAAATATTTAAAATTGAGATGGTACAAACTTTTTAAAATCTGCAAAAAGACCGTTTTTAAAGCTTTTGTTTCATCTCAATTTTAAAGATTTTTATTAAATTTCAATTCTAGTGTGTCAATATAAACCTAAATACTTGATATCCAGAATTATAGATCAGCCGGATATCTGTATCCATCCAATCCGGCCTAACCCTATTATTTGTGTATGAAATCTGGCAATTTTTACTTTGAAAGATTACTTGCTACACCTTTGTCCTTCATATGTTAGAATTGAGACTGCCCCCATTTTTTTTGGTAAATTTCAGGTTTATTTTGACACACTAGAATTGAAATTTTTTAAAAATCTTTAAAATTGAGATGGTACAAGAGCTTTAAAAACAGGTCTTTTTGCAAATTTTAAAAATTTTGCAGTGCTTGTACCATCGCAATTTTTGCATTACAGAAAAAATATTTTGTATGGGTCATTATTTTGCATAAATCAACCATATTATGGCTGGGGGCAAAAATTTTAACAAAATTTTTCTAAAACGGGACAGGGTAATATGCATACATTGCTTTCAAATGTTTTCTTTTTGATACACTTTGAATAAAATAGCTTTACAATCTTGGAATCAAGCAATTTTGGACATCTAACATCTTAGCTCTTTTTTATGATCAATGTATTTACTTACACTTATAGTGCATATTAAGGAACACCTATGTATAAATACATATATGCTTTTTCTTGCACCTTGACATAAAACAAAACTTACCTAACTTGATGGGATTACCTTCGAAATTTTAAGTATACATAACCAGAGGCTATCCTAATCCTTACACTAAGTTTACTTAAGTGAATTATAGATAGAAATACTTAAAGAAACTTTATAGGTATACTTATACTAAAAGTTTTCCTATGCCTTGCATTATAAAATTTCATTAGGAACCCACATATTTGTTTGTGATTCCTTTTAATATACCAAAAACAATACTGCAGATCACGGTAAAATATTACTGGTAAGCAATATTTCCAAAAATCTATGAATTTTAAAGGCTGCTAGCTGCCAAACGGCTGAACGTACAAATCATGCCCGCACACTGTTTTAAGCGGCATAAGAAGGCCTACAAATAATCTGGAATAGCCATAAAAGAATAATGCATAATTATCTCGCAGTGCAGAGAAATGCGCGAAAAAGACCTATTTTACGCGTTTTTTCTTCAGTGAAGCTTTCCCTGTGCATCATTGGATCTTGGCTATTCCAGATTATTTGTAGGCCTTCTTATACCGCTTAAAATGGTGTGCGGGTATGCTCTGTACGTTCAGCCGTTTAGCAGCTAGCAGCCTTTAAAATTCATAGATTTTTGGAAATATTGCTTACCAGCAATATTTTACCGTGAACTGCAGTAGATCCCAATTGTAATATTTGTACAGGTGTTTGAGTTTATAGTTGTGATGTTGTATACCTGTGGTCCTTCTCAGGCCGATATGAAATGGGTTGGCTCCTGGGGAGACTCTATTTCTCAAATAAACCTTGGCATCTTTACTTGCATAGGTAAAGTCTTTGTGTTTTCTTTGTATAAAGCTACCGGTTAGGCGTATAGAGGACTTTTAGGGTACCTGGGGGAAGGTGGGGCTGGGTTGGGCTAAGTCGAACCTCCACTTAAAAAAATAGTAACGTAAATTTTCAGAGGCCAATACTTTTTGGACGGTAAAGGTACCCTTCCCCCAAATAGTCATGATCTTCCCTGGACCTATACTAAGCTTCTCTGTAAAGGGTAACCATATAGATCCAGCGGTTAGCAAGGTCTCAATCTACAGACAATAATCCTGTTACTTTTATGTAAGAATAGGACAAACCCCAAACTGTCCCAGTTTTGAGCAAGACGATTCCTGTGACGTCATATAAAAAGGGAAGGGGGGAAGAAAATATTTCCCTTTTCTCCCATCTCTTTTGAAGAGATTTTCTTCCCCCCTTCCCTTTTTCTTTCCCGAAACGTATATGACGTAACTGGAATCGTCTTGCTCAAAACTGGGACAGTTTGGGGTTTGTCAAGAATAGTCAATTACTACTTTGTAGTTATTTTAAAATTATTTTCATCATGGCCTGTGGACTGCTAGTGTATTTCTTTTGTAATTTTTGTAAACAGTTGCATTTTTAATATCTTTTTTTTATTTTCTCAAATCTTTTTTTTAGGTTTTTTCTTCATAACTCTAATTCTGATGATTGGGATGATCATGGGAGACAAAGCAAAAATTTCGGTAAGTGCAAATAATAAACTTTTTTTTTAAAAATGACATCATAAAAAAATTACGTCATACAATACATATGACAAATGGTGGGCCAATACACAGACTAAATTACCAATGGCAGGCCAGCATACATTTTAACTGACCAATGTATGACCAAGTATGGCGTCATTTTTTGGCACTATTAAAAGCTTTGCTCATTTTTTGTCCAGCAAAAAGTTTCAGTATCATTAAATGAGATAATCCTCATCCTTAAATTTCTAAAGAAAACTTCCCTCAATGACAGAAGTTAATTAAATTAATTATCATTTTTAGGACCATAGCATTGATTATATTAGGTTTAATTCTAGAACCAAACATAGAATTATTGTAGTTCCTTAAAAAAGTTGTTTTCTAATACCCTTCCTAAACAAAAAATTAAGATAAGATAGTTTAGAATTAGTTCGAATTTATGGTACAACTCTTCCTATTTTGTTTCCTATTAAAACATAAATATCATACTCTTTTGTTTTAGTTGATACTGTTCAACTTGATTGGATTCTTCTGCTACATCATTGCTGGATCTTTTGCCATTCAGTTCTACAATTCTAAAATAGATGTAATGGGCCAGGTATCTTATTATTCACATCTTTAGCCACATGCAGTAATTGGTGTCAACTTGCTGGTCTTGGTAAACTCTCATTTATACAAAAAAAAATCATCTAGTTGCTTTGCCACAAAGAATGATGGTGACCTTTTACGCTTCATAGTTTTTTTTATCTTAAGAATCATGTATATCTTTTTTTGTGTTTGGGGAATTATCAAACAAGGGGGGGTTTCATTTGACCATATAAAATAATATGCTATAAAATCATTATTTTACCAGTAGGAATATCACCAGAAGAGCAGAGCTTCATCCAGGTGGATGGAAGGATGGGCAGACAGACATTTTAATATTTTTTTATCCCAGGAATTTCCCGTGTTTCAAGGAAAATATAAGAGTCAAGGGTTAGCTATGGGCAGTATGGCAATCATCAACGCCTGCGTTTTATTAGGTAATAATTGATATGATGATATACATTTAAAGAGCAAAGCTTTTCTTATAATACTGGTCAGCAAATTCGCCCGTCTTTACCGAATATCTCTTATAATTTATTAAGGCATGTTAAAAATATCCTATCAATTTCAAAGTTGACATGATGATTCCTGCAATAGTTGGGTTCTATTTAGAAAGTGTAGCAACTTAATAATTGTTACCAGAAGTCTGTACGTCCGTTTAAAATATGCTGCTTTTAAACTCTTTTGACAACAACTGGTTGTATGATATAATTATCCTATTCATCTGATTTTTTAACCTAAAATGTAAGTTTGATCTTAAACAGAATCCTGTAATTTACGCAATTTTTCATCTAGTTTATGTATAATACTGGGTATACCTTTTGATTAATATTCTGCATATTAAGTTTGGACACTCTGCAAGTGTTAAAGTTCATTTGTTCTACAGTTTGATTTATTCAAAGCTTTGCTTTTATGGATGTTGTCTTCCTTGTTTAAAGATTAATTAGCAAGGACAAGTAAGGAAAAAAAAGGTATTGTCATAAAATCACTATATATTACTTATAGTAATGTTTAATTTCTAATTTATAGCATTTTTTTCAAAATAAATCAAACAAGCCAGTTACATACTTACTTTAATATGTACTTATAACAGACAAAAGTATAGAATGCTTTAAATGATTATAGAGAAGCTCTACTTTTAAACAAATAAATTCTACAATCATAAATTACTCATAAGCCATGACATTTAAGATAATATACATATGCAATATTTACTTAATACTTAGTTTTCCAGATATTCATTTTAATTATTTCACCTTGACTCATAATTTGTTAAATTGTTATCACCAAACCTTTTGTAAAATAACCTTCTAACCCGCAACCGTGGCTCAACACGCATCCGCTCGTAGTCGCGGGAAAGCAATAGGTTCGAATCTCGGCTTAACACCGCGTCATAACAATAGACATTAAAAATTGTTTATATTACTGCTATGTCAGGGGCTCGACTTAAATTGTTAGATTAAGGGGGATGCTTTGGCCGAAAACATGCGCAACTCATGCACAGTTAGGACTTCTAAAACAAAGGTCATGCAATTAAAGGGTTGATTGTCTGTTGGATGTTACTTATCTAACATCCTATAATGGGCGTTAGAGTAAGGCATTACAATATAAGTGGACGATGACCTTGGGTTCTCTAGATGAGCACTTAAGATAGAATGAGGATCCATCCCCAATGAGTTAATAACTAAAAAAATAACACAACTGTCTTAATCCAGCTTATATCAACAACGAAAATAATTCGGGAAAAAATCACGAAACCTATACTTGATTTTCAGCTGTCGTTACTAGAATTGACGACCTTTTTATCCCCCAAATTTATTTCAGATTTATTTCGCTTGTTGGTTAACTATACATTTTACCTGGTCTCAATCCTTAAGTTCTTTCACTAATCTCAAAGTCAGCTTTCAAGGAGGAGTAATGGAAATATACTTTCCAGTTGGGCTTCGAAACCGATTAATATCCTTTGGATTAGAACCGGTTCTCAGCCTTGCTGAAAAGTTTTTTTTTATTTTCATTTTAATATTCATGGAAAGCTGTCTATAATACCACACTATAAATATCTATTAATGTGTGTTTTTATTTCAGTTGACACCTTCTTTTCTTTCCTGGAGCTAAGAAAAAATGACTAAGAAGAAAAATTTATTAGAAATCAATTGTGATTGGGGGGGGGGGGACTTGTTTTATCAGGGAGTGTGTAATAATTTATATCCTAAATCTTATGATACAAAGTAAAGTATTGTTTGTCAGTATGTCTCTCTGTCTTAATCTTAAATTCTAATTTATTGCTAGACACCGATTGGGCTCTGTTTTGTTTTTTTTAATTACCCCCCTACTTCCTACTATTAAATAGATATAACTATTTTTTTCCCAATATTCTCATCAATTTATGCATTGAATTTATTAAAATACCCTTATAATTAATTAAGTAACATAAAGATTGATTTTAAAACATTTGATATTTTGATTTAATAATTTTGTTATATTGATTACCAATTATTTTGTTGTATTATATTTTAAGCTTATTTAGAATGCCTGAGTTTATATATATGTTTTGTTATAAATTGTGATTTATGTTTTAATATAACTTATAAATAAAAAAATAATTTTTCTTTAGTTTTATTAGCGGTTACGCCCCTTGAGGATTTTATCGGCACTGAAGGGGGGGTCTACACCTCCCCAATTTCTATTTTAGTTTTAAAAAGAAAAAGTAATAAAAATAAGTGGGGTGGTAATGTTTATTTAGGGGCGATTTTTTCATGGGAGGTTGGTAGTACCCTCACCCAAATAGTTGTAAACGTTCCCTGGACCTATGAGAAGAACATTGTAAAGGAGAACCATATCGGTTTAACGATTAGCGAGATCCATCTGTACAGACAGACACACAGACATAAAATAATAAGAAATTTGTCACATTTTAAAATTAAAAGTCGAGTAATATTTATTACAAATTTTGTTTGTTAATGGCAGTAAGCTAGTTATTAAAGAAATTATTGTAAATCAAGGCAGAAATTTAGCTATTTTTACTACTACTTTGATGGTATGATAAAAAAGCTCATTAAAGCACAACATAGGTTTTAGTACTACAAGTTTTTCTAAATACTAAACTATTGGCAATGTGGAAACCATTCGGAAGGTACTACTACACCTAAAAAGATAATCTAGATTATTTTGAAAATATAATATACATTTTTAAAAAATCAAACCCTCTTTAATCTAAATTGATTTCAATAGCATAAAATTGTTTATGCTTCAGACAGCAGAATGTTACACATATAAGACTCGGTAGCCGTGCGTCAGCCACCTTTAGGCCTCAGGAAAATCAACCTTATACAATTTTAAAAATCATCTGACCCAAATACAGCAATCCCTATATTTTAAAATTTTCAAAGCATCCAAACGGGTTTTATAGTCGTGGTAGAAGCCATTATTATATACTACAATATTAAACCTGCAGTAAATTCTCTTTTCTGAATAAGTTTCAACGAAGAAGCTCTAAAATCTCTGACAGCCAAGGTCTAAATTCACGAAAATATATTTTTAAACAAAGATGAAAACATTCATTAAATGAAGCTTGTCTCACAGTATAACAAACATATTGAAATGTATTCTCACTGCTATATTAAATGCACGAAGCAACTTTAAAATTTTCATGCACAGTGCAGTTTATATATTCTGAAAAAAATTATGCAATTAAAGAGTTGTTTGTTCTAAGAGCACCATAAAGGTCTGGCTCTACGTTGTTATTAACTATCCCCAGAGGTGAAAGGGTGATTAGTTTTACATATGGCAAAATCAAGTTCTTAAATTCCAAATGTTTTTTTATGTTTCAAATTAGCGACTACCCTAAAGGCCTCTAGAGGCACTCGAGGACGGGGAGGGGGAGTCACCCCTACCCTATCTTAAAGTTTATTTTTAAAAAGATAAAGAAATGTTTTTTAGGGGGGTTGGTAGCAATTTTTTCTTGGGGCGATTTCTCTTGGAAGGGTGGAGGTATTCTCCCCCAAAATAGGTATAAACCTTCGCAGGACCTATGAAAAGCTACACTGTAAATGAGAAGCATTTTGGTTTAGCGGTTCTTTTTGGCTGCTGTTTGTACCTCAATGGAGTCACTACCATAGTCACCTCCACCCGCCAGAGTCACCACTCCATTTATTATTCCAGCAGCTGCGCCCCATTTCTTGGCCTGGTCAAGAGATTAGGAACAACTTTCATAATTTATTTTGATAGGGTGCTAGGACGCAGGAATAAGGTATAACCAACAAGCGAAATGATTTTAAAATAATGGATGGGGGGGCAGATGGAGAGGTTGTCAATTTTACTATGTGTTGCCCAAAACGACACTTGAAAAACACGTATAGTTTTCATGATATTTTTTTTAGAATAATTTGTTGTTGGCAAGGACGTACACGATTTTTTGTAATGGTTGAGTTTCAAAGGTTTGAAGGGGGAAATCTAATGTATTTTTAAAAAATTTTGAGAAGGCTAAATGAATGTTTTAAAACTTGCGGGACGTCTAGGATGGAGTGTTAAACATGAACTTCAAAATGAAAGACATACATTTATGATTCTATTATCAGAGTCTAAAATAATCAATATAAAAATACCATTTTTTGGATTAAAGTGTTCGTGAATATTTTTCAATTTCTAAATATTAATATTATTACCTCGGCCAGGCTACTCATCCATTCCCATTTGGGTTGGTTAAGGTTAAGGCCAAAAGTTTCTAAGCTTGCCCCATGCCTATGAAATAAATAGATGCTGTACGTATTGGTGCAAAAAATGGGGACAAATTTCAAATTGTTTTGGCGTGTGACGTCATACCCCCATCTCTTTTCTAGGGGGTTTCTTTCCTCCTTCCCTTTTCTTTCCCCTCAGTTGTGACGTAAATAAACAGCCTCGTCAAATCAATTTAAATATTGTCCCCATTTTTTGCACCAATACGTACAGCATCCCCATGCCTACAAAATAAATATCAAATAAATATTGCATACTGCAATTGTATATTTTATTATAAGATATACTACTTCATAATTTACTATGTCTGTCCGTCCAAAACTCTTCTCGGCTGCTATTCCAGAGAGATTGCTGGTTTTATGTGAGATACCCCTTTCCAAAAAAAGCTTCCAGCATATAACTTACTTTGTCTGTCAACATTTGTTTCATATATGTGACAAAAGAATATATTTTTATGAAGGTTTAGTGATTTTATAACATTCTTATGTTTTCATTTGCCTCTCGGTTTTAATGTAATTTGACATAAATTTAGGATGATTTTATAATCCTAAATGACAGAAGGTTGACTTTAGAGGAGAATTAATTATAGAAATATTCAATAGGCAATTCAAAGGCAAAGCTAAATTTACAATTAGAGCTATCCGTTATGTCATCATGAACTTTAAAAGACTTGAGTTTACATAGAGTAGTGACCTATTTACAAGTGGTAGCCACATTGAAGATCCACCATTGTAGTAACCTAAACAAATAATCATTATATAAAAGTATCAGAATGTTTTTGTGTATCAAAGGATCTCCTTAACCACTGATCCTATGAAGTTCCCCTTGTACAATGTAGCTCTTAAGAAGGATAATAACTATTTTGAGGAAAGGTAGCTTCACCCTTCCAAGAGAAATCACCCCTTGATAAAAATTTACCCCCAGGTTTTTTTTTATTATTTTATAAAAACTTAATTAAAAGTGGAAGGGGTGGATGACTCCTCCCCCCCCTTAAGTGCCTCTAGTAGCCTCTAGGGGAGTACCCGTTAGTGTTATACTATTTACCTCCAATAACTAGAATTCCCTTTTCTTGGGCAATAGTTGTTGACACACATCTATGCCACATCCTGTAAAAAAAAACTTAACTTTTTAAATTGCAACATTATTATAATTTCTAATATACCATTTTTAGACTGGGTCATTCAAAGGACGTTTAAATGACACATTCTGCTGCTTTGACACATGCATGACATAAGTTAAATCCTGAGGGAATGTCTTAGCAGACAATAGCAACCTATTTTTAAGGGATCTTGGACAAAGTAGCTTCAGGAAAAAGTAGCTTCAGGACAAAGAAGCTTCAGGACATTTACTTAAGAAAGTAGCTTCCTAAGAAAACTAGTCTCCAATATGGCCGCAGCACTCGGCCCCCTGGCCTGCCTAGCCGCAAGCGCTCGGCCCCCTAGCCTATAACCTAACCTAACCTATGTTAGCCTCAGAACATTTATTTAAGAAAAATATCATCAACTGATAATACATAGGTGGGTTAGAATTTCGTGGATATTGCAAAAAGTTGTTGATAGATTTTTACAATTTTTAATATTGTTTTTACAAGTTTTAATAATGTTTGATTAGGTTAGGTTAGGTTATGTTATAGGCTTGGGGGCCAAGCGCCCGCAGCTAGGCAGGCTAGGGGGCCGAGCGCTGCGGCCATGATTTTATTAAAAGTGGAGGCTACTTTCCTTAGGAGGCTACTTTGTCCTGAAGCTGCTTTGTCCTGAAGCTACTTTGTTCGAAGCTACTTTGTCTGAAGCTACTTTGTCCAAGATCCATTTCTAAAACAAAGGCCTTGCAATTATAGGATTGACAATTAACTCTATTAGAGAATATTACTCCGGTGCTGCCTTGAAAATTCTATTGTATGACGTCATTTTTTATAGGCCTTATAATCTGCTTTAATAATTTTACCTTGATTCCGGCATGTCCAATATCTTTTCCCAGGTAAAGGTTGGAGCATCCAGGTTGGTTCTGTACACTGTGGCTTTGTACCTGATACAGCGAGCAATGTTTTGTTTTTTAAAGTCGTCGTTGACTTATGGCTTGACTTATATTGTTCTTCTTTTAGATAAGCTTTTTAATGGTCCAGGGAAGGTTTACAACTATTTTTGGGGAAGGTTACCTCGACCATACCAAGAGAAATTACGCATGGAAAAATCTCTACCCCCACCCAGATTTTAAAAAAAATTAAGTTGATGATGGAGGGTTTACTTAATGAAAAGTTAAAAAGATGTATGAAGTATGAACATTGAAAAAGTAATACCTTTGAGGGGATGTAGAACCTCCTATAACCCATAGATACTTTTTTCCTGAATTAATAAGAAAAAAACTATTTTTGGTATTTAATACCTATATTTGCGACAACTTTTCTTACACATAAACTGTAAATTTTAAACATTTACAAAACGGATACTTTATTGCATCAAGATCCATGTCTGATCTGTATAGGAAATAAATGCTTATGGGTTAGCTTGAATTTTCCAATGATAGACTGTTTTATAAGTAATATTTGTTATGAGAATGTTGATCTTCTTTTAACCTACACTGTCTGATTCCGAGATTGTGCATCTAGACTTTCTATACTTATTTTTAATGTTTACCTAGAAAATTGCTTATAACCAGACACATATCTGACATGGCTTCGGGAAGTGTTCCTATCTGCAAATTAGAAAAAAAATAAAGTATTATTAAAATTATATAACTTACATTTTCAGGTTAAGATTTAATATATGATTTTTAAAAAATTTTACTATTGAAGCAACATAACACAGATACCTTTTTCTAAAAAGTATTTTTGTTACCAAATAAATAAAACATAATTTGATAAAAAAAATATTTAAAAAACATAATTAAAATACAAGAGTTGGAATATGTTGTTAAATAGCGAAGAAAAAGCACATTTAATTAAAATGCTTGAAAGGTTATTTATCGAACAAGGATGCCAATATATACAAGTAGCAAAGCACAAAAATCATGGATACACTGCACATACGCCCAAAGTTCAGTGGTCATAAAAAAAGTTAGAGAGGAAACAAAAGATGATAAATGATTGAAAATCACGAAGCATTTCTTGACAAATGTCTTTTAGAGCTTGACCAACAGACCAAGTTAGTTGTATACTAATAATCTTCACAGAACAATTGCAGTCTGTCTCCTCATAGCATAACAGATTGACTGCTAGACAATCTGTCACACGGACAAAGTAATTTATAGATTTTATTATTCTTTTATGATTCGTTATGTATAAGAAAAAAAGTTCATGTCTTACATATAGATTAGATTTTGTGACACATTACAATCTTTCCCTATTTTGTATTACTTTTGCGGAACATGATTCCAGTTACGTCATATTTTTCTTTCCCGAAAAAGGTAAGGGGGGAAGAAAATCTCTTCAAAAGAGATGGGGAAAACCCCCTTTTCTCCCATCTCTTTTTTTTCTTCCCCCCTTCCCTTTTTTTCTTCCCCCCTTCCCTCTTTCGGGAAAGAAAAATATGACGTAACTGGAATCATGTTCCGCAAAAGTAATACAAAATCGGGAAAGATTGTAATGTGTCAGATTTTGTTTCTTACCTTTTGTAGTCTGTTATTAAGAACAGTCCAAACAGTGTCAAAATATTTCCAATCTGTCGGAGCTCTAAAATATCCCAATTAATGAAAACAAAATAACCAGGAATAAGGTATAGCCAATAAGCGAAATAAATCTAAAATATTATTTGGGGAACAGAAAAAAAGGTCACCAATTTTACTATGTGTTGCCCCCTGATAACAGCTGAAAATTATATATAGGTTTAGTGATTTTTTCTCTCGAATTAATTTCATTGATGGTATAAGCTGCAAAATAACCAATGAAGATAAGGTATAGAATAGAATCCAGGTAGAAGATTCTGCCTGGCTAGCCTGAAATAAAATTGGAACTTTTGAAAGCCCTAAATGGCTACAAGGCTTGTAGTAAAATCACATGATTTTAGATATTATCGAGAAATGATATGAAAAATAAATGCCATATTTGTCCTATTCACAATGGATTAAAACCTTATATTATGAGCAAAACTTTAAACAAAAATTCATTTAAACATGAATTTAATAAAAAAATTACTTTAAAAATATTTGGTTAAGAAATAATGATCACGGCATTTGTATTAGGGTTGCGCGTGATTTTGTTTACAAAAAATCCTTAGCAGCTGATTTTTAATTCTTTCAAGGTCTGAGAGTAAAAGATGTTTATATCCAATTATATATTTGTAAGTATTTTAATTTCAATTATTATCATAAATTATTTTATTAATTGTTGAGTTATACGCAAGTTACGTTTACATTTCGTAATTGAGTGATTACGCAAATTGCGTCATAAAGTACATTGACAGTGGTGAAATGTAAACAATATTAGATAAACATAAATTTAACCCCTTACAGTCGGGCCCCGGGCCCCTTGCCGCACTTATTATCTCAGTTCCTATTAGAGCTAGAGGGCTAAATTTTTTTGTGCAAGTCCATGGTTTTAAATAAATTTCCGACCTTTTATAAGTCTAAGTCAATTTTCGCTTCGTTCACCCTTTTATTTAACAACCTTTGTTTTTAGGTTTTTTTTTACTTAAAAATTTCAAACGGCTGTAACTTTCTTATTTTTGAAGCTAGAAGAAATTTTTTTTCCAGAAAATGTTTATCTTTATGTAAATTTTATATTAGAAATATCAAATATAAGTTTCAGCGGCCGCAGCTGTACTTGGCAGCTGCCAGCCGCCGCAGTCGGCGGGAAAACGGCGTTGGATCTTCATGAAATTTTAATACGTTATGTAGACATGTAAGAAAAGCTTAAGTTTAAAATTTGAAGTCTCTAAGTCAAAAATTACGGCCACAGGAGCCTTTTAAAGATTTCTGGAGACCTGGAGGATCAGGACCTGCAGGATCATACCTGGAACCTGAAAGTGACTTGAACACCTGTATTTTATATAAGGATGTACTACTAGAGGATTTTTTAGTATTTTGGTATGATAAAATGCTTTGTTTTAGTCAAAAAAATATTTTTGCTCTTTACCTGGATGACCCTGCCAGGTTTGCTGGCATCCTGTGCCCGCCAGGATGGAGATATTCAAAAAATTCCAACTCTCAGTTATGTGTCATACCCATACTTAAAAAGTCAAGCAGTTTGGGCTCTTTATCTTTAGCACACAGAAAATGAGATAGAAAAAACCGGATGGGGGGGCGTTAAACGCCCCCCCCCCCCCCCGACCGTTAAGGGTTAATATCTATGCAGTAGAGACATAAAGTTAGAGGAAAAATCTAATATTTTTCAATATATTTTCATTAAAAAGATTATTTCAGTTTTGTCCCAACTTGACATGTGTACTATTCAAGTTTCATATTATGTTTTTATTGCGCAAGCGCAACTTTTCTTCAATATTCCCTAAAATATTTGAGGTTTTCATTTCTATTCCTCCTTATTCTATGAAAATAACCCTCTTAAATATAAAAAAAAAGTTGTTTGAAAAGTTAATACTGGTTTGGTAAATTAGTATTTAAACATAACAAATAAGATAACATGTAGTTTACAGTCTAATGTCCCCTCCCTACCTGAGCTGGATCTTTAAATCATTTCAGTGGTGCGCCAAATTTCAGCCAATCACAGCGCGGCATTTCGTAAAATGATGTGCTCTCATTGGTGGAAAGTTGGCTCACCCCGATTTGGCGCACCATTGAAATGATTTAAAGATCCAGCTCTGGATTTAAAGGAGAACATACCTTCCATCAGAACTTGAATTTCCAACAAAGTTTCTTCCACCAGCCAGAAACACTTGTCCGTTGTCTTCAGCAGATGCCAAGAAAGCATTTGATTCAGGTAATCTAATCCTACAGTCAAGTTTACTTATTTAAGTTACATACAAAAATGTATGTTATGTTTTACTTACTTTTTAGATTATCATAAAAGTATTTTCAATCTTAGTTTTAAAAAATGTAAAAGTATTTTTAAAAGGGGCGGAGTAATTATTTCTATGGGCGATAACTCTTGGGAGGGTGGTGCTAACCTTCCCAGGAACTATTGGAAGCTTCACTTTAAAGGAGAACCATTTCGGTCCAACTATGAACAAGATTCTTTGCTACAGAATCACACAGCTAGAGACAGATATCTTGTTACTTTTGTAAAAGGATAAGTTCTCATTAGGTAAATACAATGTTACAATTAAGCAATTTTAGAATAGTTTAACAGCTAATTTGATTGGAATCCAAAAATAAATATTTTTTAAAAATTTTAAAATGCTTCATCTATGTATGTCACTTATTCATTGGTGGTTTGTTACTTTGTTTATTTTGCCGATCTTTACTCTCATGGATGTTATCATTCTTCTTTGGGCAATAAGAAAAAATTCGATAAAAAAAAAATATAAAATATACCTGGAAGGAAGCCAGTTTCTCATAACAGAGTTGTATTCATAGCATTCTGACCTAACAAATTAAATTCAAGATTCTCAATGTCTCAACCATGACACTTTGGTTGAGTGTGACTTCCGAATTAGCGGGAAGTTCTCGAGATCTGTTGGCGAACATACAAACCCCCAATACCAGGAACCATCAAGTTTCAACAGCAGGTTTGATTATAGATTTATTGATGAAATTATTTCAAAGTCCTGAAATTATAAAATAAATTAATACAAAATTCCAGTTTTTATAACCACGTAATCTTAATTGCTTTTTAAAATCATTTTTCTCTACGGTTAAAAATCTTTGGAAACTTTGGCTTTAAAGGAAAATTATTTGGTTTAATAAATCATTGTTAAATGCAAAAATAAAGGCACATAAAAAATTACTAAAACATAATAATTACTCATAATAAAGTTTCATGTTTAGCTGGCTAAAGCCTTTTAAACTAAATATAATCGTCCTATACACCATTCCATTTAAATAAAATTAACAAATTCTACCTGAAGTTCTTATGGTTTCAAATCCCTGGTATACTAGGGTTGTTCACGCACTATGAGACCAATGATAGGCCCAATTTTTCTCCGAAATCTTCACACACTCATATCTCATTCAAAAGTAACGAACATGGGCGCATCAAAATATAAACAATCCATACCGCGTCACTTTATGAAAGGAAAGTCAAAAAAGACGACATTTGCGCTTAATTTAGGATAATGATAAGGAATTAATTTCGATCTTGATAAACACAAAGCTTCCTCGAAAAGAGGTTAAGACACTCAAGACCCGGGGGCCAACAAAACTTGTTTTAAGTTTATAATTTTATTTCATTTTAAGTGAGCAATTATCTCTACTATGATACGATACATGGTTTTTCAAAATGGCTCAAAGCAAGTTCTAATCAAGCGATTATTAATCATTTGCGAAGCTATACGGGAGAAGAGCTACCTGTAAACGAAAGAAAATCCGCCACATGCCAAAACCTTATTATCAATCCTAAAAGCCGCCATTCCATACAATGGTACTGGTAAATCTGCACTCTAAAAACACAAAAAAATATATGAAAATTAAATTAGAACAAGGATGACAACATCCATAAGTAGCGAAGCTCAAAAATCATGAAAGGATATCGGGAAATAAATACTATAAAGCAAAGTCATTATACAATAAATATCAATCTTGGTGAAATAGGGAAATCATCAAACCTTTAATATCACGCAACCTTATAAATATGAAAACTTAAAAATCTAGGAATCGATCTAGCACCGCAATTATTCGACAAATCTTGATGAAACTTGATGGAAATATGTAGAACATGAGCATATTAAATCCCTGATAATTTCAGCCGTCAATCCTGAATAGGAATTGAGAAAACTTTAACTTGAAAAGGAGTTGAAAAAATCACGAAAACGTAAAAATCCAGGAATCAATCTAGCACCCCCCGTATAACAGACAGACGGACAAAACAATGTATATATTAGATGGGCATATATGTAGCAATCTTCACTAAAAATTTCAGCTGTCTATCTTGAATAGGAGCCGAGAAAATCACGTTTCCCCCATAGCGTTACGGACAGACTGACGGACATCCAAAGTGAATTATAGAGTAGCTTAAAAATTAGGATGAAAATATCTACTGCTAGCAATTAAATCGGCTCAGTAATTGTCCTAATCATATTTGTCATAAAAATACACTTGTCATAAAACATTTGTCATAAAGGTATATTTGTCATAAAAACATTTGTCATAAAGGTACGTCTATCATAAAAAACTTTTGTAATAAAGGTACGTTTGTCATAAAGGTACATCTGTACATTTGGAAATAAAGCGTTTCTTCACCGCTGAAGGACTAAAAAGAATATTAGATTTTTGACAGTTTTAAAACTGTTTTTTTTTAACAACAGTCTTTGAGATATTGATAAACAGACAAACATCCTGCTACTTTCTGTAGTAAAAAGTTTACCCTGCATGGTCGAGAAAATCCTACAATTTCAACAGATGGAGTTATTTCATGATCCCTAAGATTTTTAATATATAAATTTCAAGCACAAACATTAGTTCTCCGAGAACAATAAATCTGATTAACAGTGTACGAAAAATGAAAGCTGGTAAAAGTGTCTTAAAATAAGGATAAAAGTTTTGACCGAAGTATCCCGATTTACATCTTATTTCCTTCTAATATGACGTCAATTGGATGGGTTTAGCCAACCGTTGTAACATATGTCCCCTTTTTTGGGAGATAAACTTTTACCAGTTAGTTAAACTTAAACCAAAAAAAATATAACATGCAAAAATTATAAAATATACAAAAACAAGTGTTATTGGTATGTTGATGTAGAAAATTTACCTTAGATGCAATCTTATGCTAATGTTCCATAAAGTCATTTTTTACCTGGATGTTGTATTGAAAAACTGTCCACCTATAAAGAAAAGTTCTTGAATTATCACTTCCGCATATTTTTTTTATTTTGTCAAAGCTACCAATTCTGTGATATCTTCCAACAGAGGTGAATTCTTAAAAAACTGTTGCCCCACTAAAATTAGTTTGCCCCACTAAAATCATTAAGGCAAACTAAAATTTTAGAGGGGTTAATTTTGCCTCACTAAATTTTAGAGGGGTTAATTTTGCCTCACTAAATTTTAGTGGGGCAAAAGTTTTTTTAAGAATTCACCCCAGGACAAACTACTCTTTCCCTGGAATAAGGTATAGCCAACAAGCAAAATAAATCTAAAATAATAATTGGGGGGCAGATAAAAAGGTCATCAATTCTACTAAGAGTTTCCCCCTAACGACAGATGAAAATCACGTATAGTTTTCGTGATTTTTTTCCAAATTAATTTTGTTGTTGGTATAAGCTGACTCTTTCCCCTTAACTACACTTATATTATTGAATTTAAATTAATAATTACTTATATATATTAATAAAATTGTGTAAAAATAATTTGTTCAACTTACCAATAACCATCAAAACTTCTTTACTATGAATTAGTTTCACATTTCTTGAACATAAAATATAATTTTGATAATTAACCCCAAATTAATTTAATTATTTTAAATCTTCTATTTGTTATTAATTAGAAAGGGGAATTAATGTTTAAATTTAATATTATTTATAACACAAAACTTACATAAATAGAATCAGTAAAGAGTTAAGTAGCCACATTTTGTCATGAACTAACTTCAGTATATGTGCATTTTTCAACAAAAAAAATATTTTCAGAGAAAAGGGATAGAATTAGATAAATATATCCAGTGACTTGTGGAAGGGGGGGGGGGTGTCAAAATCTCTCCAAAACAAGACATTATGAAAAACACTGCAGTTCCCTTATATTTATCTCTTCAAGATTTCACACCTAAAGGTGAATTGCTGAGCACACCACTGAATGTTCCTATAGATTATATCCTAAATGATAGAACAGATCTGTAGCATAGATGTATGTATATACAGATAATTACCTCACCCCCTTTTTCAATTACCTTTTTCGTATGCTAGCAAATTGTTTCCTGCTACTTGGCTGAGTTAATTTTCCCGTTACCATTGGTTGATTTTCAAAGACCTAATTGAGAGCCGGCACAACGTCATTGCGACAGGAAAATACAATTATTTAACTTTTTCTCCCTCTAGTGTTTTACTCTAATCATGATAGGTTTTACAAAAATAGAAACTGGATGCAGCTTGTTGAAAGAAAAGGCTGCTGGTTGTGCTGAAGTAAATGCTTTTAGCCTCCATTAAAGGCTGCAGGTTGTCAAAAGAGATTTTTGCTGCGACTAATTACGGCTGCCAAACCCTCCAACCCCTTTTAAGTGATGAGAATCTCACTAAAATAATATTATTTTGGGTCAATTAAAATACCAAAAACAGACTAATCGTTAGATCAACAGTTGTCTGGAAAGCTTTTTATTTGTCTTACACATGTTCTATGCAAATTTTAGACAACTTTATTACAATTGTACTTATTTTTTTTCTTTTAAAATTGACCTATATTTTTAGTTACTGGAGCTGATGATCTATTTCATTAGTAAAACAATTGATGTCCATGAATAAAATTAGAAAATATATTTCTTATAACAAATATCAAGAATCCCTGAAATCTTGATTTAAAATGTTCTCTGTCATGAAGAAAATAAAATATAAATATCACAAAAAAGTACATATGTATATATTTTCTTTGCCCTTTTTAAAATTTGTTCCATCCTATTATATACAGTAATAAGCTTTTTTGTATGTAGCGAAAGATCTCGCTCACCGCTGAACCGATATGGTTCTCCTTTGCAGTTAGACATCTCATAGATCCCCCCTTAAGTACCCAAAGTTTTTGACTTAACGAATGAGATAACGTTGTTATTAAACTTTGGGTACTGGTGTACTCCCTTCCTAGCACCTTACTACTTGACGCCCCTAGAGTACCCAAACCCAAAACCCAATTAAGATTAAAAAAGAAAATCTTAGGAGGGTGGTGGTACCCTCCCCCAAAATAGTCATAAACCTTCCCTGCACCTATGAAAAGCTACCCTGTAAAGGAGAACCACACCGATTCAGTGCTAAGCAAGATCCTTTGGTACAAAAAAAACATCCTGTTACTTTATTATAAGGATATATGTATGTAGGTTGATTTATGTGCATATTTGTAGTAGATCCACAAAATGTGCAATTTATAAATTCAAGTTTAATTGTAAAATTGGGTAAGGAGATGATTAAACGGGAACAATAATATACAAACAATTCGAAATATGCAGAATTTCTGAAAAAAGCTGGCCAAGACCTAGAAAGAGTCATGTCGCAGCTAAACCTAGGAAGCGCACAACAAACGTAAACGCGCAACAAATAAAGATTTTAGTACAATGTATTTTCTCTGGCCGTTGATATTCATTATTGGATCTTGTATTTCTTGGTTCTATTGAAGTGCGGATATCCACAGCTTTCAAAGTGGTTACAAAATATAAATTTGTTTTATATCTAATTAGTGGCTACGCCTCCAAGAGGCCTCTAGGGGCATGAAAAAATGGTTTCTTTTCAAACTATGTATATTTTTTGCGTTTTCTCTTGGGAGGCTGGTGGTACTCTCCCCCAAAATATGTATAACACTTCCCAGGACCTATGGAAAGCTTCACTGTAAAGGAAAACCATATCGGTTCTGCGTTTCGCAGACAAACAAACATCCCGTTACTTCATTATATGGATTTTCTGATTTTTTTTATTCTTTTTGAGGTAAAGAACAGTTATGGAGAGGCCTTGCATTTAAAAAAAAAGTTAATATGACGCAATCCAAGGTCACTTCTGAATAAACAAGGACTCTTGCCTCCATAGGTAGCGCAGTAATATCAAGTTAAACAAACTTTGGATATTTAGGAACAATCATAACAATCATATGAACAATGGTAAAGTATAATACAGTAATAATATACAACATTACACTCATAATGGGAATCTTTTGTCAAACTTGAATATTATTAACAATAAAAAGTGTGTTACAAATTTACATTCAATTGACTTTTTTTTATAACGGTCTAATTCTAAAGGGTGTTTAAAAAAAAACCAATCGCTTTACTCTTTTCAACATAAATCCTACAGTTTTAGTCAAAAACTAACAAAAAATGACCAAAATCATGTCCAAGCAATGTCAATGAGATAACACTATTGAATTTTGATTTCTACTCACCTCTCCTGAGCACTACAGCTCGAGTCCTAGCCCTTGTGGAAAATTTTTCTCTACGTGGATAGTGCATATTTCATTACAAATTAAGACAGTTTTATCTTTTTTAAAAAAGAATAAACTGTCTAAAGTACTTGAAATCTTGTAGATAGACCCCATAATGTTTAGAATTTTTGATGGAGCATGTAAAGACCTTTCTATATACGCCTTAATCAGATTTCTGACCCAATCCTAGCCAATTTGGCATTAAAAAGACAGACCCATCAAACATTGAGACATGACTGCTCTGTCTTTTAAAAAAAAGAACAAACCGTCTTAAGTACTTAAAATCTTGTAGATAGGCCCCATAATGTTTAGAATTTTTTATGGGGCATGTCAATATCTTTCTATAGACACCTTACTCAGGTTTCTAACACAATCTTAGCCATTTTGACATCAAAAAGAAAGATCTGTCACACATCAAGAACTGGAGAGACCTGTCATGTCTAAATGTTTGATGGGTCTGTCTTTTTAATGCCAAATTGGCTAGGATTGAGTTAGAAACCTGGTTAAGATGTCTATAGAAAGGTCTTTACATGCTCCATCAAAAATTCTAAACATTATGGGGTCTATCTACAAGATTTTAAGTATTTAAGACGATTTGTTGATTTTTTATCTCCATGTAAGGAAAAAATTCTACACAAAGGCTAGGACTCGAGCTGTAGTGCTCAGGAGAGGTGAGTAGAAATCAAAATTCAATAGTGCTTTCTCATTGTCATTGCTTGGACATGATTTGTGTCATTTTTTGTTAGTTTTTGACTAAAACTGTAGGGTTTATGTTAAAAAGAGTAAAGCGATTGGTTTTTTTTTAAACACCCTTTAATTTATACAAAAAGGAAAATATTATTAACAAAGTGTTTTAATTCTAAAGAAAAACAACAAATTCCCAGGGAGTAAGGGAGGGGACAATGGATCGAATATTCAATCTTTAGGAGTCTCAGACTTTGGGGACTGGCTTAATGGGAATGTGCAAGAATTTAGCAGTTTCTGACTGAGTTTGGGGACTTGCGCAAGAAATGCCGTTACTCGCTATGTTAGTTTTGAATATATATAGTTTTGCAGACAGAGAGTAGTTCAAATATAAATACACGGCCCCCCTCCCATACTATATTTCACTCCCTTCATCCCCACCTCCTTTTAAAAAGTAGATGAGAAAGGGAAATGGAGAAGGGAGGTGGGGGAAATAAACAGGATAAAAAGGGGTAGGAAGGTGTGCGGGTCATATACTTGCCCATCCAGCTACACGCCTGCCTGCCCCTTTTTTCCGTGTTCACATCACTTGCCCCCAAATCTCTTTTCTCTTTCCCTGTCATCTGGAGAGTTCAAGGGAGATATTTCTAGTAATTAATTACAGAATGGTTATGTCAGTCTGTAATACTGGTAATCTTATTTTCAAATGATTGCTTTTTTTCTTGGAACTTTTTTCTTAGTTTTTGGTTTTCTAGATTTTATCAACAATCACTTTACAATTTCCACCATATTTTCGGGATTATTCTGGTTTTCATGGCCTTTCTTCAAAAACTCTTAAATTGAATTAATTGCCCATTGTCCCCTCCCTTACTCCCTGACAAATTCCACAGAAGCAAAGTTGAAAAAGATTTAAATTGTATTATGTGACGATTACAGCTGATTTTGAATGGAGCTGTACTTTTCTGGCATCTCAAGGGTTTATGGTCGACAAATATATGTACAATCACATTAGGTGAGGTGGATGAAAACCATTGGTTGAAAAGTTTGAATATTACCAGTTTGGAACCAACCAATCATAATTCAATAAAAGTACCCAAAGTTTTTGTTGCAACAAATCCATTCATATGTCCTCTCCCTTAAAGGGAGTGTGAACGTAAATATTTCTCATCTGATTATCAAATCTTAACATTTTCTAAGCAACTTTCAATAAACTGATCAACCAAAATCGTCCTATTAACAAAAATATCCAGGAGTAATGCCTTGATTTTATGGTATTTTAGGAGGAAAAAAGGAAAAAACAGGGAAAAACTGAACGTTTTTGTTTCTTATAATGCTTGTAGAGATATTTAACTTATAGTTAAAACAATTTACTTACTGTTAAGGATATATTTTAAGATATAAAATTGCCAATTAGTTTTTTAATAACGTAGTAATTAGGTAATAAAGATCTATTTTAAATTCGTATCATTGACAAAATAATACCTCACTGTCTACAAAGGGTTGAATCTCAGAGGTTATTTAAAATAATAATATCCTTTTTTATTGTGTTGGACAATAAATAACCCACTAAGGAGAATTAATTTACACTTTTATCAGACTGTTTATAAAGAAATATTGCACCTTTTTTTTTACAAATTTGTAATTAAAGGACGCCTGCAAGAAATAACACGCTTTAACTGCTGAAAGACTGCCACAAGAAGACCCAATACCCCAAATTATAAGCCTTCAGCTTCAATAACAAAAAAGTTCTAGGCATTTCAAAATAGCATTTTATGTACAATGGAATATTTGAAAGATTTCCAATGCTCATAAAAGAAAAAACAATATTAAATTACGTTGCCTAGACATAAAATTATAACCTTATCTTTGTCAGAAACTTAGATTGCCTGTAACTGATTACATTTTTACAATAAAAACACCACATTTCATAGTCAAAATCTATGAAAAAAATTCGATTTAAATTGCATTTTTAAACGAAAATCATAGCGGAAACAAAGGGGTAAACTAATACAAGATTAGCTGTGATTGGTTGTGAAGCTGATTCAGCCTTCTGATTGGCTACAGTACATTCGGTACAACGCAAGTAAAACTTAATTTTTTTAAATGATTTTGATTATAAAAATGGGTATTTTTATTGTAAAAATATAATTAGTTACTGGAAACCTAAATTTATGACAAAAATAAGCTTATAATATTGTTTCTAGGCCACGTAGTTTAATTTTAAAGTTTTCAACATGAGCATTGCAATTCTTTCAAAATTTCCATTGTACATAAAATGTCATTTTAAAATGCCTAGAACTTTTTTGTTATAGAAGCTGAAGGCTTCAAATTTGGGGTATTTGGTCTACTTGTGGCAGTCTTTCAGCAGTTAAAGCGTGGTATTTCTTGCAGGCTTCCTTTAAAGGTGGGCGAGAGATGGGCTAACTGAAGTTACTTGGATACTAATAAAAAAACCTGTTTCTAGCTTTGTTATTGTATTTGATATCAAATAAAAAATATTGCTTATTTTATCAATTTCTGCACATTGATATAGTCCGGAAATTTTTCCCCAAATCATGGACATAGTAAAAATCGGCGGAAAAAGCCGTTTTTTAAGGAAACGAGAGACAGTTTTGCCCTATCTTTGAGATAACATGAATGAGATGATGTTAAGGATTGATAATCTGATGAGAAATTTTCTCGTTCACAGTCCCTTTAATGAATAATTATTTTAAATATCTTACCGAGTTTAATTGAGTAATAACAAAAAGACAGAATTATTCCTGTAGAAATTCATCTTTAGTTAAAGGTACAAAGTGCAGATTTAGGTACTCAACATTTCAACAATTTAAAACCAGTTAGAACAAAAGAACTTTAATGTATCTTTGAATGGATAGTACGTACTTTTGCAAAATATTTATACAAAAAGTTGGTTTCTGGACTAGTTTTATCACAGTAGAATTGTTTCTATGCTAGCCTGTAGTTCTTGTGTGATAACAAAATTTAATTTTTACTTCTAACAGCTATATACGTAGAATTTAAAACTGTTTCTTCAATCCAGAAATTTTTAATCTAAAAATTTGCTTTATTACAATCGAAATCTTTATTAAGAGTGCGTCCGTTTGGCAAATTCAGGCAAGGTAGAATCGTACTGATAATTCAAAACTGTATAATCACAATATTAATTAAAAGATTTTTGAAAAAATGATTCCTAGGACAATCAAGTATTTTTTGGTTTTTTAAAGATGCAATAACTTATAATTCACATGAAAAAATTATTAACAGATTTTTAAAAGTTACATTAAGAAACCCAATATTAAAAGACTTTAGTGGCTGTATTTGCAAAACAATTTTATCATTTTCACCGTCAGTGTAAATTATCTATGGGACAAGAATTCTGAAAATCTGACCTTCAGTAAACAACAAACCTATTCCACTGCACGGGGTACTTTTAATTTTAGTTTGGTATTGCCCAGATTAAATTGTCCGCAACTTGGTAACCTATAATTTTGACTCTAACCTATTATTTTTACCCATTGCAATGATAAAATTTAAGCCTAATTAAGCATACTCTAAAATTCCAGTATTATATTATAAGTTTTCTTCCGGTTAACCCTGCGGTGGGACAGTAGCTTTACGTTCTTATCTGTGAAGGGCAACCTATTATCTAACTTTACCTAACCTAATATAAAAATTGTATTATATTGACTACTAGGGGGGGCTGAAAACTCACGCCTTGAAGAAAAGGATGCCTTTTTAAAATTTTTCTAGTATCTCAATTTGTTATCCTGTTCTATAATGTTTTTTTCAGTATTCCTATTCCTAGCCTAGCCATGTATGTATGTATGTAGGCCTATAACCTATGGTGGGGGGAAGAGAGGAGTATACTTGAATACGTTATTACTGGTTTCTCTCTTCCATTTTCTCTACCCCCCCCCCCCCCCAATCCACAATCTATATATATGCTTCAAGTTATGTCAGCATTTAGCAAAATTTTTATTGTTGTAATTAGCGAATGCAATATTTTATTATCAGGAATCTTTTTTGATCTGAAACAATTAAAGATAAATGATGTACAAGCCAATGATGGTAAACAAAAAATACCCTTTCTGTGTATAAAAATTATTCTATAAAAGTTTGGACACTGCTAGTTTGAACCAATCTATCAAAATTTAATAAAAATATACAATAACAAATGAGAGACCGTGTTTTGTTTTTAAAACTGAATATTATCAATTTTTGTAGTTGTATCTGAATTGATTTAGAATGTGTACGTTTATATTATGACAGGGGAAAACTGCAGTCAATTTAGGTTGCTATTTAATTGGTCATTTATTGGTCAGCTTGATCATCCAGTAGGAGTAGGGGGGATAGGGTATAGGAGGTGGAAGGAGGGTCGTTAGTTTAGCCCGCATCGTGTTTTACTTTGTTAGAGAACATACAAATCTTTTGAAATATTCATTTGTATTTGCAATTAATGCTAAAGTTTAATATTGTCTGTATTGTATAAACATTTGCTTTAGGGGCATCCTGAATTTTATTAGGGATAAAGGAACATTCATTTATTTTTTATTTAGTTGTCATCCAATTATTATATTACATCTTTAAGTCTTTAAAAGTAAAATTTCTTTTTTCTACTATTTCTCTTTGCTATTTTACTTTCCCTACCCCCCTAGAAAAATTTAAGCTATACCAGTAAATAATGGATTTCAGTTTGAGTTGAAGCTCAACACAAGTTTATCTTGTGGCAAGTAACGTGACAGTGATTTTGTGCTCAATATTATACTCATAGTATACTCAAAGATTCTTGAAGCAATTAGGTATAATCTGAGAGGTCCAGCAACTTTATAAGAAATTCTGAGCTGGATCTTTAAATCATTTCAATGGTGCGCAAATCGGTGTGCGCCGAATTTCAGCCATTCACAGCGCTGCATTTCGTAAAATGCTGTGCTCTCGTTGGTGGAAAGTTGGCTCACCCCGATTTGGCGCACCATTGAAATGATTTAAAGATCCAGCTCTGTACTATATTTTTGACACCATTTTTGGTATGATACATATATTTATCTTGTTTATTTTATTACACACTATAGTGTAAGCATAGCATCTCTATAATAACGACGATAAAAAGACTAGAAAGAGAGAGAGATATATAATCTATGAAACATACGTATTCAAATTATTTTTCAGTCTTTTTAATACTTTCTTTTTCAAATTAAGGATCATCATTGAACAAAAAACTGATGTAAATTACGATTTTCTTCTTAAATTTTAAGTGATATTAAATGAATAAATATGCAACATAATTAATTTTATTTTAATTTCTAGTTTACATTTTATTATTGATAATTTTGATCATGCATTACAAGAAAAATAGAAGCCCTTTATAGTGCCTATAAAAAAGGACTATTCTAATATTTTTAATCTATCCCTTTTTTATATAGGCAGTGGACACTAAAATAAAAAACTTTTGGCCTAAAATCCGAATTACGTCATATTAGAATAATTGACTAAATATTTTAATATGTCGTAATTTTTGACACATTACAATCTATCCCGATTTTGTATTACTTTTGCGGAACATGATTCCAGTTACGTCATATTTTTCTTTCCCGAAAAAGGGAAGGGTGGAAGAAAAAAAGAGATGGGAGAAAAGGGGGTTTTCCCCATCTCTTTTGAAGAGATTTTCTTCCCCCCTTCCCTTTTTCTGGAAAGAAAAATATGACGTAACTGGAATCATGTAACGCGAAAGTAATACAAAATCGGGAAAGATTGTAATGTGTCGTAATTTTTTAGGCACTATAAAGAGCTTCTATTTTCTTCAGAAAAATAATTGAAATTTTTGCAACTTAGATTCATAGAAGACTATTTTATAAAATTTATAAAAGGTGGATTTTTCTGAGGCTTACAGGCGGCCAGTTGACGCGCAGCTGCCGAGCCTGGTTTTCAATTTATAATTTCACTAGTATTGCAAGTAATCATTCTAGTTCCTAATTAACCGTTGAAAAGATTTGGATTATGGAAAGAAAACAAAGTACCTAGCAGGTTTCGTCGTATTTTCACAGTAGCTTTTGTTTGATAGAATTTTTAGATTAGGTTAGGTTTGGTAAATATTAATGATTGTCCCGTAGTGTTAAGAAATAGGCCCGGCAGGCCTGGAAATAGGAGAAAAGCCACTGTGAAAATACGACAAATCTACTATACTTCGTTTTCATTCCATGATCCAAAGATTTTAATCACCCCTTCTTTGTCAGTATTTCCTGAATATTCAAGCTTTACCATGAATTATTTAGTTTTTTCGTGGTTTTCATGGATGTTTTTCCAATGTAGGACTTTAATTAAGGAACATTTAAGGAAAAGTGGAACCTAGTAAAAGTGTCTGACTCTAATTATGACGTAAAAAAATTTTCGGCCCTTCCAAAAAAAACTAAAATTGAAGGCGAAGGGTCGACCTCAAGTGTCACTAAAGCCTCTAGGGGCGTAGTCGCTAGTATTTTTTTTTAAGCAAACCTTTTGTCTCTATGTCCGTCCGTCTTAAAATTGAAATGTGATTTGCTCGGCCGTAAAAAGAGATAGACGGCTGATTTTTTTTGGTAAAGATTCCTATGACCAAGGAGCATCTGCTCTATCACTTATTTGGTCCGTCAGTCAGTATGGATGCACTGAAGATAAAGAGATTATAGATAAAGTACTTTTTTAGTTCTGCCCTTTTCAAAATTCCAGAGATAATGCACAGGATCAAATTTCAGGGGCGTCCAAGCTTTTTTTTTTGGGGGGGGTAAAAAATTTTAGGGGGGGGGGTAAAATGGCGCGCGAAGCGCGCCGAAATTTTTTTTTACCCCCCCCAAAATTTTTACCCCGGGGGTAAAATTTGATTGGGGGGGGTAATTACCCCCCCGAAAGTCTGTTGGGGGGGGTAAATACTCCCCCCAAATTTGTTGGGGGGGGTAATTACCCCCCCCAAACTAATTTACCCCGGGGGTAAAATTTTTGGGGGGGGTAATTTAATTATGTAAAAAAAGCACCTACCTAATCTATTAAGTTAATAAGAACTATCTTATAACATAAAGTAGTAAGTAAGGTAATTTGACTATAGCTTCAGATTTCATTACTTTTAATACTGAGTTCTCCTTTTTAGGAAAGCTTCACATAGATCCCATGATGGTTCCAAACTATTATAGGTCAATCCTTTGAGTGGTTTTAGGCTATTTTTCTCCTCCCTTTTTACCCTTTAGAAAACACGAGTTCTTAGATGCTAAGGGCGCCACTACTATTCAAATATATAGTAGTATCTCATTCTTTAGAACATAAAAATACAATAATTAACTCACTAACCAATGAACCAATATGATTTTACTTTAAAGTGAAGCGTCTTATAGGTCCTGGTAAGTTTTATAACTAGTTTTGAGACACCCTGACATCCTCCCAAAAGAAATCGCCTATAGAAATTCTTTTTCATTATTTAATGAAATATTTAATTTAGTTAGGTATCTATTTTATGGAATCTTAAGTGCTTTACAATTACATCATAGATCCCCGGGATGGTTTTAGCCCTTATAAAGGCCCAAGCAAATAAAACATGATCAAACTATTAAATTTTTTGTTATCATGGTTAAGAACTGTTTTAACTGGTTGGACAGTAAAATTTTTTTTTAAGAACATTCAATTTGGGGGGGGTAAATACCCCCCCCAAAAATTTTTTTTTAAAGAACATTTATTTTGGTGGGGGTAATTACCCCCCCCAAAATCGTTTGGGGGGGGTAAATACCCCCCCAAAATCGTTGGGGGTGCCTACGGCACCCCCAAGGTAGGGGTAATTTTTTTTTGGGGGGGGTATTGTTTACAAAATTTTGGGGGTGCCAAATGGCCCATTACCCCCCCCCTTGGACGCCTATGGGATCAATATAAAACCTCCCTAAACTTTTGCACTTCAAAGTAGTAAAAGTTTTTATTATTAAACAAGGGCATAAAAGCTTAAGTGTAGAAAAAATTCTCATTATTTTTTAATATCTATTAAATACATACTGTGTTTATCTTATACACAGTAAAAATAATTACGAGACAGAGAGACAAAACAATTTATACTTCTTTGCCCTAATAAGAATCTTTTGCACTATAAAAATAATATTGCTTATTTGTATAAACACTTAATCAAGCTTTTTCCAAATAAAAAGATTCTCAGGGACGAGGGGACATTGGGTTGTTTATTGCACTATTCCCCAAAGTTTTATAATAACGTTTTCATATTCATTGGCTTAACAATTTTGGGGACTTTAAATTAACTTTGATTGATTGGTTAATTCAATTAAGGTCTAGCGTTTTAACCACTAATTGTAATCTATGAAGGGGTGTTTTATTATTGGGGATGTACTGTGTACAATGGTACATCAATTTATCTGCCATTGTCTTATCTCCTTAGATCCCTGAAGATTCCGCTTTAAATCTGTTTGAATTTTTGAACTCCTGTTTTCAGATTGACGTCATATACTTACACCACCGCCACCAGAGGGACAGAAATGATAAAAACAAGGATAATAATGTCCATAATAATCAGTGATGGTGGGCAATACCCTCCTCCTCCTCCCCATAGTTTTAGCAGCGAAGCCACTCTATAATTCCAAAGTTTTGTTGATAATAGTAACATGAGGAACAAGTATGTAATTTACTTTGACTGTCAGTCTGTCAGTCATCATACAAATATAGATAGTATAAAATGAAACAAGGATGACAACATCCATAAAAGCGAAGCACTGAAACGGTAGGACACACGGACATTAACACCTGTATAGTGACAGAACTAAATAATCAGAATAAGTATAAGAGTCGAAGCAAAATTGTAGGTAAATTTGTTGAAAAACTGCTTGATAAATTATAAAGTTTATGGACATACTAACATTTTTAGGACTTGATTATAGAGTTGCTTCGCTTATGATATTGTTCTTTGTTGTCCCAGGAATCAATTTACCCATAATCAGATCAAACGGAAAATTAGATCACATAAAAATTTGTTGTTAAAAAAGTAGAAAAATCAACATGTTTAAAATGGACGTACGGACATTCTGGTAATGATTATAGAGATGCTACGATTACTAAATCGTATCCAACTACTACAGGAATCATCATGCAAAGTTTGAAATCGATAGGACAATTCTAACATGCCTAAATTAACGAATAAAAGCTATCTATCTCGGACGGGCGGACGGACCTACCCTAATTATAGAAAAGCTTCGCTTTTAACAAGAATGTAATTTACTTTGACAGTCAGTCTGTTAGTCATCATACAAATAAAGAAAGAAAAATGGGAGAAAAGTTTTTTATTTTTTTTCTCTTGATTTCAACAAGTGCTCTTTAAATCTCCTTATCCTTATTCTTATCCATGACTTTTGTGCTTCGCTATTTATGGATGTTGTCATCCTTGTTTACAAATAAGTTTGGATAATTTTATCCCAAGAGTAACATTTTTAGGGGGTAAGGATAAAAAAAACAATTCAGCTTATATCAGCACGGCCCCCTTCCTCAAAAAAAGCTTGGATGTCCATGCAATAGCCCTTTATCTTACAATATCAATAGAACAAATATGCAATATTCAGATTTTTAAAAGCGAAGCTTTTCTATAATTAGGGTCAGTCCGTCCGTACGTCCGTACGTCCGAACGTCCGTCCGTACGTCCGTAACGGATAGCTTTTTCCGTTAATTTAGGCATGTTAGAATTGTCCTATCGATTTCAAATTTTGCATGGTGATTCCTTTAGTAGTTAGGTACGATTTAGAAAGCGTAGCAACTCTATAATCATTACCAAAATGTCCGTACGTCCATTTTAAACATGTTGTTTTTTTTACTTTTTTAACAACAAATTTTTATGTGATCAAATCATCGGATTGATCTGATTTTTTGTATATTGATTCCTGGGACAACAAAGTATAATGTAATAAGCGAAGCAACTCTATAATCAAGCCCTAAAAATGTAAGTATGTCCATAAAAATTATTCTGTATCAAGCAGTTTTACAACAAATTTACTTACAATTTTGCTTTGACTCTTATAAATTTATATTATGATAATTAAGTTCTAACACTATACAAGTGTTAATGTTCGTTTGTCCTACCGTTTCAGTGCTTCGCTTTTATGGATGTTGTCATCCTTGTTATTACATAACCTGCCAAAAATTTAAATTAAACAATGTTAATAAATGTATATCTTAACAATTTTGAAACATTTTAAAACTCATTAATTTATATCTTTTCATCTTATTCTTGAAAGTTGTTGTTGCTTTTTGTGATAGTTGCGCTTCTATGGACTCAACTGTTATTTTTAAAGGCAAAGCTTTTCTATAATTAGGGTCGGTCCGTCCGTATCGGATAGCTTTTTTATGTGATCTAATTATCCGATTGATCTGATTTTTGGTATACTGATTCCCAAGACAAAAAAGTATAATGTTATAAGCGAAGCAACTCTATAATCAAGTCCTAAAAATGTAAATATCTCCATAAACATTATCCTGTATCAAGCAGTTTTTCAACAAATTTACTCACAATTTTGCTTCGACTCTTATACATCTATATTCTGGTTATTCAGTTCTGATACTATACAAGTGTTAATGTCCGTTTGTCCTACTGTTTCAATGCTTCGCTTTTATGGATGTTGTCATCCTTGTTGTAAACATTATCTTATGTCATTTAATTTTTTCAATTATTACTTAGAATATTTATCCCTCTTGCTTGTTCTTACAGGAATTGAAAGAATTGTGACGTAATTTCTTTTTGTGTCCATTCAAGTTTTATTTTATATTATCTTAAATATGTGATTTAGATAAAGTTAAAACAAGGATGACAGCATGCATAAATAGTGAAGCACAGATATATTGAAACATACAGCAATATATCTAGAAAAGTTAAACAGATGAACTGAAAAATCCAAAACTTTTGTAGCACAACCGGATAAACAGACGAACAGAACAATGTATAGACTAGAGGATGCCGTACAGACGGACAAAGTGAGTTGTAGGGTAGGAAATAAAAATAAACCTTTCACTTTAATTGATAACAAGGATGACAACAACCATTATCAACTCGAAAAATCAGACAAAAAGAGAACCATTACCATGCAATACCAGAGCTTGATTTAAGAAACAAAATATGCTATGTTTATCCTATTATGCAAAGTAGTAAGGTTTTTTTTGTTTAAAGCTAAAGATCTTGAAAAAACTGCTGGACTGAATTGGATATATTATTTAGTTAAGCCTTATTTCTGTCTTGTGGGTGGTTTTATGCTATTTTTTTCAACCTTTCATGAGTGAAGCAACTCGTCTATCATAAAGTTATTGTGTTTTTAAAATTCTTTTCGTATCTTCCTTTTCATTTTTATGACTACTGAACATCTGTTTAATAACTTATTTTGTCCGTTTGTCCATCATATTTTGTACTTTAATACTTATAGATGTTGTCATCCTTGTTATTATGCTTATTCAATCAATTAGAAATAACGTGTTGTGTAATTCCTCAAATTTGAATGAAAGGACATGCTTTAAATAAAGTAACAGAAACTCGATCTGTCTGTAACGAAGGATCTCGCTAACCGCTAAACCGATATGGTTCACCTTTACAGTGTGACTCTTATAGGTCCAGGGAAGGTTTTTAACTATTTTAGGAGAGGGAATCTAAACCCTCCCAATAAGAAATCCCACCCCCCTTTGTACGTTTATGGGAGTATGCTTTTAAATAATGGAAATTTCCTAGATGGTGAAAATGGACACTAAAGGGCGGAGTTTAGGTTTGATAGAAGCTCCTCCCATTTTTACAATCTCTACTCATTTCCTAAAAGTTATTTCTAAACGGTTAAAACGGACAAAATGGGCGGATATTCTCTAAATATCAAGTCTATACTGCATGAAAACTTATCCTCCCCTACCCCCCCCCCCCCACCCCTTAACATAAGAATTGTCCACAGTGGGCGGAGTTAAGATTTGATGAATTTTTGGTTAATATTATTTGATCATATTTATTCAGTCAATAATTAAAAGTGATATGGTAATTTATGTATGTCGACCTTACAAGAGAAATCACACTAAAAAAAGTATGGTTGTCTGTCTTTAGTACGGACTAACCACTGAACCAATATGCTTCTCCTTCACAGTGAAGCTTCCTAGATTTCATTTTATAAAGTGATAATACTTTTCAGTCTGTAGCTAAGATTTCGATAATTTTCAACCGGACTAGCAAGATTAATTTTTGGCTCCATATTGGTCCCAGGATGGATTTATGCTATTATATTTTAAATCTTAGGATGTTTTAGTCTATTTTCTTTCCTTCTCTATACTTTTGAATACAGAGTGCCCCCCTTCCCTCAACTAGTGCCCCTAGAAGCCTCTAGGGGCGGAGCCACTTGTTGCAAATAAATCACAAAGTAGCCTTTTAAATGACAAACTCAAGTGAAAGAATTGCTTATCTTCTAATGAATTATAATATCCTTACTAGCGGATTCGCCACTAGCCTCTAGGGGCTTTGCCCCAAGAGATGGTAAAAAAAGTGTGGAAACCTTCCACGAAGGTTACAAAAAAAAAAAAAAAAATGCAGCCTGTAGCAGAGCAAAATAAAAAATAAGGGGGGGATTTTTTTGTTTTTGGGGGGGTTAGCTTCAGACGGACGGACAGACAGACAGACAGACATCGTACTACTTTGTATTATTGATTACGTGATAATTTAAATAAGACATTCGAAATGTCGTCTTTTCTAAATGCGTAATCATTATTATCAGCTGATTTTATGCGTAGTCGAAAATCAAAACAAAAACAAACCTTGAAAATTGATGGGGAAAGTTTATTTTCTTATTTTAAGGTGTTATTATATGAATTGGACAGACAAAGGTTAAAGATGTGTCTATATTCTCTTACATGTTTCATATTTACTGCGTTTTTTTGATTTGTTTATGCTTGGTAGAAATATCTGAAATGGTATTAAACATATTAATTTTATATTACTCTAAAAAACCTCACAAATTAAATATTTTTGCGAGCCCTTACTCGAATCTATTTTTGTATCACCGAATCCTTCCCATATTTGTATTTTATTTTTTAAAAATATAGTACTAACCCTAGCGGGGGATAAAACTGTGGCGCCCCATCCCTTTAGGCTTCTTCCCCTACGGTGGCTATTTTAACCTTAATCTACTTTTACTTAAGCATCAAAGTTTTTTCAGAAAGTTCATTCATTGTTTCTATGCCATATAAGAAAACATTTAAATTTATATTTTTCTTGAATAAACCTTAAAAACACCTTATGAACAAAACTTTAATAGTTATTTCTCGCATCGTATTATAAACCGATTTCCGCGGATATAGAATGTACAATTATAAGATGAAAACCAGTTTTTTTTAGCCCCGAGATGCCGAAGGCACGGGCTTAAAAAACTGGTTTTAATCTTATGATTGTACATTTTTATATTCCTAGAAAGCTGGATATAATTAATACGATGCTAGACATAGTTTTTTCGTATGGATGAGAACCGGTTCCTCTCCACCGGATTCGAATGAATACGAGAAATAATATTAAAATTTCCCTGAACCTATAATTAAGGAAGCTTCATATTTTAATGTTTTAACTTTTCAGAAAAATCATAATGTGAAAAATGTACATATATGTGTTACACCCCTCAACCTACAATTAATTCTGTTAAAAAAAAACCTGATTCAAACTGGATAACTGCAACTTGGAAACATTTTACCTGGAGACCATAAAACAGAAAAATTAAAAACTGGAGAACAAAACTGGAAATTTACAAATTTTGAAAGGAAAATGGTGCAAGAAGTTGTCATTGGAGTAGCTGCTGTTATATTAAGTGAGATTTTTTCATCGTAGTGCAGCTTCTTTATTATTATATAGTACTAGCGGCTACGCTTCTAGAGGCCTCTAGTGGCACTTTAACTTAAAAAAAAAATAATACAATACCTAAAAATGTTGCTTTCAAGTCTCTACGATGCCTTGCTATGTTTAGGTCTCTATAGAAAAAAAATTAGATTTTTTTGTGATTTCTCTTGAGAGGGTGGTGGTACCCTCCCCAAAATAGTTAAAACCTTCCCGGGACCTATGAGAAACTACCCTGTTAAGGAGAACCCGATCGGTTCAGCGGTTAGCGGTTAACAAACCGACAAAGACACATCCTGTTACTTTATTATAAGGATATGTTCGCCCTATGTTTGTTAATTCTTCATATGTTCGTATTAAATACAAACTGAGACAAATTCTTATCTTCCATTGTACAGTTAAAAATATGTTTTCCTATAGACAAAAATCCCACTACCAATTGGGAAAACGTGTTATATTGGGTTTAGCTTCAAACCATCTTATGACTAACATCAAGACTCCCTGAAAATAAAGTGTGAGATATCTTTAGAAAAAACAAAGACTTTTTTTGAGAGGCTCATAATTGAACACCAGACCTGAAGCATGCTTATTCATTTTATTACATAGGAAGTCATAAACTTATTATGGCAGCTGTCATACTCTACATAAATCCAAATCCATCTACCAAAGATTTTTTTTCCTTTTTAGGTATATCCTGTATATATTATTTGTTACTGAGATGTGCACAGAATGACTGGATCGGGGAGATTCCCCCTGGTCCTACTAAATATCCTTTCCTAGGTAGGTATTATTCATATAAGGTCGGGTAGCTAATTAAGTTCCCAGGTAGTTTCCTCTGGTTCTACTAAATACCCTTTCCTAGGTAGGTATTATTATAAATGGATCATGGAAAGAAAACAAAGTTGCCGGTTTCATCGTATTTTCACAGTAGCTTTTGAAGGGTTATTTTAGGTTAGGTTAGGTTAGGTTAAGTAAATGTTAATGATTGCCCCGCAGGGCTAGAGCCCCCCGCAGGGGCTAGAAATAGGAGAAAGGCTTCTGTGAAAAAACGACGAAACCGGCAACTTCGTTTTCTTTCCATGATCCTTATAAATAGATATAAAGTAGGGTAGCTACTTTATTGGTCGGGAAGATTCTTTGCCTTACTGGGTCAGTTCATATCTATGAATAGATTTAAGGACAGATATCTCATTCATTCCTAGCTACAGGGATGTATAATCTGGTGAAATATATTAGTCGTCTTGGCTACTCTAGATAGATAGATACCTATATTTTTATGAAGATTTTATGCACTGTTGTTGCATCTAGCTCAATATGTCCTGTGATTTAATAGGAATGTTAAAGTTGGTTACGTCTAGATGTTATCATCCTCGGTATTTGTATTTAGGTAGCCTATGCTATTATCTTGGAATCAATGAGGTCATTAAGGAGATTGAGAAAAACTTTATTCTTTATGGAAACATATTCACTATGAAGTGCTACAGACAGAAAGTTGTCTTTATCAATGGTTTGGAGGTATGTCTATCTTTAAATTAGCTCACCTACTTTAAAATTCGTCCCTGTTGGGCGTTTCTCAGTGCTACATTTTTAAATTGTAGTACCTAGTTGAATTCAGCTACCAAATTCTTCAGTGGGGCATAAATCCACTTCACCATTCACTAGAACAAAAACTTCAAATTAACATAAGACCAACGAATGAAAAAGATCTTGAATTAAATGGTTGATGTCTTTTGCTTTGGTTGCTACCACCTAAAAACAGTATGAATCTCGAAGAAGCTGTTTTAAATATAAAATAGTAAACAGTCCAGTTTTTTTTCTCGAGATAATACAGTTGAGATGGTTTAAACCAAACTTTTTGTACAAAATTATTTTGTTCAGAGTATTATGCCGGCTGTGAAGGAGAAGCAAGTAGAGAACACGACCATCAATGATTTTGTTCAAATATTTACAACTGTCCAGAGGAAGATTAAGCAAAGAGAAATTGTCTATCTACAAAATTTGTGGGATTTGAGTTTTATTCAAATGCTTAAAGGTAAACATACCTACAAGGGGTAGTCGTCTACCCCCTCCTCCTTAGCGACATGGCCCCGAAAATACCCCCCCCCCCCCTCCTTACAAATACTTTTAATAAAACCAAAAATTTATTTTAGTTGGGGCTGAGGGGGTTTAACTCTAGAACAAAGAATTTCAGTTTAAAAAATGAGAGGAATATTATTTGTTTTTTTAAGGCTTTTATTCTATGGTTTTATTTTTCTTTTTTGGTGTACTTAACCTTTTTATTTACATTATTGTTCAAATGTAAAATTGCAGGTATTTTATAATATCATGGCATTATAGCAGTATAATCTGGTAACAAGCGGTCTTTTATACAAAGATTCAAAACAAGATGTAAGATTATTTATGCCTCGCAACCATCTCAAATATTCTACATTCTTTCAAGTTACTTTAAGTAAGCCTAAAGTTGACCAAAAACTTTTAATGGTAATTTTAGGTTAGGTAAAGTTAGGTGAAGTTATTAGGTTCATGACAGCCCCAATGGGGCATGAAACCCGTTTTTTTTTGTATGTAGCTTTAAATAAGAGGAGGGTTTCTGTAGAGTAATAGTACAAAAATGGTATAAAACAAAAATTTTTATTTTAAAAACTCAACTTTGGATTGGATGAAGGTTTTAAATTATTTAAATTTTAGTACGAGATGACGACGCGGCATTGTTGAGATTGATAGCACAAAAAATCCGGGAAGAGGATGAAAAAGTGGCCCTGGAAAATGGGCTCATAAGTCCTACATCACTCAGCCCATGTTCTTCAAAAACCTTGCTCAAGCAAGTATTTTCAGATAATTATGTTTCCGATTGATAATTCTGTGCAATGCATGGTTGATCCGAAAATTACACGATCGTTGTTAGTAGCAAAGTTACTCCATAATTAACTTTGTCAGCCCGTCAGTCGGTCCATATGGGGGAAATGTGATTTTCTCGGCTGTTATTGAAGATGAAAAGCTGCATTGTAGGTATTGTCTGCCTGTCAGTCATGCTTCAAATTACACAAACCTTTTTTTAAGGTTTCGAGATTTTCACTTTGATCTTGAGATTATACGACTTTGTTTAAAAGATATTATTGTAATAAGTTGCGCCTGTTTATTGACTTAATAATATTGCACCAACGAACAATGTTTTCCTACATTTACTATTAAAAAAATTATGGTTGTTGAATAATTTTAAGGTTAGAAAAATCCTTTCATTAAAGAAAGAAAAGATTTTTAATTTAGATTTTTTTTGAGGAAAGGTTTTAGGCTAGATATTAATGATATGTTTGTTTCAGAAGTAACAGTGATATTATTTTGGAGGATGGTATTGAGGACGAAGTCTTTGAAAATCTCAGGTTATTCAATTTAGAATTAATGATAATAGACCTGACCGGGGAATAAAAAACATTATGTATAAGGCTTCTCTTAGGGAATGCCTTGGGCCAAAACAGGCGCAACTCATTACCATGCACAGTTAGGACTTCCAGGCAATGGTCGTTTAATCATAGAGTTTATCTGATGAGTGCTACTTAACCTAAAAAAACTCTGGGTGTTTAGACAGAAAAAGAGATATTTGGCTTCCTTTAGTTATCCTGGGTTGCTAATGTTCAACCTGACGTTAAAGTGATAGTTACAGCAGCCTCGCCAGTATCAACTCAGTAATTAGGCTTCTCTTAGATTGTTTTCCAGCTAATTTAGTGAAAAAACGCTACACTAAAAAAGATGCATACTTCTCTATAGTACCTACCTAGGCTTTTAATTTTTTGATATTATTTTAATTTTTTCGATTATATGCTCTATTAATCCTATACCTAAATATTTTAATGTATTAGTTTATGTTCTTCAAATGTATTTTATGAATGCTCCTTTAACCCGTACCAGTAATGATATTGAAATTTATTTTAGTGAGGTATTATTGGAGAGACCTTTGTGTTGGAGAAGTTTATTCTTTCAAATTTTTGGCGGATGGAGGAAAAACAAAATTGCTAGGTAATTTTTCTTTAAAACTCAGTTTTCTTGTGTTTATTAATGCATTATGAGATTTGTTATGTTTCGTATACTCTGTCGAAACTGTTCGCAATTTCAAGGGTTCGTGTCGACTATATGGCTTTAATGAGCAGTGCTCGTGACTGACATGATATTGTTATAGTATTTCAAAATAAATCTTTGACTATAATTACGTTAATATGACTTCAATAAAAATAGTTATGGCCGTCATTATATCGAAAGTGTAATGACACTTTAACTACTACATACTTATGTTGACATAATAACGACTCAATTTTTGACAGGTTAGAAATGTGGTGACTACCTAATCCATAGGCTCCACGCCCTGACATAAGATTATTTTTATAATAGATTAGAAATAAACGGTGGTACCGCCGCTGTTTCTTCAAAATACCAATGTTTTAAGATATTCTGTTTATAAATTTATTTTTATTTGTAGGAGTGAGGTAAGGAAACTGTTGTTACAAGTTCAGAAATATCTCAACGAATCTCTACAAACACTAAATCTCAAGGAAATTTAAACTTTTGTTATGCAAGATTTCTATCATGGCTATATTTGTCACTAGCGGCTACGCTTCTAAATGCCTCTAGGGGCAATTCAGGGACGAGGGGGAACTTACCTAATCTTACAATTTTAGTTTAAGAAGAAAAAGTAAAAAAAGGATTATTTGAGGAATGGTATTTTTCTTTTAAGGGGCGATTTCTCTTTGGAGCGTTGGAAGTGCTCTCGCTCAAAATAGTCATAAACCTTCTATGGGCATATGAGAAGCTTCACTGTTAAGGAGAGCCATATCAGTTTGTGAAAACTTTCTTTAGACATAGAGACAAACACCTTTTTATGGTGTTTGATCTTTTTACTTCCATTAAATGCTTAGAAATCGGTCATTAAATAGGTTGCACTTAGACAGACTTCCTTTTTATTATATAAGAATTGACCTAATTAATGTTATTTTTGTTGCATAAAGTTTAAATTATCTGTAGACGGAAAAGCGCTTCCTGTTAATAATCTACCTGCTTGTCAAAATGTCAAAAATGCAATCACACACTGTTCAAAAGTCAGGTAATGATAACAATTCATTTACATTTACAAGATAATTTTGTTCAAAAGTAAACAGCAAAATTGTAAAAAATTGTAAATTCTTTAAATAAGAAATTTTAGTTTGAATGCTGTAAGGTAACCTTGATTTCAGAAGCTTGATCTTTTTCTTAAAATTTTACATTCTGTGGCTGGCAGGCCACATCCTGATAATGTTTTACCTTTACATACTATCAATTTTAAATTCGCAATTGATCCACGTACTTCTACTTCTATAACAATTATTTTTCAGGCTTTCTCCTTATTTGCAGGGCCTTCAAAACAATGACTCCCAAAAAGTTTTTGTGTGTGTCACGTCTTATAATTCCCCTGCTTCTGTGTCGTTTTTAACCAATTTTTTTTTATAGGATTTTAAATTTTTACCTATTGTTCTAAGCAGTAATTGGTTGTTTTTTCTGTAAAGTATTGAGGTGTATGTTAGGGTTGGGCCGGATACCGCATACCGGATATCTGGCGTATTTCTAATGCCGGATATCCGGTTCCGGCCGGATATCTGGCCAATGTTCGATATCCGGCAATTTACCGGATATCCGGCGTCAGAAATCAGCCGGATATCATGTAACCAGATAGTTTTAATATCCGGTATCCGGCCAGATATTGAAAATGACCGGATAACCGACCAGACCGGATATCCGGCCCAACCCTAGTGTATGTCTTTCTATCTAATCAAATTTTTTTGTAATGTCATCGTTTTTATTTTCAATTTTTGTAAGTACGTTAAAGTTTCAGAAAATAGTTTCTTTTGGGTTTCATGAGGCTTTACTTTTTTATCCTTTTAAAAATGCATTCTTTTTTATGTTAACTAATCTTTTTCAGACATGTGCCTTGGTCCAGATATGTGCGGGTGGAGGTCCTTCCGTTGTCTAGAGTATGCAGATATTCATCACAAGTATCAAGTTCCTAAATATTCTATCATCATTTGTAAAACTTAAATCACATTATCAAATCGTCAGAACTGCACAATATTACTATATTTACTTTTTTTTACAAGAATTTATATTCCTCATTGTTTGTAAAGTATTAAAGTAAAGTTTAAATCATATTATTTTTATTTTTTTTAAAGCATCAGAATGCAATTTCTAAGTATAAGTACTAAAGTAGGTACTTAATTTTTTGAGCATTTTTTAATCTACTGTTTTATGCATTTTTAAACCTTAGGGTTGGGGATTTATTTAAAACAAATCCTCCCCCCCCCCCCCACACACACTTTTTATGGTTGTGATATAACTTTATAAATGACCTTAACATTTATTATTTTAATCTTGTTTTACATCAAATATTTTCTTTTATTCTACTTATTACCTACCTACCTAGTTAAAATCACAACCTTATGAAAAAAATACTATTAGGCTATTTTAATTAATATTTGTTGGCCCATAAAATTTCCCAGAAAGCAAAAATTTCCTATATAGAGCTTCCTAAAACAAGGTTTAAGGAAGGAAAGTTTTTGAAAAACTACTTAATCACTACTACTACTTAATACTATTATCACTATTGTACTATCTACACCTGACCTAAGTAAGGAACATGATCGAAACTCCACATTAAAATAAGAATTGAAAAGTTTTATACATTATTCAATAATTTTTTGTTGCTCATACATAGGCCAAAATTTATAAAACCTTATTTTCTGGACTGTTTTTTTATACACCCGTTTGAGATCTTGCCGGTCAATGTCATGTAACTTACAGGTCAGGTTTGATAAAATTTAAGTCTGATATAAATGATATTTGATTTTAAAAATCTTTATTATTACAAACAGTTTTGTTAAATATTAAAGAAAATAGGGTATCTAACGCAATTTCACGGTAAACTTTTGCTGGATTCGAACAAAGAACTTTATAGGTTGTGATGTCGGCCTAACGGCCGAATATACATGTGATTCAACTTTACAAGAAAGCCAAACTAGCAGTGTACATTTTTGTCGTGTGCTTTGTTGGGCCAAACGCCTCCTAAGCATTCAATTAAATTTCAACCGTGAACTTCAGTAGATCCCAAATATAAATCTGTTATAAATTCTGACAAATTTTTTATATTTTTATTGAAATAAAATTGCATTGTCATTTTTTTATATATAAAGTGATCTGTATATTTTTACATAATGTAATAAACAATATACTCGAAATTATATTTAGTTTATCTTTGCATACTAACGCGGCTACGCCCTTAACTTAGGTAATCATTCTAAATAAAACCATAATGGAAATTATAATCGATTTAATTTAAGACAACAGTATAAAACCTCAGCATTTTCTGTGAGAGTGGGATGAGACATTGGGCGGTTTATTACACTAGCTCCCAAAGTTTTCTTATTCGTTGCCTAAACAACTTTTGGGACTTTTATTAAATTTTGATTGGTTGCTTCATAAAGTTGAGTGTCAAAACGTTTTAACTACTAATAACTATCTAAAAGGTGTAATTTTGTGTATCATCATCCGTAATATATACATCAGTTTATCGGCCATTGTCTTATCCCTTTAGATCCCTGGAGATAAAAGCCTATATAGTCTTCTCTGAAAAGCAAAGCTTAATCGGTTAGCAAGATCTTATGCTTCATCTGAACGGATGGACAAAAATATTCTTGGCAAACTGAAAATAAATTCAATGAAATAATTACATCTTCAAATGGCTACGCTTTCTAAATTGTGCCCAACTGCTACAGGAATCGATTTGCAAAATATGAAAACAGAAAATTGTTCTATAATGCATAAATTAATGGTGATTTAATGAAGGATTAAGAATAAGTTAGGATGATTTCGATTTTTTTGTATAACATAGTTGAACTCAGTTTATGATGATCTTTTAAGAACAAATAACATAAGTTCGGCTAGATCTAAGAATTTATCAATTTCAAAAAGTAAAATATAATGATGAATATAGGTATACATTATTACATATCCAAATAGGCATCCATACATAATCTCTAGATATAGGTAGGTAATAGGTATACACAATATACAACAAATAAATCCGCAAACATTTCATTACAGATTTAATATCACAGATGTCATGATAGGTTTTAATATCAGGTATAAAAATATAAGAATTATTTACTTTTTAAGCAAAAGCCCTCCTTGAGTCCTTACTCCCCCCCCCCCCCAAAAAAAAAACTATAAAAAACATTGAACAGCACTTTAGCTTGTGACTTGATGATATTTGTAGCCATTTCAAATGTAAAATTTTTAATCTATAATAATTTTGTGAATCATCATTGGGGATGCACATCAATTTATCGGCCATTGCCTTATCCCTTTAGATCCCTGAAGTTTATACATAATAAAAAAAACCTACTATAAGGAAATGAATTAAAAGATTTCAATAGCCTTTTAGCACCAAAATCATTACGAAATGAGGAACTAACTAGTTTTCTTTACAGCCCTAGGCTTAGATAAATAATTCTTGTATTAATACACCTGAATAAAAAACCTATCCATAAATTATTAATTAATAATGGGTCATTATCATGTTAATACAATATTATTATAAAGTTAAGGGTAATAAAAGCTTAAATACCTATATTAGTATGTGTCATTACAATAATTTTTTATTATATTCAATGGTACATTTTTTTAATCAATTAAGTTTTAACTAAAATTTTACTTTTTGAGTCATAATTAAAGATATTAATTTTACTTTTCATGAGCATAGTTAATAACTATATTGATAGTTTGTTAAATATTTAACTAGCAAAGATATTTTTAGATTTTCATTATGAATTTCTTATAGAATAACAAATAAATCCCCACTTCCTGAACTAACCACTGAAAGCTTAACTTACCTAACCTAATATTATCGAAAACAGTTTTCCTTAAAGCTAATCTCTACCTAAACTAACATTTTTAAGCCTAAATTTTCATAACTTTCCTCCTATGACTAAACTTAAACTAACCTAAATAACCCATAAAAAAAGTTGATTATGGTGAAAATAAAAAATATCTTTACTAAAAATATAAAATAGTTTTATTGTTATCAATAGTAAGTTTTTATAAAGCAAAGCTTTTTAAAAATAATGAATGTACGTCATACTATAAAAGATTAAATGCATTATTTCAATTGACAGGTTTTTCCGACTAGTGATACTAAAACCATGTAATCCTTTAATAAAAAAAAACCGACTAACGTCGTAATACCAGATCCAAGGACTACCTCTTAGATTACTTACTCAAAAAAATCAGTTTTAAAAGTAAAAATGTATATGCACAAATATTGGGTAAAATATCTTTATTTGCCAGTTTAACAAACACCCCCCCCCCCCTCAAAATTGTTATTCACAAATAAAACTTTACTTATACCTAACCATTCCTAACCTTGCCGGGTCCTTACCCTACAGCACACCACTCGACTTAACCTTAACTAAAAATAAGAGCATCCCAATATTTTTCATCAAATAGTACTTAATAAGTAGGGGTTGGGGAAAGAGGGGGAAATGCAACACTGGCGATTGCAAGAACAATTGCTAATAAATACTCATATCATATGATATTATTGTACTAGAAATTCTTAACTAAAATAAACTGACTAGAGACGAACATCACTAAACTAAACTAAAATCTTTTTTTTATACAATTACAATAATAAACGGATTGTTAGTAGGTACTACTATTGGATTATTTTAATAATTAGGTATTAAAAATAGGGTTAAAAATAATTGCTACTTCTATTTAAATATGAGATCTTACAAAATAATTTTCAAAACAATTAAAGTTTGTTTGAAGCAAAAGTTTTCGTCATTTATATTATAAGCTATTCTGGATTTACCTAAAAAGCTCTGGATTGAAATATATACTGCATAAATTGAAGAAGTTTAAACATCCAACTACATACAATTTGAACTATTTTTTACAAATATCATTAATATTAAAAATGTTGTAAATACTCTGAAATAGTCACTGAGAAATTTGAAACTGGTTTATACATAGGTAGAGAAGACTAATACACCGGAAGATCTAAGTTAAATTTTAAATTGCAAAGAGTATAATTCAAAGAATTCACTTATTTCGTTGCAAAGAGCTCATCCCATGCTCACTATTGGTCTGATGCACTTGCAAGTACCTTAATCACTATTGGTTGGTTAAAAGAAGAAGCTCTGATGTTATTGGTAGATTTTCATATTATGCATTTGTTTATTTATCATGAACTGAGATACAAAGAGCTCCATCCTTGGAATAATATTTGTCCTGTTTAGATGAAATCCTACCCACAGAAATTGCCCTCAATATTGACCCACTCGTAGTTTTGCCGCCATTATTTTTTGATGAACAGCTGTTACAAATTGTGTAGAAAGCTCCCCGCGAGCTGTTGGAGCAGTTGGGACATCCTTTACTTCTCTGCTTTTCACTTCCTGAAAAATAATATTCAAATTTAAGTCATAATAAATCCCTGTAAAGTTCAGTAAAAGCAAACCCAGGGAAAAGGGAATGTGATTATGACAAACAATTCTAAAAGAAAATTTCCCCACAACCCCCTTCCCCTTTTCCTCCCCTTCTTACCCACCCCTCTTCAGTTACATTTAAAAAAAACGAAATATACCCCCCACCCAACTTCCAAAGGTTTCGTGATTCTTTTGGAGAATTGATTGTTATGATAGCTATCCCTAAGCAAACCTTTCAAGGACTGCACTTTAGAAAGTCTTGTAATCTATATTTTGCATAAAAATCTTTAACTGTGCAATTGCATTGTAATAAGTTTTAATTTAGTGTTATTATTTATGACACATTTTAGACACAGACTCATAACCCATAACCATTCTTCAACGAGCGGGAGTGTTTCAACTTACAGTGTTCCGCGTTACGAAAGTTCTGCGGATTATGTACTAAATAATAAACATCTAAATTTGGAGTATTTATGACTAACCCTCCTAAGGTTGTATCTCTTCCCTATACATGCAAAAACTTAAGTCAACTGAACAACAACAGCATACCTGTGGAAGATTTATCACTATCACAACTGAGGCTGTTCTTGCTGGAGCTGTTGTTATTGAGGATGTTGTTGTTGAGCCAGGTGTGTCGGGTACTGTTACCATAACTGCTAGAATAAATCTGCATTCCACTGAAAATTTAACAAATAGTTATGATTTTATTAAGATTAACATCTTTAACAAGGTTACCTACATCAAAAAATAGCAAAGCAAAATAAACGGATACAATTGAACTCTAAATAAAGCGAAATATACTTACTACTAAAAAAGTTTGTTCTTTTTTGTGTAGTAAAGCTCTATGCGAACGCGTTTTTTGAGATAGTAACAAACTATAATTTCAACTTACCTTGATTGAATATGTGATTTACAGGAGGAATGCCTTGGCGACTCAGCTCTACGTGCCGTATGTCTGCCACATCCCGCCGAAACTGGCGATTCTACACGTTTTGTCGGCGACCTACCATCACGGGACATCGCCGAATTACTACTGTCTCTCGTATCGCCATGATTCATCACACCAGAATTTATAACGGATAAATTTGCATCCCCGTTATATGATAATCCAGGTATGGACATGCTACGGCCACCGTTGCTTCGTCCATAAACGGGGGTCCCGCCGGCAGCGGGGTCTTGGTAATAATGACCGTTTTTGGCGGGTGTGGTTGGGTACTGGTTGTTGATTCTGTTTGCTAGCATGTGGGGGGAATCCAGAATTCTTGTGGTGTATCTGGAACCACTCGGACTCCGGGGCTGACTAGTAGTTGTAATTAGGGATAAGTATCTTGGTATTTTAGACAAAGTAACCATAAAGTTAGGTATTCTAACAAAAAAGACAGATAAGTAAATTTTAAAAATGTCATGGCAAAAAGTCACAGAAAATTAAATTTTGTTCATTAGATGTAGACAATTTTAATATACTATTTGAATAAAAAAAGCATATCTAAAATAATAAAAGAATTTATGGCAATTTAGTCAATATTAAGGTTTCAAGTTAAGCAAGTTAGTATTAAATCTACAAATGAGAAAATCTATCAGTTTCTAGATATTTATCTACTTGCCTGCTACTAGTGTTGTTATAATTAGTGTTATTGTTGGTGTAACAAGTGCTGCATATTGACAGGTATGTACATTCTATACAGTTCAATAGTCATATATCAGTGCATTTGCAAGTATGGAGTATCATAAATATTTTATTTCCAAGACTTTAATTTATAACATATAATACACTAAAACCACCCCAGGAGCTCTTGTAAGGTTACTTATCTATAACTTGAGGTGGGGAAGTCAACCCTCCTATCTTTAATTTTAGTTTTGGAGGGGTAACCACTCTCTATGGAGGAGGCGGTGGGGTAGCCTCCCCTAAATAGTTATAAAACTTCCCAAGACCTATGAGAAGCTACACTGTAAACCCATATCGGTTCAGCGGTTAGCGAGAATCTTCTGCACACACAGACAGACACATATACTGTCACTTTAATATAAGAATTTTTAGTTTGTTTAATTTACAAGAAATGTACATCCCTATTGTTGGGTGGGTTGTTGTGGTATCTGGGAGTGCTGGGCCGAGTCTTGGACATCATCCTGCGAGAATAAGTAGAGTAGGAGGGGGGTGTCGGACGTGCTGGCGTCGGGGGCTTCGTAGGCAAGGAGGATTCACTGTTGTAACTAAAAACATTGAAAAGAATGATCAATTTAGGTAATTTACAACAAAAAAATTCTACCTACTTTAAAATCTCTTTATAAACTAAATATGAAATAACAAATTAATGCGGATGGTCAGAAATAAAATTAGAACAGGGGATTTTAGATATAACTCCAAAAACCTTTAATACTCAATCAATGTAAAACACTGAGCCAAAATCAGCCGCCAATTTCTACGATTTTATTGGTATAATTTGCATTTAAATGTAATAATATGTAGAAAAAAAACTAGAAGGCAGAAGCTTTAGAAGTCAGGATTTAAAGAAAAAACCTCTGGCCTTCAAAGCTTAATTGTAAAGGTTTTCCTCCATGCTAAAATCTTTTTCTGCACATCTCTTTTCAATAAAATAAAAAAATAAATAAAATACAAAAATTTTCTAGATTGTGATGGTTGACAGAGAAAATAAGAAATATCATGCAAAGAAACATTAAAAAAACATAACAAAGACAAAAAATCATTAATTTCATGCACTAACTAATAATGTAATATCTTAATAACAGAGAAAAGTATTTGAAAATACAAATACAGTGTGTTTTTTTTATGAGAACTTTTTGAAAGCAATTTTACCCCACTTATAGTTATCAGAATTTATTGATTAATGGCTTATTTTTTTCGTTTTTTAAGGCAATTAATAGAACATTAAAAAAATATTTCAGTTTTTTAATTAAAAAGTACAGAAATCTAAAATTCAAACTTTGGTGACAACATCTAAAAATGGTTTTAGCGCATTTTTCTTATGTTTAAATCTTATACTCTTTGCAAGAATTTTTTTTTGATTTTCAGTAGTTGACTTTGGAGGGCCAGTACTCCCTCCCTGATTGAGATATGGCCTTCAAACTTTAATATATTCTAGTACATGTCCCCAATAGAATCTGCATCAATTTTTAGCTCTATTTCTCAACTTTAAAGCGTTTTGCAGCCATTCTTGCAAAAGGTAGAACATAAGAAAAATGCGCTAAAACCATTTTTAGATGTGACACCTAAGTTTTAAATTTTACATTTTTAGACTAAAACTATAATATTTGTTTGTTGTTTTTATAAATTACCTTAAAAAACGAAGAAAATAAGCCATTAATCATTAAATTCTGATAACTATAAGTGGGGTAAAATTGCTTTCAAAAAAGTTCTCATAAAAAAAACACACTGTAGTTTAACAGAACAATGAAATCAAGGAGATAAATAAATATAGTAATTTTTAAATCATAATGAAAAATTATGTATCGTATCGTATTATAGACAATTTTTCTACGACTAAAAAATAAAAATTAATACTTGTTTTGTTGACCTTGGTCATCAGCCTGCCAGGGCCAACAATACTGGGATTAATCTTAGAATTTTTAATTTTATTAACCGCGGAAAGATGTCTATAATACGAAGCAATAAATAACAACATTAAATAATTCATAACTAAATTTTAAAAAAGTTTTATTTATATGATTTAAAGTGATTTCTACGATTTTAAGATCTACTAAATATCATAATTTCTAAACAAATAATACAAAACAAAATACAAATAATTTAACTTGACACTTTTATAAAGAATGTTCAGTGGACTAAATAAATATATAAATTTTAGAAATACTTTCCTAAAATTATTCAGAATTTAACGGTGCAAAGTTTCATAGCGAAAATTTCAAAAATTTTATTTTTTGACAAAAGGGGGCATTTTTTTCAAATATTAGAGAATTTAACAAATACTTTTTAAAATTTCAAAAATGTTTTCGAATAACAAAAGGTTAGTTATTAAAGTAAAGTATCTTACTATGTTCATGATTTTTATATAATGCAATATAGATTCTATCTTTTTTGAAACCTGCCTCTTTACTGTTTTTTCAAGTTTGTTAATAAATGTTTTGGTACATATATGGAAATTTCTAATTATTAGGACAAACAAGAAAATCTAAACTAATCTATATAAAACATCTAATGGGATACTCTAGAAGTTAAACTTTTTGTTTAAAACACCCAATATTCCCTTCTCTTATTATTACTTCCATTTTTCACTCCCAAGACTTTGCCATAAAAGAAATTAGACGTCCAATTTAAAAAAGATCAAAATTACTGAATATAAGTCCTAACTGTATAAAAAAAACTCATAAATGAAAAGTATCAATTTGTAAAACAATGAGGTGGTAGCCTGTTATTTTTAATTGTTTTTTAGGCGCCTGTTACATTTTTGGTACTTTTAATTTAATATCTTAGAAAATATAAAGGTAAAACATGCATACAATACTAATTAACTAAACATACAAATATGCAAAAAATAACAGCTATATACACAGCAAATGGTTAGTAATAATATTAAATACATATTTATCAAGTTAGGAAAGTAATACTTAACAAATTTCATTAGTTCTAAATACAAAGAAAATAAGTTAGTAGAAGACACTTTGACAAGTGTTGCAAACAGGCTTTAATTATTTGTACTCAAATTGGGAAATCTTAAATTTTACATACTTGAAAAAGTGATAAATAAAAAATCTTACAAAAAAAAATAAAAACGTGCATTATAGGTTAGATTTTATTTTATAAGTATGCAATTTTTGAGATTTATAGTACAAAACATTGAAGCCTATTTGAGCAACGCTGTTAACGAGATTACCTTACTGATCCTAAAGCTGCAAGAATTGATGTGTGTAAAATTAGTTATTCTCCTCTCTAAAAAGGCAAGCTCAAATTTACAATTGAAAAAAATGAGTTAGACAACAGAAAATTTAAAAATCTAACTACTTTGTACAATTATAAGGAATCTTGAATTATAAAATTTAGGGATATGTCATTAGGGTTAACTTCTCAAGCCAATTAAAGGACGCCTGCAAGAAATAACACGCTTTAACTGCTGAAAGACTGCCACAAGAAGACCCAATACCCCAAATTTAAAGCCTTCAGCTTCAATAACAAAAAAGTTCTGGGCATTTCAAAATAGCATTTTATGTACAATGGAAATGTTGAAAGATTTCCAATGCTCATAAAAGAAAAAACAATATTAAATTACGTCGCCTAGACACAAAATTATAACCTTATATTTGTCAGAAACTTAGATTGCATGTAACTAATTATATTTTTACAATAAAAACACCACATTTCATAGTCAAAATCTATGAAAAAAATTCGATTTAAATTGCATTTTTAAACGAAAATCATAGCGGAAACAAAGGGTAAACTAATACAAGCTTAGCTGTGATTGGTTGTTAAGCTGATTCAGCCTTCTGATTAGCTACAGTACATTCGGTACAACGCAAGTAAAACTTAATTTTTTTTAATGATTTTGACTATAAAAATGGGTATTTTTATTGTAAAAATATAATTAGTTACTGGAAACCTAAATTTTTGACAAACATAAGTTTATAATTTTGTTTCTAGGCCACGTAGTTTAATTTCAAAGTTTTCAACATGAGCATTGCAATTCTTTCAAAATTTTCATTGTACATAAAATGTCATTTTAAAATGCCTAGAACTTTTTTGTTATAGAAGCTGAAGGCTTCAAATTTGGGGTATTTGGTCTACTTGTGGCAGTCTTTCAGCAGTTAAAGCGTGGTATTTCTTGCAGGCTTCCTTTAAAGAATTTTACAATTATCTGTTTGAAAATGGTATGGTAGGATTCTTTCTAATACAGTATTAATTTTTTATATATTTCCTACCATAAGCCTTAGGGGACTTTGGCCAATGAGATGGGTATGAGGCAACCCCCTGTTAAAAAAGTTGTACTGGATTATGAATATATTTTCTTAGGATCTTTTCTTTTTGTGAAGGAGACTTGACCTTTTTTATAACTTAAGAAATATAAATAATAATCTGTTCTAAATATTATTTTTAAAAACGTGTAGAAACAAATAAGTAATTGTCATATTTCGTGATGTTAGGACTGCCTACACTGAGTATTTTTTGAATGTAACAAATCGTAATACTAGCAATAAAATAATACCCCTGAACTAAAGGAAATAATGCGGAAATGCTAAAGTTATTATAAATAGAATATCACATTCTATCCCAGTACTTTTGGTAGGACACGTCATTCGTATCCGCTGGATAGGAACCGGTTCTTATCCATACGGAAAAACTATGTCTAGCATCGTATTATATCCAGCTTTCTACGAATATAAAAATGTACAATCATAAGATTAAAACCAGTTTTTTTAACCCGTGCCTTCGGCACCTCGGGGCTAAAAAAATGATTTTAATCTTATAATTGTACATTTTATATCCGCGGAAAGCCGTTTATAATACGATGCGAGAAATAACTATTAATTTTTAGGCCATAAAAATATTCTCCATTGAATATAGCAATCATGTTTAACAATACATGATAGCTTCATCAAGTCAAGGAAATGTGGGCTGCTCTATAGAAACACTTTTATTACTAATGACTTTAGAAAAATGATTTTAAAAACCAGTTGATTATAGCCATCAATAATGTCTATTTGATTTTTTTAAAGAACAAGCTAACAATCATTTATGGAAAAAAGTAAAAAAAAACAGACAACTCTTTCGAAGCTTTTCTATAATTAGGTTAGCCAGTTCGTCCAAAGTAAAAGTAAATAACAGTTCTGGTTTTTTTCCTATCGATTTTATAGATTCCTGTGATTTTAAGACATATTTTATATTAGTTTGTTCAACGATTGATGCAACCCTTGTTATAAAATTCGTTTTTCCAGCAATTTTTTAAACAATAAAAAAATGTTATGTTAAATAAATATTGAAATTGCAACAACAATTATTTCGCAAGTTATAAAATTTATTTTGTACAAGTTCATAAAAAACGTAATATACTTTATAGTTGAAGAAAAATTCCAATTCAAATTGCCTTCAAACAGATAACTTTGGAAAATTACAATTAAAACAAGGATGAAAACACCATACGTAGCGTAGCACAAAAATCATGTAATGGGCAAAAGGAAAAAGTGAGTTATAGAGAAGTTGTTCAGTTGTCACAAAAAAAGACAGATAACCTGCAAAACCCAAAGAAAATCACGAAACTTCAAAAAAATATATTTACTGAAAATTTCAATAGCAGCCGAGAAAATAACATTCTCATATCGTTTCGGACTAATTGACTGACGGAGAGACGATTATAAAGTAGTTTCGCCACTTAAGTAATAAGAGTCTTACAAATAACATTCTAGATTTTCTGAAGAAAAATGATAAAATCATCGATTCATATTATATCATATTTCATTCACGTATTTGAAGGACAGAAAATTAACCCACACATTACCATGTTATATAGTGTGTCCGAAATGATTTGAATGTTAAATGCACTGGCCACAGCTGCAATTTGTATAGAGTCTAGTGCTGAAGGATTTTAAAATGAATGGTGTGTATACAAAACTAACAACAATGCTATATTAATGGATGCATTATTACGTGGATCTTACACCAGGGTTTCATGTTTTTTAGTTAAGTGAAACTTGCAGCGGGCTAAAAATGATTTCCCCCTTTACTCAATCCTACCCTACTACCAATGAACGCACTGTTTGCACAATAAACGACCAGTTTGATTTATATTCCAATGTCCTCTCACTCCCTGCCTTATATTGGTGTACATATCTATTCAATATTTGCCCTTTAGATTATTAGATAAGTTATTAAATGACACTTAAAATTAGTAAACTAAGGCATTTGTTTCTTTTTACAACATTTTATCACATGTGTAAAATGTATAAATATATTAAGAGTTGCTGATTTTCAGTGTATATTTTTTAATATTTTGATTGGACGTCAGAAAATGATTTAAACGCGTGGGAATTTGATAATCATCTATATGCATATTTTAAGATGTTCCTTTTAAAAAGCAAGAATTACGACAATAGCAAATAGCGAAACACAAATATAAAATTTCAATCATTAATCTAATTTTATCAGCCAAGAAGTTGTGTTCAAATCTCAACTAAATCGTAATCGTCCAACGAACAACATGAGTTTTAGTTTAATTATCTTTCATAGAACCCAAGAGAATCACGTTTATTGTGAGACCATTTAATTTAAATTGCAAACAGAAAAAATGCAAAATAAAATCTATATAAACTTATGATAAAATAAAAGAATCTAAAGGACCTGTCATTTTGCTAATGTATAATATTAGCTGTTTTGTATAACACTTTAAAATCAGTTAACTAATATTCAAATTGATTCCGAATTTAAATGATTTATAAACCTTTTTTAACAGGTTAAATCGAGATTTTTCATTATATCAAAAACATTTTTTGACAAAACTTTTCAGGGTGCAATGACTTTCGTAAAAAATCATATCGGCAAAAAAAGCCATACTTATTTGCAATTAGGACATCAGTGCAAATAATTAAAAGGGGGTTCTTAAAGTGAGGCTAAGGGAAAGGGTAAGTTTGTGCTGTAGCAATAATTTGAAAAAATGACACAAAATTTATTCTCTAAACTTAAACACTTTCTCTATCAATTATTATAATTTACCAAAGGAAGTAGCTTGTTAGTCATAATCAGGAGATAAATTTATTTTTCGTTTATTGTCCTATCCCTGCATCCCTGAATGTGAATGTACTGTGCGGCAAGGTGCATAATAATATCCCTAATAACCCTTCACCTTGTACTTATGTATATCATATCAGGGAGGCAGGGGACATTGGATAGTCACTGGTGTAACCAAAGTTTCATAAGGGGAGGGGGGCGTAATGACATTTAAACTTAAACCGTGAGCAAAGTGAGATGCTTACAAATTTATTGTCTATTATCTTATCCCTAAAGATTCCTGAGAATATATATGTGCGTTTGTGCTATCATTTTCAAATTACAAATCTGGGTGTTCTTGCAGAGACATCAGAAAAAAAACATTTTATGATTATGTCGTCTAATGACGTCTATGACGTTTTATCTAAAAAGAAAGATAGGGTAAATATCTTTGCCAAAATAAATTATATACTTAAAGGACAAAAAAAGATAGAGAAACTAATAAAAATGTTGAGGTGCATTTTAGCTATATTGATTAGATTATTTTTAGGCAGTATTGTTAATACGCCCCCTAATATGCACTCTAATATTAGTGGAACATCACTTCCAAATGAAGACATTTTTGAGAGCCAAAAGCATCAGCTTCTGACATGAACAAACCTCCATCTAACTACTTACATTATTAAACTATATCAAAGGGGGGGGGGGGGCGAAAGTGACACTTTTTGAAACCAAAACTAAAAGTCAACAAAGGAACTCAACTAAAAAAAAGAGTTACAGGTCTGAGATTTTGCATGGCAGTTGCTTTATAGGGGTACAATATGGAACTGTGAAGAAACGGCGGCGCAACCGCCGAAAACCGCCGAAATTTTTTTGCCTTTTCTCGGCGGTTTTCGGCGGTTGCGCCGCCGTTTCTTCACAGTTCCATATTGTACCCCTATAAAGCAACTGCCATGCAAAATCTCAGACCTGTAACTCTTTTTTTAGTTGAGTTCCTTTGACTTTTAGTTTTGGTTTCAAAAAGTGTCACTTTCGCCCCCCCCCCCTTTAAGGGGGAAGGGCGATATGTCACTTTTTGTAACCTGACCTAACACAAAGGGAACTTAACCAAAAAAAAGAGTTACTTTACTGGAATTTGGCATGGCAATTGCTTTATTGAGGTACATTGTAGAACTGTACAGAAACGGCTGCAGAACCGCGCTTTGTAAATGCTTTGAAAATTGAGAAATTAGCGTAAGTTGAGGCACACCTTCAAAATTACCATATGTCATTTTTCATAGTAAAAACTTCAATACATCACCACCTTTACAAGGATAATTATCAGAGAGGTAGAAGACAATTGCAGTAAAATTAATATACAACCATCTCTTTCCCCTCCCCCAAAACACATCACAAAATCAAAATTGGATTATTTGTTGGAGTTTAACCCCTCCATCTTAAACAAAGCATCATTTTTCATTAGTATTTGAAACCATAATAGTTTGAAATAAAGAAGATTTGTCTGATTAATTGATCAATTATTGATATTTAATGACAGAATCTTTTAAATTTGACAACCATAATAATACAAAAGTAAGCAATAAAACCAAATCCTAAACAATTTAAGGTAAAGAAAACTTATCATCAGCACAGTTATAAAACATTTTTTTTTTCTTTACAGATGAGTTAATAGACAAATTCTACTTAAGACAGAAGAATGTGATAAAGATTAATTTATCGACAACTGTGCTATCCTTAATATTATATAAAAACACTAGCGGCTACGCCCCCTAGAAGCCTCTAGGGGCACCTAAGGTAGGAGGGGGAAAAGTCGACCTCATCCCATTTTAAATTTGATTTTCAAAAGAGTAAAAAAAATATTTTTGGGGAGGAGGGGGGTGAAGACACCCTCACCAAAAATAGTTTAAAACCTTCTCAGGACCTATAAGAAGCTTCACTGTAAAGGACAACAATATCGGTTCAGCGGTTAGCGAGATTCTTCGGGACAGACAAAAAACGCTTACTACTATATATATTAGGATAAGTAAAATTATGTAAAAAAAATCTATTTTTTATGTCTATTGTAACAGGCGGCCTGCAAAAATGAATGACCTTCATTTGAGCATTTAACATAACAAAAACTATGTCCACAAAAATACTACGAAAATTTTGAAAAAAATCCGGCAAAGCTTGATGTCTGCAGGTATGTCTAATAAGATCTTGATAACCACTGAGCCGATAGGTCTAAAATTTGATAAAGATGTTGTTTTCAAAATCTCTTAAAAAATCAATTAAAATAACCTAAAACTTAAGCCAAATATCAAGGTAAAAAACTATTTTGCCTGAGAAAAGCGAAGAAATGTTAAATAGCAAAAACGCCACATAGGCATAAAATGCTATGCATATTTTCTCCCAGACCGAATTTTGGATAATAAAGGATATATCATTTGAATAAAAATATTTCACCGCCAAAATTAAATCAATGTTTAAGTAGACTATAATATTGCATAATTGTTTTCAGGATGATTTAAAAAAAAAACAATTTCTCATGTATCGTTTCATATGGATATAATAGGATTTAAATGGTCCTAAGACGCAAAAATGTTCAAATATTAATTTTCATTTGTTATATCCCTTAGCTATCACAAAGGCTCTAGCTTCTTATAAAAGCGGGAAGTTTGTAAATATTTTACTCAACATACTAAATCGTTACAATTTTCATGAGAAATACGCATTTTATAAGGCATACAAAACGCTCTAATTTTCGTTCTATTTAACGTAATTTTGAAATTTTTTTTTGCTGGTTATTTCATTTTACATATACTTTTATCATTTTATCAAAAAAAAATTTATCTTTTTTCATCATTTTTTGGAGAAATTAATGCTTAAACTAAGGGTATCTTTAAACGCAAAATTGACGCACTTAGAATAAAAAATACGTATTGAGTACAAAGGGGGGATAATTTCAAGTCATGCATGTTCCAAAGATAACTTTTTTTCCATAAAATTTTAATGTTTAGTCCACCGGAGATTACCCTGAAAATCATATATCAATTTAGGAAGGTAATTTTTGTAGAATAGTTACTGAATTTACAACTTTATGTACACTAAAAGTATAGTTAAGATCAAAGGCGTGCAAAAGGTTGGTGTAGGGGTTGTTTACACCACCCTTGTAAAATTAAGGGGGATGGATACACCTCCCTAGGTGTCCACCCATGTCCACCCTCTTGACAAGAGCCTACACCCTCAGATACACCCCTCTATAAATTCCAAGGGGGTGTAAAGGAAATAAATTTACACCCCTTAAAATAAAGAGTGGGGGGGGGGAGGTGTTTAAGGCGGGTGTATAAAATTAAGCCACTGTTTAAGATAATTCTATGCTATCTATTTTTAGATAAATTAATCATTAATTTCCAGACTTAACTAAAAAAAATCTTGCAATATTCTGTACAATTGTACTGTACAAATTTTAATCAGTAAATAAAAGTGATTGACACAAGAAGGAGCTCTCATACATATGTAATTAAACCACAGTTAATACCTCTAAAGATCTTGATTGATATATATTTATAACTTTTAATATTGTTTACAATAGTGATTAAAGTTAATGTTGGGGAGGGAGATATTTCCCAATCCTCTTTTTAAAGTTTGTAAAAATATATTACTTATGTAATGAAGTTTTGGTGACATACTTAAATAAACTATCCTTGATTTTGGTTAAAGGGAGCTGTTAAAAGTTTTAAGTGTCAAAAAATTTAGGTGGTTATAAATTAATGGAATATAACCTGATATTATTATCATTTATGTACAAAAAGATTATAGATACTTTTTTTCATAAGTAAATTGGATAATTTTTTTTATTTTGTATTGCAACACAAGGTTATTTGTTTATCTCCTGGTACAAGATTCAACATTATTATTAGTTAAATCTAATTTTCTATTGAAACAAGCATTCAACCATTTTTACAGTATTATCCATTTAATATGAATTATTAAATATGTATTATTAACCCTTAACAGTCGGGCCCCTTGCCGCACCTTAATCGGTTGGTGATGGGGTGGGCGTTCAACGCTCCCCCCCTATTATCTCAGTTCCTATTAGACCTAGAGGGCTAAATCTTTTTTGTGCATGTCCCCTGTTTGATAATAAATTTCCGACCTTTTATAAGTCAAAGTCAATTTTTGCTTAGTTCACCTTTTTATTTAACAACCTTTTTTACTTAAAAATTTTAAACGGCTGTAATTTTCTTATTTTTGAAGCTAGAAGAACAATTTTTTTACAGAAAATGTTTATCTTTAAGTAAATTTTATATTAGAAATATCAAATATAAATTTCAGCGGCCGCAGCAGGTGGTCAGCAGGAAAAACGGCTGCGGATCTCTATGAAATTTAGATATGTTATGTTGACATATAAGAAAAGCTTACGTTTAAAAGGGGGACGTAACTGAAGCTTTTTTGATGCTGGGGGGGGGGGGGGTTCTCCGGAACCACTTGATGAACCATGCAAATTTTTTGGACTTAAACTGTTTTTAACCTATTTTTGAATGGGGGGTCAAAAATATACTAGGACACCTATAGAATCAGACTGCAGAGCCTAAATTTGAATTAAGTCCCTAATACACTTTTTTTGGGGGATTTAAAAATTAATTTTTAGTGTTGCTGTAATCATTTTGACCGAAGCAAAAGCTCTTTTTATACTTCGGGTAATATTGTGGCTTACAGAACATTTTTATACAATTCACTTTATATTGATACAATAAAAAAACATTACTCTGTTCATTGGAAATATTTTTTTTTTCCAAAACAATTAATTTCATTGAAAAATCTAACATTTACAATAAAACAAATAATTCTGAAATCTAACCAATAAGAAGTCTTGTTTTATTTCAATTCCTAACAATTCAAAAAAAGAGTGTTTTCACAAAGTGACTAATTTCCAATGTAGTTAAATAATTTTTATTTAATTAAAATGAAAAGAATGAAAACCATACACATAAAAGATACATTCTTTTTAAAATTATTTTAAAAAATAAGTTTGAATAATCTTATTTTATAACGCATTTGTATATGTGACAAAAAAAAATTTGTTGTATTGCATAAACATTTGTTGTCATTTAACCCTTTACAGCCATTTTTTATGTTTTTAAAATAAGTGAGAGAACACAAACATGTTAATGTTAATTCGTTGATATATTATAAAGAATTAACTTTTTAGTGAATTTTTATAGTAAAATCATAAGGCCTAATTTTACTCTATACCAGAATACAATATTTATGAAGCAAAACACTCTAAAAGCTACAAATTTTACCCAAATAAAAAAAAACCTTTTGCTTCGGTCAAAATGATCACGGCAATAGTAAAAATTAATATTTAAATCCCCCAAAAAAAGTTTATTGGGGATTTAATTCAAATTTAGGCTCTGCAGTCTGATTCTACTGGTGTCATAGTATATTTTTTATATATGTTTTAAAAATAGGTTAAAATCAGTTAAAGCTTTTAGGGGTATGAACATCTTATGGTTTCAAAGTCAACCCCCTACCCCCATCCCCTAGCCCCCTGGGGCTCAAAACCCCCCTAAAAATGAACATAACCTTAATTTTCTCAGAAACCATTTGACCAATAGGGATGATTTCTTAAACTTAAGCTTTTATGGTTATAAACTAACTTCTAGTTTAGAAGTCACCCCCCTGCCGCCTACTCCTAGCCCTCCGGGGCTCAAAAAACCCCTAAAAATGAACCTAACCTTAATTTTCTCAGAAACCATTTGACCAATAGAGATGAATTCTTAAACTTAAGCCTTTATGGTTATAAACTAGCTTTTGGTATAGAAGTCACCCCCATGCTGCTAACCCCTAGTCCTCCGGGGATCAAAAAAACCCATAAAAATGAACCTAACCTTTATTTTCAAGGGGGTGACTTATAATCTAGGAGTTAGTTTATAATCATAAAAGCTTAAGTTTAAGAAATCATCCCTATTAGTCAAATGGTTTCTGAGAAAATTAAGGTTGGGTTCATTTTTAGGATTTTTTGGAGCCCCGGAGGGCTAGGGGTTGGCGGCAGGGGGGCGACTTAAAATCTAAAAGTTAGTTTATAACCATAAAAGCTTAAGTTTAAGAAATCATCCCTATTGGTCAAATGGTTTCTGAGAAAAATAAAGGTAGGTTCATTTTTAGGGTTTTTGGAGCCCTGGAGGGCTAGGGGTTGGCGGCAGGGGGTGACTTATAATCTATGAGTTAGTTTATAATCATAAAAGCTTAAGTTTAAGAAATCATCCCTATTGGTCAAATGGTGTCTGAGAAAAATAAGGTTAGGTTCATTTATAGGATTTTTTTAAGCCCCAGATGGCTAGGGGTTGGTTGCAGGGGGGTGACTTCAAAACTAGAAGTTAGTTTATAAGCATAAAAGCTTAAGTTTAAAAAATCATCCCTATTGGTCAAATGGTTTCTGAGAAAATTTAAGGTTAGGTTCATTTTTAGGTGGGTTTTGAGCCCCGGGGGGCTTGGGGGTGGGGGTAGGGGGGTTGACTTTGAAACCACAATATGTTCATACCCCTAAAAGCTTAAGTCCAAAAAATTTGAACGGTTCATCAAGTGGTTCTGGAGAAACCCCCCCCCCCCCCCCCAGCATCAAAAAAGCTTCAGTTATGTCCCCCTTTTACGTCTCTAAGTCAAAAATTGCGGTCACAAAATCTATTTATCTAACAACTGCAAAATATCCTTAACCTTAAATATCTCAAGGGGACTTGCACAAAAAATTTTAGCTTACTAGCTCTAATAGGAACTGAGATAATAGGGGGGGGGGGCGCCCCCCCCCCCCCCCGACTGATTAAGGTGCGGTAAGGGGCCCGACCGTAAGGGGTTAATTAAGTGAATCAGTCTGTTAGACCAATGGTAGAAACTCAGCAGATAGACGAGACAGACAGACAGGCAAGAAGAATGATCAAATTACAGTTTGACCATAATAGACAATTCATTAAATAAAATCCAATAGAGAACCTGTGAATGATCAGACAGATGGAGGGATAGACAGACAGACGGACAGACAGACAGTTTTTGAGGCATTAACAAATTAGAATTAGGCTATGCTAGATGATTCATTGAAATCCGAAAAAGAGGCAGTTAGACAGATAGACTGACAAGTGGAGTGACAGACAGACAAAAAAACAGACAGACAGAGGGACAGACAGACAAAGGGGTATTGCCTAAAAACAGTTTGGCTGCTATATGAATCATTAAAACCCACCATAAAAAGAAATTTACATTAGTTTCATTATTTCGATACTCAACGCCCCCCCCCCTCCCCAACTCAAAGGGGTTTATTATTTCTTAAAACCAATAAGTGACTTCTCAGCATAATAAAATTGAAAATACTTTTTATTTCATCAATTTATCTTAAATAGAACGAAAGTTATAATCATTTTATTGTCTACAAGAAAAATGCTTTGAGTAAAAATCAACCTAATTGTCAGTAAAAACGTCATATTTATGCATATTTACACAGTAAATAAATTTTAAAATTGTATTCTATTGTAATGAATAACTTAAGGGGGTTGTATGAATTATAAAAAACCTAAAAAAACCCTAATTTGGTTAAATTAGTCCACGTAAAGATTGATTTAGTACAGTACGTATGAATAAGTTGTCAATTTCCTGCCAGAGTCCTTGTGCTATCTGTACAGAATATTTGTGAGCATTTGAATTACATTTTTTACATGGGTTTCAATGGGAGTGAAAGTATACCATACCATTTTCAAAGTGGCGTTTCTACTCAATAACTATTAGGGTTGGCAATCCGTATCCGGAATCCGCCCAATTTTTAGCCAATTTTGGAATCCGAATCCGGATCCGGAATCCGTTTTTTAATAGCGGATTCCGGATTCTTATTTGGTAGGCTAAAATTAGCGTCTTGAGTTTTTTCTTTCAACTTCTCCTCTTTGAAGGCAAATATTTTCATTATTATATATAATATCTTTTCTCGTATTCATTCGAATCCGGTGGATAGGAACCGGTTCTCATCCATACGAAAAAACTATGTCTAGCATCGTATTATATCCAGTTTTCTACGAATATAGAAATGTACAATCATAAGATTAAAACCAGTTTTTTTAGCCGGTGCCTCCGGCACCTCGGGGCTAAAAAAACTAGTTTTAATCTTATAATTGTACATTCTATATCCGCGGAAAGCCGTTTATAATACGATACGAGAAATAACTATTAAAATCTGGTTCGATTCTCGGAAGTTAATTATAGAGAACACCAAGAACATTGATTTTTAGGACATATGTAGTACTTAATTTTTAATTAAAAAAAAAAATGCTTTTAAAATATTGCTTGAATCCGGAATCCGAATCCGAAATCCGCCAAAAGTAAGAATACGGAATCCGCGGGAATCCGCCACTTTTTTTGGACGGATTCTTTAAGAATCCGGAATCCGAATCCGGCCCAAAAATTCGACGGATTGCCATCACTAATAACTATACCTTAACATAAACACCATTGTAGAATATAATCTATTCTTAATTTATTATAACCGTTTCTTTGACATCTTTTATGACTTTGAAAAATAGGTAGTACATTCTAAAATAATGTATAAAACCACATAGATAATGATATTTAAAAAGGTTCTATAATTCACCAAGCATAACAAATGGCTTGGTTTTGAATATATTTATATCATAATTTATAATTTAACTAGGATAATAATGCACAGAGGGATGGGACATTGGACTGTTTACTACACTAGTACCCAAAGTTTTACAATAACATTTTGATTGGTTAGTTGAGTGTTCAAACGTCTCGACCATTAATTTAAATCTTGACAAGTGGTATTATTGTGTGTCATCATTGGGGATTATATCAATTTATCAGCCATTGTCTCATCCCTGATAATAATGTCTTATTATCACAACAACAATAAACTGTAATACAGCTTTATAAAAAATAGATTTCTGACACTAAAGTATTGACGTACGGACAGGAACTAATTATAGATTAAAATATTGGCTAATATATAATTTGATTTGGCTCTCCACCTTTCTCTATCTACCGTGCTTATATTTTATGCTTAAAAAATTTGATAATTTCATTTATTTAAAGAAGTGCAACCATGCTATAGAAAAGTGCTTCATACTGTAACAGATAAAATACCCTTATCCTTTCACTAACTAAAAATGCCCCAACAAAAAATTTCTTTAAAAATAAATAGTAGAAAAGGGTGTTCAATTCCATTCCAATTTTTCCCAAGGGATGAATATAGAAGTTTAATTCACTTTTTAAAAATGGAAAAGTTGGGGTAAAATAAGGATTATTTGGGGGTTTTTAAGGATTCATGACTTTTTCAAACTGTTGTTTATTTACTTAAAAACTTTTGTAACACAACATATTCGTTAATCTTTGGTTCTACTATTTGTTTTCTTAGATATTTTTCTTCTCCTTATTTTTCCATTATCTTACTTTATAGAGTGCAAAGGGAGAAATATTGTTGCTTTAAAATTCACTTTTCTTACAGTAAAAATTCTAACTACATATAATATTTAATATTTTTATATAAAAAGTATGTTTATTACCTTATTAACCCATCTTGAGCAATAGATCCGCACGAGACTGGACGTACTCGGTCAGTCTGCAATAATTTAAAACTAGTTAGGTATGATAGAATTGTTCTTTGTACTTGAAACTTTGTTTTTGAAATATTACCCTAAATAAATATCCTATTGTAAGACAAATCAAATTAAAAATTATCAAAGGGGGAGGGGACAATTGACTGTAATTTATTGTTTCCTTCACACATTCTGTTATTTGTTAGCTTAAGAAATTCAAGTGGTAGGGTTTAATCATGATTTGTTTGTACTTTTCGACCAATAATTTAGTTTACATAAAATATTTTAGTTTATCATAGAGGGGGGCTACATTTATTAATCCTCCTTTCTTTTGTCCTATCCCTTATTGAACATAAGCAGTAGACGAATTTAATTACACTATTATATAGTAGCATATAACTTTTAAAAACCATCGGATCATGGAAAGAAAACGAAGTAGCCGGTTTCGTCGTATTTTCACAGTAGTTTTGATAGGTTATTTTTAGGTTAGGTTAGATAAATATTAATGATTACCTCGCAAGGTAAGTTAATTGGCCTTCAGGGTTGGAGCCACTAGCAGGGGCTATAAATAAAAGAAAAGCTACTTCGTTTTCTTTCCATGATCCAAATCATCTAATTTTGCAATGGATATTTTACCTGGATTGCTGCGTTTTTCGTTAAGCAGTTGTTAGATCTAAACAGTTTTAATTTTCAATAATATTTGTTAAAAGCGAACATTTTCTATAATTAGGGTCGGTTCGTACGTCCGTCCGGAACGGATAGCTTTTTTCATTAATTTAGGCATGCAAGAATTGTCCTATCGATTTCAAACTTTGCATGGTGTGTCCTGTAGTCTTTAATCATTACAAGAATGTCCGTACGTCCATTTTAAACATGTTGATTTGTTACTTTTTTAACAAAAAACTTGTATGTGATCTAATTATCCTATTGGTCTGATTTTTGGTATACTGATTTTAGGGACAACAAAGTACAGTATTATAAGCGAAGCAACTCTAAAATGAAGTCCTAGAAATGTAAGTATGTCCATAAACTTTATCCTGTATCAAGCAGTTTTTCAAAGTATACAAGTGTAAATATCCGTTTGGCCTACCGTTTTAATGCTTCGCTTTTATGGATGTTGTCATCCTTGTTATATAAAGGATACTTTATAGCAAAAGTAACAGGATGTGTGCCTGTCTTTTTGTGTGTCTATCTGTAAGAAGAGAAATAGATCTCTTTTTTTCAGCGAAGCTTTTTATAAGTCCATTAATGTTTTTTTTTCTCAGTAATAAAGCGCAAAAATTTAATTTTTTTTTTTAAAGAAAAAAAGGAGCAATTACAGTAAGACAAAGAAAAAAACGTTTGCAGATTAATAATTGCAACTTGTGCATAGTTAGGATTTCATGACAAAGTTTGTTCAAACAAAGGGCTAAGTTCAGCACATTAGCCAGGTTAATTCCAATAATATTGTAAAGTTCCTTGTGGGTGTGTGTGAGCTTCGGTGCATAGCTTCTAGTTCAAGTTGTCGTAACCGTCGGTCCCGTTCCTCAACCTTAACAAATATAATATGAATATGAGCTTCTAATGGCATCTCGAACAAGAAGGTGTAAAACCTTGCGCCTTTAAAAGTTTTCATAATGTTCGTTTCAAGACATGTTTTAATTTATTGTTAATGGTAGTCTATTAAATCTTATATTCTTATAGAACTACTTGACTTGCAGTTGCGCCCCTGGCATCTTAAAGTGAGAGGTCAGTAAAATAGCCTAAAACAATAACTGGCAACTTATGTTAATCAGTTCATTTGTTAACAGATTAAAAAATACCTTACTACTTTATAAATTCAATAGGATTATTATTTGGCTTAAATTAATGTTTAATAACAGATTTGTAATACATCCTCCTAATTTGAACAATGACAACATTTCTATCGTGTCATGAAATTGCTGGAAATACCACGGAATAAAGGAAATAGTGTAGAACACTATATGTAATGTAAAGGAAGTATTTTCACGGAACCTTATAAATGTATACTTTTACTAACATTAAGCTACTTTATTATTTAGGATTCATAGATCTATTACCTATTACCTAATTGGGGCAGGATTCTCTTTCGATATCAAGTGATCATCTAGAGAACCCAAGGGCATCATCCGATTGTAACGGGATACAATAAAAACCAGGGTTCGGAAGCCGCGCCTCAGCCGCGCATAAGCCTCAGTTTTAAACCTGCTTGTGAGCAGAAAAAGAAATTTTGGAAAGAAGGATTGTCTACTAAAGAGACAGTTTTATACATCCAGCTAAATTTTATAGTGATAAAATGACGATTTCACTGAGGCTTACACGCGGCTTACGCGCGGCTTCCGATCCCTGATAAAAACGCCCACTGGTGCTGGATATTAGGTTAAGTAATATCCAACAGACAACCAACCCTTTAATTTCACGACCTTTATCTGAGGTGTCCTAACTGTGCGTGTATGGTAATGAGATGCGCCTGTTTATGGGCCAAATATTTCCCCCTTCTACCTATGTACTGCACCTGACATAGTAGCAGTATGAACAACTATCAACGTCTTTAGTTATGACTCGGTGTCGGGTCGAGATTCGAACCTATAACCTCCCCGACTACGAGCGGATGCGCTACGTGTTGAGCCACAGTTTATTGATTCATAGATACACGAAAGAAATTTGTTTTGCTAACAATATGATATTCCCTGAGGCCCTGATCAGAAGTCTACTGTTAAATTATGGCCAGGTGGTCAATCAGGCGTGTGAATGAATTCACAAATATCATATCATTCACACAGGGAGACGGTTATTTTTTCTCACTAACAAATACATTGTAGAACAATAAGGACGAAGATTTTCGCAAATGAGAGAGAGAGAGAGAGAGAGAGAGAGAGAGAGAAAGAGATAGAGCAAAAGAGGAGTTGGCTGGATCAGACGAAAGCATACATGCATTAGTTGGGTTTTCGCAATCCAAATGAAACCCTCAACTGTTGTCATCCATATAAAGGGCAACCCAAGTGAAACTCGACTTATCTCCTCCTTATGAAGGGCTACCCTATTAATAGGTGGAGAGGGGCCACCTAGCGCCACTGAGGAGCTGAAAAGTACTGCATGTATGATACGTATAAACGTACAGATAGACTGATGCTAGTTGTAAAATATAAAAAAATCATCAAATTGAATTAAAACTAATAATTAATGATTAAACAAGCACGAATATTGCATAACCAACATAGCTCCTAGCAAGACAAAATAAAGTTAAACCTGTTGTTGTAAAAGTGTAACTTGTCTTTTCAGATCCATATTTTCTTCTTCAATACTAAAAATAAAAACATATTATTAAAATTTGTTAAACAATGAAACCTGAATTAAAAAAACAGAAGCTGAAAAGATATACAGGGAAAGGACAGTTATTATTTTTAAACCTGGTTCCACCTTAGAATTTACTATCTATGAAAATGCTGCTTTCCTCAAGCTGAACTCCCTCCCCTACTTAGTTGAGATGGTAGAAGTTGGCGATCATAACTATTTTAGGATATATTTTAAAACTTGAATTACCCTCTCATTTTTTTCCTTTCCCTATTTTGTGCGTCATTCTTGAGTCTACAGGTGTTTATACAAATGTGCCAATTCAAATTTTTTTTTTTTTTTAATGACATCTGTTTAATTTTCCTTTGCAATTAAGCCTTTTTTTAGGTACAGGGAAGGTTTTTAGCTATTTTGGGAGAGCGTATCTCCACCCTCCCAATTTAAAATCCCCCCCCCCAAATTTTTTTTTCTCAATATTTCTTATTAAAACTCAAATTAAAAAGTAGAAGGGCGGTTGACTTATCCCCCTCCCACCTTAAGAACACCTAGAGGCTTCTTGGGGGCGTTCGTTGCCCCTAGTCTTTCTTAAAATAAAAGCTATGTCTTGCATTTTATTTTCAATTAGGTGTTTGATTACGAATTTCATATACTAAAAATATTTTTCTTATTTAATTGTTATCCTAATAAGATAAAAGTTGTGCTTGAAAATTGTTTTAATAGCTATTACTATACAGTGTGTTTTTTTTTTATGAGAACTTTTTTGAAAGCAATTTTACCCCACTTATATTTTAATATAATGCAATTTATAAAACAACAAAAAAATATTACAGTTTTTGTTTAAAAAGTACAGTAAAATGTAAAATTCAAAACTTAGGTGACAACATCTAAAAATGGTTTTAGCGCATTTTTCTTATGCTCAAATCTTCTACCTTTTGCAAGAAAAAAATTGGATTTTCAGTAGTCAACTTTGGGGGGCCAGTACTAACTCCCTGATTGAGGTATGGCCTTCAAACTTTGATATATTTTAGTACATGTCCCCAATAGTATCTGTATCAATTTTTAGCTCTATATCTCAACTTTGAAGCGTTTTACAGCCATTCTTGCAAAAGGTTGAAGATTTGAACATAAGAAAAATGCGCTAAAACCATTTTTAGATGCTGATACCTAAGTTTTGAATTTTACATTTTACTGTACTTTTTAAACAAAGATTGTAATATTTTTTGTTGTTGTTTTATTAATTGCATTAAAAAACGAAGAAAATAAGCCACCAATCATTAAATTCTGATAACTATAAGTGGGGTAAAATTGCTTTCAAAAAAGTTCTCATAAAAAAAACACACTGTATGTTGCATTTTTAGATAAACGTGAGAGTTGTGATCAAAATTTGCGTATCATTTGTACTCATTTGCGTCATTTCTATTTTCAGATATCTATTACCCTTCATCCTTTGTTGAAGAAGATAAAAAAAAAGAGAAGGGGGGGGGGCACCTAATATAACCTATCATAATCCGTTCAGGCACTGGGAGGGAAAATATCGCATTATTTCAGGTATTAAAAAAAATGAAATTTGTCATTAATTTCGTTATTCCTGGGAATGAAATCAGGGTTTATAAAATATTGAATAAAAGTTTCTTAGGTACCTGTTGTCGCTATCTGGTAATAGAACAGATTCTAGCAGTTTTGTTGGCACACCTCCGTCTACTCCTTCAACCTTAAATTATTTACAGGTTTAAAGAAACACTAAATGTCCGAATACTATGCTTCTTCTCTTTGCAAGTTGGTATTTGTGCTATAAAATATTCCAATTATTGGGAATAAACCTTTCGTGGCAACGCCCCTTAAGGGGCGATTCGTCGTATTTTTAAATTGGCTTTTGATAGGTTATTTTAGGTTATATTGGGTTAGATGATTGCCCCACAGGGTTGGGCAATTGGGTTAGAGCCCCCCGCAGGGGCTAGAAATAGGAGAAATGCTACTGTGAAAAAAAGAAGAATCGCCCCTTAAGTGGCTATACCCAAATTATTTAAGTAACAACTGAACAATAATATGATTTTTGTTTAGAGTTTAAAATGAATAGACTGAACAAACTATTATTAGATTATATAACCTTATTAATATTGAAAGATTTGATAAGAATAATCTAAATATTTGAGCACACTTGGGTAACACACATGGATATTAATATCTTTAGCAAGCGCAGCTTAGATATGATACCTACGCATAAATACCACAAGAAAATAAAACTATGACAAGAATTGTAAAAAGCTAAAATATCGATTTTTTCAACCGAAGAGCATGAGTACGGATTACCCCCCCCCTCCCCCCTCCAATTTTTAATAAATTCGAAAAGAAGGAGAGGTTAGTTTTTTTTATGTATAACCCCTTCGGCTAAATGCATGGGGGCTACCCACTGGCCTGATCTGAACTAAACAAGCAAACAAACCCCCTCCCCCTCCCAATTTTCTATTTATTTTAAAAAATAAGGGAGGAGGGGGGTTCTCAGTGACCAACAAAGTGCTCTGTGCGAAATCGCTCAAATCATTACCCTTCCTTCACTATTTATTATGACATGCATTACCCCAAAACTCTCAAGAACTTGAATTATTTTTAACCTGAGGTGAATTCTTTAAAAACTTTTGTTCCACCAAAATCAGTTTGCCCCACTAAAATTTTAGTGATGCAAAATTATTCCCTCTAAATTTTTAGTTTGCCTCACTGATTTTAGTAGGGCAGAAGTTTTTAAAGAATTCACCTCTGTACTACTAAAACAAATGATTAACTTACCTCCTGTAAAACTCTCCTTAGTTTGAGTAGAAGAAATTTTATTTCCAAGGTATCTTGAGTTAAGGTATTGTGAGTACTACGATCTGAAAACACAAAGTAAATCATTAAAAACCTTTTTATTGATTATACAATAACTTTGTTCTGCATGTGATAGGTATGAACTGTTGAAAATCATAATAATAATCACTGTCAATAATGTAATATACTGATGTTAATGCCCTAACTATAGATGCACTACATATAATTTCTGATTTTCTCGGAATCAAATAATTTTTTTAGAGTGCAATATTGAAAATGACACCTTTCTTTCATCTTAGTTAAATCCTGTATATTTAATGCATTTGTTTCAATACTATCAGAAAAGATTTTCTAGTATTAAGGTTTGTATGTATGTTATAAACTAGGTCTTGAAGCACATGTGAAATAGACAAAGTTGGTAGGAAATTCATTACTTTGTAAAATCGATCTAAACTTTGAAACAGTACTAGCAAATATACATATTGATTATAGATATTTTTAATTAATATTAGAAAATATCTAGGTATACTACATTGTTAACTAATTTGTAATTTGGACATTTATATGTACATAATTTCGCTTTTAAGAATGTTTTAAACTTGTTTTTAATAGCTATGACATAGATTAAATATCTTTATTCCTCAAGTTACTTTTAATTCATTAGTAAAAAAGGTCAGTCCAAGTTTTTAACTATACCAAACAACAATAAAAGAATTATCGTTTTCAACAATTTAAATAGCTTTCGTGATGGTCTTAAGATATTTATTTATCAATCATAGATTTGATAATTGAAAAACTGTAAATACCATTCTTAACCGGAGGGGTAATTCCAAAAATCATATAACCATAACAATTATCAATAAACAATAAAAATATAATGGAATAGTTTAAAGTTATTTCTTTAATCGTATTATAAACGACTTTCCGCGGATATAGAATGTACAATTATAAGATTAAAACCAGTTTTTTTAGCCCCAAGTTGCCGAAGGCACGGGCTTGTGTCAATATCTTAATTTTTATATATTTTTCGATTTGGTTTTTTTTGTGGCACTATATCCTATGAACATATTTTCTTTTCAATTATCATCTCTGTCTGTCTAATTAAATAATATAACAATGATCTAAACTGAAATTTTAATCACTAATTATCCAATCATCAATTTCAATCTAATTTATTTTTAAAAGGTTTAGGTAAGTTGTACTAATTTAACAAAAATATTCTTATTTTATTGCCTTGCTTTAAATGATATTTAATTTTTAAGAATGGGTCCTTTAAAATCAGTAATAACCAATTTAAATTAAGCCAGTAACAAAAATATCAAAGTAGAGATTCTAGGGCTGAGTTTAAGAGTGAAGCGCACAGAAAATTAAAAAACATGCCAAACTGTACAACTTTTTTTATCCGGTATATCTATAACTGGACGAAAATGTGCAAAGCGGCAATGACAAAAAAACCCTCACCAATAATAACGCCTTCATCCGAGGTAAGAGAGCTAGATCTTGACAGACAGGGCTTTCCATTATAATCTCCTCCATACAGGGCTGTCGTACACTGCAACAAATTCAATATTTTGCAATTGAAGTGCACTTTATAATTACAATAAAAAAATTTTAAATTGATGAATCTCAACATATTAAAGGATTTAAGCCATTTGCCTTCCAAATTTTATTTTTAAAAATTAGATTAGATTTTTGTCAATAAGTTTAAACTTTGGGAAGCTTCACATAGCGTCTTGCAGGATATTAAGCTATTTTATTACTGAATTCAAGACAAGAAAAGGTTTCAGGATATTTTCTTAAATATTAGGTACGAAGATTCTAGTATAGTAAATAAAAGGAATATTAATTAGCCATACTTGCAAAATACGAGAACATTCCTGTGAATCTTGTTGTGAACTACAGCTGTGGCCTTTGCTATGGTTGTTGTTGATGCTAGAAGTTGTGGCTGCCCCGCAGCTGTCATGCTCAGTTTCCCGCATTCTTGGGCTCATACTCCTGAAATAAAAAATTATCAAAATTAAATTATATTTGTCTAAGGTACTATAAAATTTTTTTTAGTCGAATGAAACAGATATCCATAAAGGCAAAGCTCAACAGATCAGATAAATGGACAAACTTACATAAGATTGATAGAATATCATTTAGTATTCTAATTAGAAAACTTCAATTCTTATTAGTCATAAAATTGCTTAAAATGCAGGATCGTTAATGTGAATATAATTCTATTTTGAAAAGTCAATATGCTGTCACTCTAGGTATGTAACAATATTTTCCTTAAAGTTAAGTAAAAAGAACCATCGTTATATAAAAAATTTGGTATTAAAAATGGTTAAAAATCAAAAAGAAGAAATTTAAAGTCCGGAATTTGGAAACGCATATGAAATTAATATTTGGTTTTCACCTTTTTGATAAAGGATAAGGTGGTTTAAAAACGATAGAACGACTTTAACATTAGACCCTAATCACTTTTCAATCACTTTGAGATAATAAATCACTTTTAAAAGATATTATAACGTTATAAACACACACACACAAAATTGATATGATTTGGGTTTAAAGGATGCTTCTGAACTGATTCAAAATGATTAGCTTATCATATACATAAGCCATACAAACACCCACACACATACACAAACACTCACACACAAACATACAAACACATAATATTCTAATGATCTATGCCCTTTAGAATTGTAGTTAGCTACTTGTGAGCATTCTAAGTTATTCGAAAACAAATTAAATTCGAATATTTAAAAAAAATATTTCGAAGATTTTAAAAAGTCTAAATTAGTTTAAGTAAAAGAAACATCAGAGATTTAATTGCAAGATTTTTTAGAGGCTTTACAGTGCAAACTTATATAATAATGAAGAATAACTACGCAATGAAAAAGGAGACAAGCAATTGCAATTTAGAACAGTTATAGCTAGGTTCTAGGTAAAAAAAAAACAATAGAATTTCGGTAGAAAGCTGAACCACTTCCAATACATTTGATAACAGCCCCCCATTCCTATTAGTTTTCCCCTCATCTTTAAATATTAATTTTAATTTATTTGCTTATTTTTGTATATTTGCGGGTGTGATAATAGCCTAAATTTCTACCAATTTTAATAAAACTAAAATTTACTGAAAATACTTATCTATCAAATAAAATAGATGGATATTTTGACCCGCTATAGCCCTATTTGAATAATTCTATTAATCGAATCTATATAAAATGATGTAAACCAATATAATAATAACCAAAATCAGGATCATTTAAGCAATGCTGTTTATATAAACCAACCAAGATAATATTATCATATTATAAAAATAGCACAATTGATTTAATAGATTTTGATGGTTAATCTTGCCCAATAATCCATCAAACTTAAAAAAGGATTCCATGCAAAAGAACCCTTTTGTTTTTTTATGTTTATATGATTCAATCCAATAACATGTCCAACGAAATTTTTCGACAATACAAGACTTTTTATAGCTGACTCATTATGCGAATGAAATGAAAAAATAACTTCCCTTCCGTATCAAAATCCGTGCACGTTCTAACCTATGGCCAGACTGTTCCTCTACTGTTTTCCAATTGGCTGATTTAGAAAATATGTATCATATGTACCTAGATCATATCTATTACTGTAGCTTAAATACCATAACATTTTGCTATTTAGACTACTTGTGTGTTCTGTATAAACATAAAAGGGAGGAAGATAACCCAAATGATTGTGTAATCTATAACAACAATCAAATAATTCAGAATCAATTATACCAATCTATATCCAAACTTAAAGGTGTGTAATCAATTCCACACATGCAAATAAAACTTCATTAGAATCGAAAAATCTGGAGATGATTGGGTACTTTGAACCATTATTATCATGGTACCCAAAGTTTTGCAATGAAGGTTTTGTCGATATAATCTGGAGATTTTCTGATTGTTGCGGTAACAAGTATCATTTTTCGATCTTGCTAATTATGCGGAAATAATATGATCACACTAAAGTCATAGAATTCGTGCAAGTTAAATGATTAAACTAAAAGAAATGAAATAAGAATTTTCAAATACTATAAAATGAAGAACAACACAGATAAAAATCCTTAGTAAAAACTGGATATTTATTAAATAAATAAATGATCTTTTTAGCCTAACAAGAGTTTTTGACAAAAAATACGGTGAAGCCATACAGTTTAGTTAAATGTCTTAACCTTATTCAATATATTACACAATTTTAGCCAGGGAGGTAGGTAATAGTCATAAAATTACTTGTGCAAGTAATTATATATTCCATGTTTGAATGATTTTCAGGCAAGCATTGATTCGGATTCGGGCTACTCAGTGGAGAATTAAGCAAAATTCTAAGGCATATAGTTCATGAAGAAAAAAATATTAATTTTATTTCATCAAATTTTATATGTAAGGGGATTCAAACTGCCCCCTTAAAACTTGATGGTAAAATGGGGTATGTTTATACCTTTTATATGTAGTGTACAATGAACCTCAAGCAAGTAAAAAAATCGACGCCTATTCCTTTTATTTCTAAACAAAATTCTCTATGAAAAAGGGAAGGAAATAGAGGTTACTGAAAGAAAAAGTGGTAAAATCTCTATAGTATCTAAGGGGCCACCTAACCTCCCCTTTATTCTCAACTAAATAATTGGTACTAGCCCCTGCGGTAAGTTTTAACCGTGTAACCCCTAACCCTTAATGACATTAATAATACTTGAATAAAATAAACTACAATAAGCTAGCTTCAAAATACATTTTCTCTTAATAAGTTTGTTTTTATGGTGTAGTATGAAATTAAGGGATATTGCTGAAAAAGTTATGTACATTGTACATTGACAAAGCAGTCATATTTAATATGCAATACTTCTTATAACAGAGAATAATATTACAAAACAAGGATGACAAAAACAATAAAAGCTCAAGCGTATCCGTAAAAAAAATGCATAAAATTAATTCTAAAGTATTTTAAACTAATATTACCTGGAATCACCATTTCATCATCAAATCATTTCAATAAAATAACTCTATAAAGTTAAGATTTCAAGATGTTAAAGTTTTCCTATTAGGTTTGAATTTGATAGGTCGATCTTAACATGCCTATATTATTATTAATAAAAAGAGCTGTGAGTTAACTTCGCTAAAAGATATGTTAGCAACTATTTACATTCTAAACATTATTGAAATGTCCATGATTCCAGAAAAAAATTTCATTGATTTGTTTGTTATACTAAACTAGATGTTTTTACAATGTTAAAAAAATCACCTATATTATAAATTAAAGCTTTTTGTGACAAGATTATAATCCAACCTCAATTTTAATGCTTACACATGATAGAACGAGTATATAATCTTAAGATTGTGATATAAAATTTTAACAAATTGTCCCATCTCTCTAACCTTTCAATGGATTTATTATTACTTGGATCTTACACCATTATATCACGTACTCTAATCTTGTAAAGGGCCAATAACTGACCAATAAATAACAGGGGAAATAGCAACTTAGATTTTCACGAATATCCACGTATATTCTACATCCATTGCTATCTCATTGGACAATAAGTTGCTGATTTGAATAATAACTAATCAAATGCAATTCATTTTAACCAGAGGGTGGAAACTGAGAGAATTACATTGACAGGAAGTATTACTCTGATAAATAATTAGTAGAAAAAGACAAACAACAATTTAAATACATTTAAAAAGAGAAGAAGTATGACAACATCAAAAACATTTGGAAATATTTCAATACAAAAAATACATTTTTATAACAAAAAAATCTTTGTGAGATGAATCCACAAGCTTGTTTTAATACCTATTTGTTTTATAGAAAACTTGTCTTTGATAAACTAGTGCAATGTTACAAATTTCAATCAAAACAATTCATTTTTTTAGAGACATATATAGAAAGGAGTATTCTAAAAAAACAGGATAGACGAAGATTTTATGTACTATTGATTTTTCTTGCTTCAAAAATAACTAATCCTAAATTCTAATACATAGTGTATAATTATACATTATTATTACAATGTCAATGCTTAAAAAATTGCAAAGACCAAATAATATTTCAATTTAATGATATGTAATAGTTGAATTAATTATTTTCTAATTAAACAGTTGCAAATTTTAATAGACAGGGCATTTAATATTGTAGAAAAAAATGAATAGCAACAAAGAAAAAGATTTAATAAGAATAGTTTTAAAAAAACTAGAAAGTTGATTTGGAAAAATCTAACTGCCTCTTTTTGGCATAACAGACCACTTAGAATAACGTTTTTTAAAGACCTATGTATTTGGAAAGACTTTTACAACACTTTAGAAGAAGAAAAATGACAATATTTTACAAATATATCAAACAGTCATTACAACAATTTTTCAGAAAACATCTTCCTTTCAACCTTTCAAAGTAACTTCATGCATATTTCAAAGAGACGAGTCATTGGTTTTAATTTTAATCTAAATACTTCTACTTGATAACCCGAAGGCAGGAACATGGATATATTATCAAAATTTGTAATATGAAGCTTGGTTGTTTAAGAATTCTTCGATCATGGAAAGCAAACGAATTAGCGAGTTTAGTCGTAATTTCAAAGTAACTTCTCGTATTTCTAACCCCTGCGGGGGGCTATAACCCTGCAGGGCAATCTTTAACATTTACCAAACCTAACCTAAAATAACCTATCAAAAATACGATGAAACCCGCTACTTCGTTTTCTTTCCATGATGCGATTTTTTAGGTTAGTGTAATATATCTCTTTTATTAAGTGATTTTAGTATATTTTCTTACCCCAAACGGGGCCTCTTCAGTTATAACATATAATAATTATCACAAAATTAAATAAACCTACTTTTTACACAATAAGATTGAAACTGATAATTATGTAACTCTTTAATCAGATATAAAATTAAGCAAGCAAATTCCGAAGCCAACTAAAGATTTATTTTAAATACAGGCTTTTGTTAACACCAAAGAAAGTTATAAATATTCTGAAGAAAAATTAAAACAGAGGAGACAAAGATTTAAGTAAGGTAAGTGGTTTATTTTTAAACAATATCTAAAGGAGCTGTATCAGTGGGTTTAATTTGTTTAGCTGCCAGAAATGTCTTAATTATTTTCTGTTTTTTAGCTGCTTTTATTTTGTGTGTTTTCCCGTAATTCCTATTTATTGTATAGTAATCATATATCTTAATGTGAAAGACATATTGTCACTTTTATAAACTGAATAAATATGTCTTTGCTGCGCTACTTAAGAACGCTTTCGTTCTTGTTTGTTTATTTTTGTTAAAATTTGTTTACTAGATTATTAACATCAAACATTTTGTACCAGTTAATTTTCAATAATAATTATCTTCGTCAATGATTTCAATTCCAAAAACCTGCTTAATACTAGACCATGTATTTTTCCACAAAAAAACCATTAGACTTCTATATTTAAAAACAAGAAAACAAGTAGGGCTGTTTCTCTTTGGGTTATGGGAGTAGGGTTACCCTTCCCTCCCTACCAGGGGGTTAAAAGCTGTTCAGGCCCGAATGACAAGAAAATTAAAATTGGTCCAACAGTTACCGAGATCTTAAGGGAGATCATACACAGGCAGTTATTCATCCACTTAAATATAAATATCCAATAAATAGTTTAATAATATTTCTCGTATTCATTCGAATCCGGTGGATAGGAACCGGTTCTCATCCATACGAAAAAACTATGTCTAGCATCGTATTATATCCAGCTTTCTACGAATAAAGAAATGTACAATCATAAGATTAAAACTAGTTTTTTTAGCCCCGAGGTGACGAAGCCGTTTATAATACGATGCGAGAAATAACTATTATCATACAAAAGTATAAATATTCAAAGACAGGTAGAAGAAAGCTCAAAGGGTTCACATTCACCACTCTCTCAGTTAACTCTGTAATGACGTAATATCTCGTCTCATCTTACATCAAGTGGAAAAAAAATCTTTGAAAAAAATATAACCATTTTTAAAACTATTTATATTATTAATAAAATAAGACCATTACTAAAATCCCCTAACAAATGGTACTGAATAATTTCTATTGTTTATCAATGATTTTCTCGGCTGTCATCAAAGACTATTATTTTTTGGGAAGATTATCAATAAGTATCCACTCTTAGACACGCCCTGTCTGTCAAATAGAAATTTTTTTATGTTATCAAAGTCAAAAGACTAAGATTTCTTGTGAATATTACTTTCACTAAACAATAAGAATCCATTTGATTATTCATATTATTATTTTTTTAGATAATAATCAGAAAATCAAAAGAGAATAAAAAATTCCACCCTCGTCTATAAGGGGTTAAGATTAAAAAAAAACACTCCTATGAAATAAAAAGGGTTAACAAACAGCATTGACTCGGATGCCCTTATCTTAAAATTCTCTTTTGTTCAGATTTATTCTAATTATATTAAAACGGTACATTTTTTCTAATTTAAGATTACGGAATCTCTGTATTCATTTGCAATTTTGAGAATAGTTAAATTGGAATTCCTGTAAAAGACAATGAACAAAAAATAAACCCACCCCCTATGTTCTTAAATATGATAATCTGTCATATATTGCTTTTAATAATCGGGATAAGATGGATGATGAAGATTTTAAAGTCAATATACCATCCCTTCCTGAAATCTTCTAGAATTAAAGATGAAAATACTATAGGGTTCGTTGGATTTTACAAAATACAAGAACAAAGCTTATCACACCCCTCCTTAACCAAACTTTATATTAACAAAAGGTCCCAAACATTCGGACAATTGGGCGTTCAAATAGGACCTATTGGTAGTTAGAATCAGTTGAGAACAAAATCCTAGCCGTTCCTTCTTGCCTGATATGGCCATTTTAAGATTTCAAGTCAAATTACACTAAATAACCTGATACAAACTTCAATCTTCTTTCAAAACTTTAGTGTAATTGTAGTGTGACAGCCCTAAAACAGAGTAGCTTTGCTCCTCTGACCAAACTGACTGTCTAAGAGTTTCTAACAGGAAGTGCCTTATTGTGTTAACACAAGTTGGGATTCGAACCCATTCCCAAAACTATCCAACATGGAATGGGGTTCCCTACAGTCAGGCCCCTGCGCACGAAAATTGGCCTGGTTTTGACCACCATCTCTGTCTTGGGGAGAGGGGGGAGCAGTTTGATGTATAACCTCAGCCCTATCCAGATGGAGCCTCCTGGAGGAACCTTGAATACCATGGGTGTGTGCATCTAAGAATAGCCCCTGTCCAGTTTCACCTTCTCAGGGGCCTTGGCCTCTACCTTAATGGGAATTGCCAGCAACTCCATGCTACCCATATCCTTGTCATCGGTCAGCTCTGTACAGATGGGAATAAGAGCCACAGCCCTTGCAGGGCCCTCATGAGAGCTTCCTTGGCCAGACAGTTGATTCTACGGCTAGTGCGCTTCTTGCCTTAAGTTGCTGGTAGTGGGAGGGGCTCTGTACCTTCTCCAGGCTTATTAGTGTTGGGGCTACTGGCTCAATGGGAGTGGGGGCGACCATGGCTACTCTCCCAACTAATCCATACCAGCTTGGGTTCATCAGAACAGTAACAAAACAGTCCCCCAACTCCCTCAGGTTCAGGGCATGGTTCAAGATGCACACTACCATGATCTCCTGGAGGATCAAGATTAGGGTAGGGCTAAAATGAGATGCAAGGTCAGCACAGCCACCACAGAAGAAGAGCCGTATGTGGTGGGCTGCATTCTTTTCTCAAGATGCAAGTAAGCCATACCCTGATCTTGGCCCTCAAGGAGATCATGGTGATGTGCATCTTGAACCATGCCCTGAACCTGGGAGGGTTCTTTCTGAGGGAGTTGGAGGACACAGTTGCTGTTTGGTGGACCTGGGCTGATGGTATGGATCAGTTGGGAGAGTAGCCATGGTCACCCCACTCCCATTAAGCCAGTGGCCCCAACACTAACAAGCCTGGAGAAGGTACAGAAGTATGAGAATCTAATTAAGAGGTATTTATTCAGGGAGGGAATAGTTATGTCTTTCATCGTATTATAAACAGCTTTCCGCGGATATAGAATGTACAATTATAAGATTAAAACCAGTTTTTTTTAGCCCCGAGGTGTCGAAGGCACGGGCTAAAAAAATGGTTTTAATTTTATGTTTGTACATTTTTTTATTCTTAGAAAGCTGGATATAATACGATGCTAGACATAGTTTTTTCATATGGATGAGAACCGGTTCCTATCCACTGGATTCGAATATATACGAGCAAAAATACTTATAATTTGCAACCTTTCCTTTTACTTCTTTGCAAGCTATATGGGAAGAATTTCACACTTCAAATATTAGAAGAATATTACTCTTTTGTCCATTGTCCAATACCTAGCTCCATGGTTATTTTTGCATGCTTGGCTTCCTTATATACAAACTAATAGACAAATAATTAGAATAATCATTTTAGGTCTGCAAGAAAACATGAAAAGCTGGTCAATATGACCAAAGGTGACCTTAACTACCATTTATTAATTAAAGACAAATAAAATCATTAAAGAAGCACAGTAATCCTAAGGTATAAGAAAATGAACGATAAATTGATGAACACCGCCAATTATGTAAAACAAAATTGCTCCTTCTGTAACTCTAACCTACTTCTATTGTCTTAACCACAAAGAATAAATGCAGTGAGGAGTACATCCTTTATTTGTTGGCTAGAACTATAATATTAATTTCTAATATTTGTATAGTGAGGAGTACATCCTTTATTTGTTGGCTAGAACTATAATATTAATTTCTAATATTTGTATAGGTAGGAGTACACCCTTTATTTGTTGGCTAGAACTATAATATTAATTTCTAATATTTGTATAGTGAGGAGTACATCCTTTATTTGTTGGCTAAAACTATAATATTAATTTCTAATATTTGTATAGTGAGTACGTCTTTTATTTGTTGGCTAGAACTATAATATTAATTTCTAATATTTGTATAGGTAGGAGTACACCCTTTATTTGTTGGCTAGAATTACAATATAAATTTATCATATTTGTATAGTGAGGAGTACATTCTTTATTTGTTGGAATAATTTTTTTAGTTTACTTTGAAGATGTAAGCAGTTAGCGAGATATTTAAGTACTGACAGACAGACAGAAATTCAAAGAAATACATCTTTTAATTTAGTGTTCTGAACAAATCTCAAAATCAATTTTTGTAAATCATAAGTTAATATTAATATGGACCGATGGTTTTCATATTTCTTAAATATAACATCTTTTACAGAGACAGATATTACAAGACTTAAACCTTTACACACCCCTAAAAAGGATAATTGGATTGCAATAGGACCCTTTTTATCACCTTAAGGTTAGATATACCACACTTTTCTGGGATTTTGCTGCGTCAAGTATCAACTGTTGGGAATATCAAAGGATGACTCCATGCAAATTTAGAGCCGGATCCGGCCAAAACCGGCCGTGAATTTTATAAAAAAAAACGTTTTTTTCCGGTTTTTAGGGGGTATCTGTAAATCGATTCAGCTGGAGCAAAACCGGTTGGAGGTACAAAAAAATTTACTTTACATGAAATTTAGCCAATGCAATTGCCTACAAAAATGTACTTCATCATCAACTTGATTGGACAACTCTTTCCCCTCCTAAATGTCCATTAAAACATCGGAAACGGCACAGCAAGATCCCAGAAAAGTGTGGTATATCTACCTTAAGGTTCATATCTCTCCCATCAGCATTTTTCTAAACCTACATAACCCCCTGACAATAAAGTATATTTGCATGTCATTGTCCCTATTTGTGAAATTATGCATTTATTAATCTTAAATGAAATGCCAAGGCTTTATTTACTGTTATTTAAGTTGGTATTAAATCTAAACATTATATAATATACCTAGAACTTGATTCATACAGAAATCAAGGAGCAGTTACTTTTCCACTGGAAATAAACCGGTTTTTGTTAATAAAAATTGCATGGAAGCCACTTGTTATGATTAAAGCAAAAAAAAAAGAATTATTGTGCTGTAAAATAAAAAAACTACTTGAATGAGAACATAAATTAAGTGCAAATGAAAAAACTTTTTCGGTCACATTCAACTTTTAAATACCTACATATTTTATTATTGAAAAATATATGTCTAAAACAAAAACAAAAAACTTCACTGACTGAAAACTTTTGATATAAACACTTTTATATTAATAAACATGGAAAATTATTTATAGAAAAAATGATGAAAACACAATAATCAGGAAATGCCACTAAAATCAAAATTTGGTAAAACAAGATTAGTTCTCATAAAAACCTATGTCTTATAGAGAAGAAGCCGGGCAATTTTCAAGTGTTACACACACACACACACACATACACACACACACACCCCCCACACACACACACACACACACACACACACACACATACACACACAGACAACCTCATTAGAGACCACTATTTTAAAGGTTCCTTGGGCCATACAAATAAAAATAATAAATGAAAAATAAACAAAGATTTAAATTGGTGGATGAAGTAAAAACTAGATGCCCTGTTTTTCAAGAAGATTTTAATTCAATTTTAAAATGGCCTTTTATAAATATTTGTCTGTCCTGTTCTACTATTTAGTTATCATAATAATTATCCGTTTCTATCTAGGTAAACAAAGACGAGTTGCTATCACTTCCGCATTGTGTCATAACGCCATAGTCTTCATATTCGCGGAAAGGATTGATTGTGATGTAGCAATATTATAGGTCTGATGATTAAGTTTATGTTATTTATTTTTAGCGGAAGTGATGGTACACTCGACAAAGATGTGTATTTGAGAAACATATGTTTATGAGTCAATACAAATATTTCATTCATCAGATATGTGTCACTACAATTTAGTTAAAAAAGAGAGGCAAAAAGCTTTTAACCATAGAATTTTTCTGTTCATATTTTGATACAATTATATAAGCCTGGCAACTCTTTATATGTTTATTGAAAGGCTTACAATATTTCAAAGTAAGATTTGAAAGAAATATTTAATCCCTCAAAATCCAACCAACCTAATAGCTAAATAAAAGCCCCAAACTCTGTTAAAATGAAGCAACGTCTCAATGAAATTGTTATGCTATATAAAATTTCGATGCTACACGCTTTCAAAAGAATTTACGTTGATTTAGGCCTTAATTATAAAATCAGAAATAAGGCGATATGAACCAGTTTAGTAAATTACAGATTTTAGTCATCGTTTGTCAGCTTAAGTATGTATTAACTACGATAAATATTTCCTTTAGTGTAAGAAAATAAAAGAAAAAAAATTTGTAAGAAAAGTAAATGTTTGTTTCTTTCTCTAAAAAAAATTCAAGTATAAAGGAGATGTTCTTTTACTCTCCTAGATAACCTTAGATTCTATGGGCACAGCCACTAGTTCTAAATATCTAACATTGAGATATTCCTTTATTACTGAATTAAAATATGTATCGGATCATGACTTCAATTTTTATTCATAAATTCTCCATGGTCATCACGGGCTAAAATCTTAATTCTAACAATACTCCGAGACAGGGATAACTATTAGGGTTGGGCCGGATACTTTTTTGGCTGGGCATCTGGCTGATTTCAAATGTCGGATATCTGGTATCCGGCCGGATATTTGGCCAACTACTGATGTCCGGCAAATTACCGGATAACCGGATATACGGCATTATAAATCAGCCAGATATCCGGCCCAACCCTAATAATTATGTCCATAAGTGGAAGAGCGACTACAAACTAATAAAAGAATAAATATAGGTAGTAGTTCAAGATCTCTATTCAGGTAAATGTACCAATGAAAACATAGTATAAAAGGGCAGTTAATTATCAATGTAAGTCATAAATAAATAGATAGATAGACTAAGCCTTCGGAGAATTTTTAGAGTCAAAACATTTTGTCGCTATTATGAATGGAATGAATCATATGTAACCAAACATGAGCCAATATATTCGTCTGCTAGTTTCTTTTTTGGTTGGATGGATTTTGTGTCTGACAGTATAACTAGGTTTATAAATCGGGGCCAACAAACAAGTAATTTTTTGTTTCAATTTTACTATCTGTGAAAAGCTGTCTATAATACCTACTATATTTTTGATAAATAACTATTATGTACTGTACAACTTTTAAAGGAAGTCTTATCCGTGTCTGATTAAAATCTAGCTCACGTTACAATTAAGATTTTACGCTTAGAATGCAGCTTCATTTTAATTTACTTTATACAAATAAAGTAACAGATATAATGAATTTTACCCAACAAGCTAAATTTAACAAAGTTTTTATTTCTGTTAAATTATATTTCCAAGTGTTCATTACCTCTATTTACACCAAGCTATAGTTTTTAGAATCAGTATTTCAAAACCGACTTATCAATTTAATAAAATCCTCATTCTATTTATTTTTAAAAAATAATGTTTAATAATACCACAAATATAGGTAGGCTGTGCTGTCTAAATCGCTCTCTTTAACTTACCTATAAAAAACATTAAAATTAGTATCAAACAAGGACGAAAACATAACTAGAAAAGTAGAAAAAAATCTCTTAGAAACATATAAATAGATATAGTTTGTTAATGTATATTCGCCTAATTGTCATAGGAAGCATCAAACACTTCATTTCTTCTTATATTGCATGCGCATTACAAAAGACATACTACTAAAGTTATTTAAATGGTAATTTCTAGTTGTTTTTCTACTTTAAAGTGCTAAAATACTCTCCACATGTTCAAATATGAAGGTTATTTTTTCTACGTATTATTGTATATTTCTCGTTGTGCATCGTCTCTATAAATATGCTTGAGCGACCGAAACTCACAAATAAATGTTTAGCAACATGTTTTATTGGCTTAAAGAAAATTATATTTACAAAAAGTTTTTTTTCTTCTCATTTCTTTCAAACCCTAATAAGTTTGTATTATTTATTAGCATGTGAGTTTATCTAAAGGCTGCGCTTCTACTGAACAATATTGTTTTGGTTTAACAATAAACCGCTCATGTCAAGTAACTTAATTTCTAAGGGACAACAAGTACAAAAATCTAGCTTGTTCTTTATTTTTTTTTAACAATCATACATTCTTAACTCTTTAAGTGTTATTATATTTTAAAGATTTTTATATTGTTTATGATTATTTTTTTATATAAACAAGATTAGGAAAGAGGACCAAAAGAAAAACATTAAAATATCCCAAGAAAACGTAGACATTTAAAAAATCATAATTAAAAGCAAAATTAGAAGAATGTATCATAGGTATTATTTAGAAAAAAAATCAGTGTCCAAATTTTTTTACCAATCATTTATACCTACAGAAGTGGTTATTATGTTTATCATACTTGAAAGTGTACATCAATTTATTATCCATTTTCTTATCCCTTAAGATCCCTGCCTGCCAAGATATCCATGTTTTCCTATTACACGCCAGGCTACAATTGAATCAAGACAAAAGTAAGTGCCGAGCTCTGGGACCTATGTATGGTGAAATTAGACATAAAACCATAATGATTCCAGGTAAAGCCAAAATATTTCAGCGGGATCTTTTTGAGAAAGTTAGGTTTGAAAATTTCAGGTTTCTTGTCATGATTATACGGCAACTCCTAGGGGTGAAAATTGAACCTGAAATTTTCAAATCTAATTTTCTCAAAAAGATCCCGCTGAAATATTTTGGTTTTACCTGAATCATTATGGTTTTATGTCTAATTTCACCATACATAGGTCCCAGAGCTCGGCACTTACTTTTATCTTGATTCAATTGTAGCCTGGTGTGATTATGAATTATGAATAAGCTTTATTCTCCGTTGTATAGAGTAGCTACGCTATCAAAAATAAAGCATTAAAGCCGCCACGATCAATTAGGTAACAATAGGAGATAATCCTATAGTTTGGCACTAATACAATAAAACTCTTAAAAACATAGATAATATGCTGTAGATAAACAGACAGGTAGATATAAATATAAAATAGTAGATACATGGATTAATAGTCCATTGTTCTCTTCCTAGAGAGTGAGGTAACATTGGGCTGTTTATTACACTAGTCCGCAAAGATTTATAACAACGTTTTCTCATTCGTTGTTTCAGCAACTTGTAATTTGATAAATTTGATGTTTGGTTCATTAAGTTGAGTGTCCAAAAGTATCAATATCTCATCCCTTAGATCCCTCTGCCTTTTCCTGTATCCAACTTTTTTTCTAAATCTGGAGTTGAATTTAAGAAGTGTTCTAAGCTTAAAATTAAGGAACTAAATATTACAGGGATACTTTAATGGAAAACAAATCAATCTTGCCCCATATGACATAATGCTAATTTAACCTAAGGTTGCTTGTCTAAAAAAAAAGATAATTCTAATTAATTTATCAGCTATTGTCCTCTCTAACTCTGCATGATACTAATTTAACATTTACGCCCTTATGATTTCTTACAAATGTACTAAAATGTACTATGCTGCAAAGTAATTAAGGACACATATCATAGGTAAATTCCCTTAGAGTGCCTCGTCAGGCAAAGAAAACCCCGTCCCTATTTAAAAATAATTTGAAAATTAGGGAAGGGGAAGTTTTTTGGTGTGTCATGCGAGGTTAGGTTTAATGAAACTCACTCCACCCCCCGCCCTATTTATTTTTAATTTTAAAAAAATAATATAACATTGTCCTAGAGTCTTAGTTCTGAATAATATTTTACTTTGTAATTTAAATGCCATTTACTACTATTTGTTTATCACAATATTTGTTCCAATCTTCAATTACATGAACTCTTACCTATTGTTTAGACTCGGTAGGAAAGAAATTTTATAAAATTATCTCAGTATCTCTAATCATATATCATTTTCTACATCAAAGAGAGAAGGGACAATGGGCTGTTTATTGCACTAGATCCCAAAGTTTTATAATAACGTTTTCTTATTCGTTGGCTTCCCAACTTCGGCGACTTTAGTGAATTTTGATTGGTAAGATCATTAAGTTGAAAGTTCAATCGTTTCAACTACTAATTCTAATACATTGATTTTTTTGTATTTTATCATTGGAGTTGTACATCAATTTATCGGCCATTGTCTGATCCCTTTAGATCCCTGCATCTACATAGTGTTACGAATTCGCCAAAAAAAACACAACAGAAAATTAATAAGATAATTTTAGCTAGAGAGTGTGTACTGTGTACCTTTCTAAGAAAACTACATTTCCGATCTTTAATGTGATTTATGTACGGGAGTGAATACACATCCGTTTTCAAAATCAAGGGTTATTTAGAAAAAGAGGTGAAACATGGTTTTGTAGATGAATTTTATTCTTTAATAAAAAGTTTGCTTAAAATAGATAATAACATACAATATGTAGGTGTGTTTTTCTCAATTATTTTTAACAAAACTGCACTAATCTAAGACTAATCTATTTATTTGTTTCTAGTAGAAGTAAATCAAGAAATATTAGCATGGTTGTATAATATTTTCCAATAATCTGCGACCTATCATAAATCCAAATATGCGGCTAACGGGCCTTGATGATTAAAAAAGCTTTTTGTGTGCAATAAAAATTTAAAGTGTGTTTTTAAATGTGTGATTCTGATGAAAAACTGCAGTTGGTTAGCCTCAGGGCTTTACAAGTTTTTTTTCCAATTATAACTAGTAGGGAACCTTAATTATTATACTTTTGATGGCGTAGCTTCTCTATGGTTTACCTATTTGAAATTAAGATATACCACTACCCAAACTTATGTAAGGCATGAAAAAAACAGGGAAGTAGAGGACATTGGACTGTAAATTACACTGGTACTCAAAGTTATAGCTACGTTATTCCTTTCGTTGGCTTAAAATTTTAGGTACTTTAACTATAATGGTAAAATTCTGACTTTTAAACCAATAACGTTAATCTACAGAAAGGGTAATTTTGTTTATCATCATTGGACATGATACCAATGAATCGTTCATTGTCTTAACCTAAAGATTCATGTGAAAAAAGAATTATATGTCCACAAGAAGCGTACCTAATAAAACCAGACTGAAATTGACAACAAATCAACAGTTGAAAATTCTTCAAATGCATGCAAAGAAGAACGGAAATGTAAAAGAGCTGTACTTCAAAAAATTACATAACAACATTAATAATTTTAAATGTATAATATTTTTTTATAGATTTTTATAAAATCTTGCTTTAAAAAAATGTGTTCCTGTTTTGCTAAGTGCCAAAATTTTGCAATATTTGTGGTTTAATTGCAATAATATTGGTCAAGTTTATTACATATATAATATTATTACATTATGATACCTTGTTATAAACCACCGATTAATTAACTTTAGAAAAAAACTAGGTTAAAACATCCTAGACAGAGACAAACATTGATAAAAAATATTAAAAACTAAAAAATCTAATTTACAAAGCTAATTTATTATTTGAAAACTGTAAGAACAGTTTTTACGGCTGCTACTTCAGAAATAAGACATAACCAATGAGTACAATTCTAGTTCACTTTGTCTGTACGTTTATTTATAAAGCAATGCTAAAAATAAGTCTTCCTTAATAATGTTTGGTGTTACTCTTTTTATTCTAAATAATACTTGTTAATCCCTAATGAAATATTTGTCAATGCCGAAGGGTTGTATAGGTACAATATTTAACTAGCGAATATTTAAAGATGTAAAAGAAGAACTGAATATCCTTAAATTAAAGTGTGTTACCTTTTTTATGTTTTATGAATATTTGGCCACAACTTGGTCAAAAATGCTCACAAATCAGACCTTTTTCGACCGAAGATGCTAAAACGGTTCCTTTACAAGCCCAATCAATCAGTTTTAAGATATCTTTATATTTCAAGGAAAATTGATGAAAATACTAAAAAACGGCAAATTTGGGTGTTACCTTTTATATGCACAGATACCATAAAAACGACAGAAAAAATACTTATTTTTACTTTTCTGTCATTTTTAAAGTTTGATTTTGTTAAATTGGCTATTCTTGAAGGGATATATGCATTGATTATACTGAAACATAATATTGGACAGAAATTAATGTATTTCAAAGAAAGAAATTTTGGAAAATAAGAAATTTGACCTCTATCACTTCAGAGGACAGCTGCCAACCTCCAGTTGACAGGATGTAGTTAAATACTTGTTAGCAATAATAATTAGCCCAAAAAGTAAAACAAAATTTTTTTTTAATATGGTAAAAAAATGATAATCTAAATCTTAATTTTGGGGATGATGATCTTAAAGACGCTCTTGCTGTTGGTGATGATGACCCAGATGGTATCCAAATACATGAGCATTATGACAACTAATCTATTAAACTATGGTCCGATTTTTGTATTTGTAGCATTCTCCAATCAAGAGAAATCCCAAAACATACAATCATGGTTTTTAAATTCTCCAATTTACAAGGTAAATATAGTAGTTTTTAAAAGATGTTTATATTTCTTGTTACAACTTTTAATTGGAGGCTGCTACAAATACAAAAATTGGACCATAGTTCAATAGATGAGTTGTCATAATGCTCATGTACTTGGATACGATCTGGGTCATCATCACCACCAGTAAGAACATCCTTCATATCATCATCCCCAAAATTAAGATTTAGATTATCATTTTTTTACCATATTAAAAAACTTTTTGTTTTACTTTTTGGGCTAATTATTATTGCTAACAAGTATTAAACTATATCCTGTCAACTGGAGGTTGGCAGCTGTCCTCTGAAGTGATAGAGGTCAAATTTCTTATTTTTAAAATTTTCTTTCTTTGAAATACATTAATTTCTGCCCAATATTATGTTTCAGTATATTTCAATGCATAAATCCCTTCAAGAATAGCCAATTTAACAGAATCAAATGACAGAAAAGTAAAAATAAGTATTTTTTCTGTTTATTTTATGGTATCTGTGCATATAAAAGGTAACTCCCAAATTTGCTGTTTTTTTAGTATTTTCATAAATTTTTCTTGAAATATAAAGATATCTTAAAACTGATTGATTGGGCTTGTAAAGGAACCATTTGAGTATTTTTGGTCGAAAAAGGTCGGATTTGTGAGCATTTTTGACCAAGTTGTGGCCTAATAATAATAAAACATAAAATAAAGTAACACACTTTATTTTAGTACATAAATTACGGCCATAAGTGTCTTATAATTCTATTCGGCCATAGTAAGCTACTTTATAGTTTGAACTAGCGGCTACACCCATAGAGGCCTCTAGTGGCACTTCAAATGTTTTTGTTTTTTTCAATTCAAATATATAATTTGAGAAATAATTATGTTACGTTCAAGTCTCTTGGCAAATTTTTTTTTCTATATTTTTTGTGATTTCTCTTGGGAGGGTGGTGATACCCTCCTCCAAAATAGTTATAAACCATCCTAGGACCTTAGAGAAGCTACCCTGTTAATGAGAACCCGATCGTTTCAGCGGCTAGCGAGATCCTTTAGTAAAAACACACAGACAAACAGAATCCTGTTACTTTAATATAAGGATGATTTAAGTTATTTTATTAAGATTATAAATTTGAGGTAGATATGATTTTTTTATGCAATTAAAAAGTTAAAATTTTGATAAACCCATTTTCACAGATTTTTTATGACCCAAAAAAATATAGTCTTTACCTAGTAAAACAGGGATCTTATCATTATGCCACTTCATTTAACCTAAAGTAGCTGAATATATGTATGTCTAATAAGATCTTGTTAACAGCTAGAATGATTTATTTTATGATGATTAAAAGGCTATAATTTTGATGAACCCATTTCCTTTCTACCTTAATTTAGACAACATTAGACTTTTCATAGATTTTTTGATAACAAAAAATATTCTTTAGTTTAACAGGGATTATTATCATTAAGCTACCTCATTTAAACTAAAGTAGGTGGGTGTACGTACGTGTGTCCAATAAGATCGAGTAATCAGCTAGAATAATCAACCAAAATTTTTATAAAAGCTTTTAATTGGTTTTTGCCATGATTTATTTGGGAAGGTCATACTCTGCGCTAAGTATATTTAAGATAAAATGCATTATCTATAAAAAAAAAACCTTCAAATATCAGTCTAAATTGTCTAATTCTAATGATAAGAGAAAGCTAGGAGCTATGAAGACATTAGGTATCATTAAGAGACATTTACCCACTAAGTAACAATACAGCCATTTCACTAAAAGTTCTTATTATAATCATCAAAAAAACTTTTCTACTTAATCAGAACAAAATTTAATATTAAGGATGACAACAACCATAAAAGCAAAGCTTAATAATGTAGCTTCTCTTTTATGTATCTTAACAACCATAAAATAAAGAATGGAGGGTGGGAAGACCTACGTAGAGATCCTGTAAAACCAAGTATCTATTATCACCCTTTTAGAAAACTCTTAAGATAAAGATAAAATAAAACTAGTTTGCAGAGTAGCTGCGCTCTTGACTTGTAGTTTAGAGGGTACGAAAAGAAAAGAAAAATTATAAATTACTTGTAAATCTTTCATTTAAATGAACAATTAGGTGTAAAAAGTAAAAACAATCATAAGATATATCATTTTTTGTAATTAAAAATCTAACTGCGCTACCATATACAATTGAGACTTCCAGATAAAAGTTGTTCAATTGAAGGGTTAGTTATTAGCAACAATTAAGATTAATGGTACATACAATAAGTCTTATTATACATTGTTAAGAACCCTTCCCAAAGTATTAATCGGGAAATTATCAAAAAATGCATAAGATGTTACCTATATAAGTCAAATATCAAGGGTATTTAATAGTTATTTATTCATAATAATTTTACAAAGTTACTACCTAATATTATCTATTTTCTATGCTATTTTACCATTTCAAAATTATGAACATTAGTTTATAAAAATTGTGCAAGGTCTAACTAATGTGGGTGTTTAACCTTATTTCACCCTTCAACGAGCTATTAGAACATGGACGATGCTTATAAAAGTAGCGTAGCAACAATAAATATAATTTTTTTAAATCCTAAGATAAAAAGGGTTACAGAAGAAATACACCATCATTTTTGGTGATTCTACTAAGTTAGGTAAGGTAAAGGTTTGGAGAGCCTTGCAGGGTTTTAACATCCAGCAGAGGCTAAAACAGTTTTTGGTTAAAAATGAAAAAAAGGAGGGTTTCTCTGGTCTAAGAGTTGGTTCTACGAAGTACCCAGAAGAAAAAATGCTTATTACAATGGAACATTTAATGGAAATTACTATCAAACAGGCGGTCATTTAAAGAGTATCATCACTACTGAAAAAAATGTCTTTTCTATGATCACGTATTTTCCACAAAGGTATGAAAAATGTGTTTTAAAGCCAGCCAAGTGAATCATATATTTCAAATTTAATAGCTTTGCAATTATACATAGAAAATAGATATTAATACAAGCTTTATTTTAAATCTATAAAAACATATTAGTAAAAGAAAGGTTTGAACTACAATCTTACACTCCAAAATTGAACTTTCTAAAGTATAAAGCCCAATACTTACTTTAAAGGCAAGTTATATAACCTTAGTATGTCTGACCATTGAGATATTCATAAATAACCACCAAAAAATAACCAAAATATAACTGCAAATATCAGTACGCAAGGAAACAATATTCTAAACAATCTCAATTATATTTTAAAAAACAAGGATAACAACATCCACAAAAGCGAAGCACTGAAACGGTAGGACAAACGGACATTAACACTTGTATACTTTCAGAACTGAATAATCAGAATACAAATGTATAAGAATCGAAGCAAAATTGTAAGTAAATTTCTTGAAAAACTGCTTGATACAGGATAATGTTTATGGACATACTTACATTTTTAGGACTTGATTATAGAGTTGCTTCGCTTATATCATTATACTTTGTTGTCCCAAAAATCAGATTAATCGGATGATTAGATCACATAAAAAATTTATTGTTAAAAAAGTTAAAAAATCAACATGTTTAAAATGGACTTACGGACATTCTGGCAATGATTATAGAGTTGCTACGCTTTCTAAATCGTACCTAACTACTAAAGGAATCACCATGCAATGTTTTATATCGATAGGACAATTCTAACAAGCCTAAATTAACGAAAAAAGCTATCCGTTACGGACGGACGGACCTACGGACGGACGGACCGACCATAATTATAGAAAAGCTTCGCTTTTAAAAATAATAGCAGGGCCAATTATAAGCTTAAGCATAATTATACATTAACTAAAACATTTCAGTTTATTGTACCTTTTTTAAAGCGAAGCTTTTCTATAATTAGGGTTGGTCCGTCCGTCCGAGATAGATAGCTTTTATTCGTTAATTTAGGCATGTTAGAATTGTCCTATCGATTTCAAACTTTGCATGATGATTCCTGTAGTATTTAGGTACGATTTAGAAAGCGTAGCAACTCTATAATCATTACCAGAATGTCCGTACGTCCATTTTAAACATGTTGATTTTTTTTACTTTTTTAACAACAAATTTTTATGTGTTCTAATTAATCGTTTGATCTGATTTTTTGTATATTGATTTCTGGGACAACAAAGAACAATATTATAAGCGAAGCAACTCTATAATCAAGTTCTAAAAAAGTAAGCATGTCCTTAAACATTATCCTGTATCAAGCAGTTTTTCAACAAATTTACTTACAATTTGCTTTGATTCTTATACTTTTATATTCTGACTTTTCAGTTCATACACTATACAAGTGTTAATGTCCGTTTGTCCTACCGTTTCAGAGCTTCGCTTTTATGGATGTTGTCATCCTTGTTTATCAAAGAATTAGCCTATTGCTGCTGCGCTACTTTAAAACATTAAAGCCTTATTCTACTTAAGCTTATAGTTAGTTTTTAGAGAAACATAATTAAATCCATTCTGTATATATATGAAGATTGTAATCAGATTTGAATAGTGAAACACCACAATCGCATAACTTTTTAAATTGCAAAATTATCACTACAGGACGAATTGCCCCTACAATTCCACCACAATTTTATCATAAAACATCCACTGAACATTTCTTTGCTATTATTTATTTTGGCGCTCACGAAACCCTTTGCAAATATGATACATAAGCAGAAGTGAGGACGCATCATTTGAAATGATGCCGTTTATTTTATTCTTAATTACTGCCATTCATTAGTGTGTATTCAGAACAACCACGGACAAATATACAACAAAAAAAAATATTTTTCAAATTGGAGCTTTTCTTTAATAAGAGTCCATACGTAACCGTTAGCTGTTTTCGTTAATTTAGGCATGTTTGAATTGCCCTATAGATTTCATCCTATAACAATTATGTACGATTTAGAAAGCATAGAAACTCTTTATCGTTGCCAGAAAGTACGCAGGTCCATTTAAAACATGATGATTTTTAACTTTTAAAAAACATTTTTCTATGATATTATCATCCTATCATTAGCACAATGATACCTAATACAAAAGGGTGCAATATTTAAAGGAAAGCATCCCTATGGTCAAATCGTAAAAGTGTAAGTATGTCCTTGAAAAGAATCTTGTATTTACGCAATTTTACAGCAAGTTTAGACACTCTACAAGTGCTGATATTCGTTTGTTGAATATGATAAGTATATTGCTAATGTGTAAAATTTCCAGTATTGAATGAACAGGTAATATTCTAAACCTTGGCAATTTACTGCAAATTTATTGGACCATTTTAAATGCTGGATATTTACTGAAGGGGAGTGGTATTAGGGAAAAAAGGACATTCTTTTTCAGACCATTATATAGTAGTTTTTTGTAAAAATAAAAATGTAACTGTACTTATCTTAAAATATTATAACTCCAATAGGAAAATGGTTTGGTTGGGCATTCCCTTCAGAAAAAAATTAACATCGGCTCAATGTAAAAAAAACCAGCCAACCACAGTTATTTAGATAATATGAAAAATATGAACCTTTAAATCTCGAGGTATCCAAAACAGATGCATGCTGTTACACTAGTGTTTTTGATGATTCCTGTCACTTTTCTGATTTTGCATAAGATGTATTTAAATACACTATTTGCATATGAAAGACTCTGATTTTAAAAGTAAGATAAAACGATATCAATTATATACATAAATTGATGAAAAATAAAGAGTTTTTTTTATAAGTTGTTTCCCTAAAGAAAAGCAACAATCTCTGAGTGACAGACTGTGGAACATTTGGACAGACTACAAAATACCGTATTCATTAAGTTACAACAATTCTTAAAGTAAATGAAGATAGAAATAAAAAGCATACATAAAAAAAGTCAGAAGCCGATGGTTTAAAACTATTTCCATAACAAATATTTAAAAATAGTTTTTAAAAATATATAATTTACTGTTGTTAATAGCCATTGCTGAAAAAAGCACCCACCTACCAATATTAATATAAAAGTTATAAAAAAACTACCTTTGCAATTTTGGAGTCTGGATAATTTTAACAATTTCTTTTCTACACTGCACATCCGTCTCTGACAGAGTATTCGACCTCTGGCGCACATGCACATGGTCAGGGTTTAACACAGGTCGGACAATCACATCACCCACCCCACCACCCCCTGTCGGGGACTCGACCCAATTATTGAGCGGGGGGTAGTCTTGGTTCACATTTTTGCGGGACTGGGAGCGTGCTCCCCCGCCCCCAAATAGGGAGCGAAATTTCACAGGATTTTTCATTCTTTTACTCGAGTAGGTATTACTTATTTTTATGTATTTATCTTAACATTTTTTATGGTAACTGAAATAAAAAAAAAAAAAATTATTTTTGTTTATCTAAAATGCAGCAGTTGAAATATCTCGGGAAGGTAAATATTAATTTAGTAGTTCATATTTCTTTTTTGAATCAAAATTTTTAAGCATTTGTCAATTTAAACCAATATTTTATACATTAATATAATAGAATAAAACCAATTGATGAAAATAAAAAGTAATTAAAAAACTAAATAGTAATTAAAATCTAATTAATCGAATGGTTTTAATAATAACTACTCTTTAAAAATATATAATCTTTTTATTTAATATTTAATTTTGTTTTCTATTAAGGCAAAAAAGCTGATTTAACATTTACTTTGTGTTGTCATTTTATATTTTCATTTAATTTTTATCCGCAATGCAATTTTCATCAGTGGGGAAGATTCTGTATTCGAATAATTTGGACAACCCTAACAATTTTAAAAATTGAGCAAGCTAGGATTGTCTAAAACATATTTAAAATTTTTATAATTTTTTAGATAAAGGCATAATGAGAAACATTTTAAATTGAACTACCCTAATAAAAATCTAATAATTTTGAAGAACCCTAATGTGGTGAAATATATTATGGTGTCATCATTATGAGAAAAGTTCCCATCAAGATGTCCTAAATAAAGATTTCATCAAGTGTAAATTTTCCCATGTAACAATTTCAGTTAATTTTTTTATTGAAAAATTATGAAAGGGGGCAGTTGGTAGAAATATAGTTAAAAAGGTTTTAGTAGGGACAACCTCTAAAGCGCCCCAGAAGTGTAAAAATTAAAAATACTGTTTATTATATTTAATTAATAAGATCTTTTTCCAACTATATTTTATTTTCAAAAATAAATGAAACAGAAATGACATTAATTTCAAAATTTGAAACTTCCATATAAAAGTTCATATGGAAAATTTCACGTCTAATGCCAATTTTCTATCAATATATCCATATCAATTTATGTTTAAACAGTAAAGATAATATTTCGCAATAGCCAATATTTTAAGAGAGACAATTTAATGAAATAACTGCATTTAATAAAGGGAAATACATTAATCTGTTGATATTCAGATTTTTTCTCACCATACTTATCTAAATTTTTACATAGATTTGTTGGATCAAAGGGGGGGGGGGGGCGAAAGTGACACTTTTTTAAATCAAAACTAAAAGTCAAAGGAACTCAACTAAAAAAAGAGTTACAGGTCTGAGATTTTGAATGGCATTTGTTTTTTAGGGGTACAATATGGAACTGTGAAGAAACGGCGTCGCAACCGCCGAAAACCGCAGAGAAAAGGCGAATAAAATTTCACAGTTCCATATTTTACCACTATAAAGCAACTTCCATGCAAAATCTCAGACCTGTAACTTTTTTTAGTTGAGTTCCTTTGTTGACTTTTAGTTTTGGTTTCAAAAAGTGTCACTTTCGCCCCCCCCCCCCCCCTTTTTAAAAACTTTGAAATTAGCTATTAATTTAAGGTCTACTTATGTCAATCGTTATTTGATAAGAAATAAATATACATTACATTTCATAACAACGTTTATTGTTATTTCGTATAAAAAGGGAATAACACAAAAATATATCACAAAGAAAAGTGTTAAAAAAATTTGTATCTTCTACTTTAAATACATTTTTACCCCTGTCTACCTACCAAAATTATATTTATTTTCCGAGATACTTGTCCTAAGATGATTTGTGGTAATTATGCAACAGATAAAATTATTAGTATCTGGCTACTCTATAGTTAATGTGTGTCCGTCCATTACAAACACACACCTTCAACTAAGAACATAGCCTTTATGCAAAACAAAACCACTTGGATAAATTCAGAGATATCACATAATGTATATCTTTAAGTCATATTTGCAAGCTACTAGAGGCTAAATGTTATATTTACTAGAGGAAAAATAATATTCCACAGCACTATCACTGCGCATTTAAAAGTATTGTTAATTTGAATACGACCAACTGGCTAATATTTTTGAGTGCCATAGATTCCACCAAAAGCAAAGTTATAAACGTTATATTATATTTATCTAATATTGTATGTATATATATTTATATTTCATATTATATATAAATTTGCCAAAGCAAAAAAGAAAGAGGCTATGTATTATTGTGAATTCAGTTAATAGCCATTAGAAATATGTGCTCTAGTAATAATTTGCAGAAATGTTTGCTTTTGACTGAAAAAATTGCGATTGTGGTGTTACATCTAATTTTTCCCACATAGTGACTAATTTATTTGTATGTATTGACTAAGATTTGCAAATGTCCATAATTTGATAATTTTATACTTACAGCAACAGATATTTTAATCAATTTGAATATTCGAGTTTGTGTTTATTTGGTCAACTTCTTTAATTTCCTAAAATACGAAATCTTTAATAGGGATAAAATTATCTAGAACCAACTACATATACATAAACATCCGTTTACCAAACCTTTAATATCTGTCGACTCTTACTTTATTGATTTAAAATCCTAAAGTTAAAATAAAAATCAGAAATCGAATATTTCGTTAAATAAAGGAGTGATTGCATTTAATTATACTGTTTCCATTTAATTAAGAAAGAAGGGCGTGCGGAAGGTAGGTGTTAATATCCCCAATACCATTTTTGTTAAATTCAAATCTACATTATCTAATTTTAACTTGACAAAATATTATATTACTCATCTTATGTTTAAATGTTGGGGTAGTGTCAGAAATACTCAGAAGGGTGTCCCAAAATTTCTGTGTGCTTTGCACACCCCCTGGCAATATCCTGTGCACGCGCATGGTAAGAAAAAAAGGGGCAGAGTCATTCCTTTCCAATTCAATCTTAAGAGTCATTCATTAAACTGTTAATATAATCTTTCAATTTGTTTTAAACCGAGATACAAGGAATTCTGTAAGACAAACATCTAATTACTTTTTAAATAGTTTTATTTAAACAGAAAGGAACTCGAACCAGAGCAATTTATCTTAGAACAATACTGCATTATGCGAAAAAATCAAAAGGAAAACCACGTATTGTGCCTTAAAAAATCTTCTAATGCTTAGACACAAGACTAGTTTTAAGAGTAGCTACTAGGGATGGCAATCCGTATCCGGAATCCGGATCCGGAATCCGCCCAATTTTTGGCCAATTTTGGAATCCGAATCCAGAATCCGCTTTTAAATAGCGGATTCCGGATTCTTAATTGGTAGGCTAAAATTAGCGTCTTGAGTTTTTTCTTTCAACTCCTCCTCTTTGAAGGCAAAGATTTTCATCATTATATATAATATCTTTTAAAATCTGGTTCGATTCTCGGAAGTGAATTAAAGAGAACACCAAGAACATTGATTTTTAGGACATAAGTAGCACTTAATTTTTTAATTTTCTTAAAAATCCTTTTAAAATATTGCTAGAATCCGGAATCCGAATCCGGAATCCGCCAAAATTAAGAATCCGGAATCCGCAAGAATCCGCCACTTTTTTGACGGATTCTTTAAGAATCCGGAATCCAAATCCGGCCCAAAAATTCGACGGATTGCCATCACTAGTAGCTACGCTACAAAATCGGACCAACAGATGCTTTCAAGGGGAAAATTGCAAGCAATTCATAGAAAGGCATGGACAATTATTCTCAAAGCAGTAAAAAAGAGGAAAGAAAAAGGACCACTAGAGTAAACAAAAGTTTAACTGTAAGGGTTCAGAATAAGAATAGTTATTTCTCGCCTACGGCACCTCGGGGCTAAAAAAACTGGTTTTAATCTTATAATTGTACATTCTATATCCGCGGAAAGCTGTTTTTTATAATACAATGCTAGACATAGGTTTTTCGTATGGATGAGAACCGGTTCTTATCCACCGGATTCGAATGAATACGAGAAAATTAAATCACACTTTTCTTTAATACAAAAATTATTATGTGCACATCCCTAGTCTCTGACTGGTCTTGTAATTAAGCTGTATTCTTTTATAACAAAAGGATACTTAATGTTTGCAAATTTAATAGCATTTTTTCTTCTTAACTTATTTTGACCTTTCCGCTAAATGAATTTGTGAAAGATTTCTATTTAGGCCATTTCTTAGTCTAGGAAACTTTAATCCCTATAAAATAAGACCCTTAGGTTATCCAACCTATTTTTATTTCTTATAAAAACTAAATACCCTTTTATATACTTTGTTTCTGTTGAGTATACTAAAACTTTATTTTTACAATTAATTCAAACCAGTGAGAAAATCATTAAAATGTAAAATTTTGTATAAACTATTAAAAAAGGCTAGGTATGATGTTGCAAAAATAACTTTCAAGTTATCTGGAATTTTCCTTGTTTTCTTGGAAGAATTAAATTTCTCTATCTACATTGTTAATATAAAGAAAATGTTTTTTTACTACAAGAAATTTTTTTACAGTTTCTCTTTACAGAGCCTGTCGAGCATAGAAATCCTTACTTCTTCTTTTTAAATAAATGAGGGTTGGGGGGGGGGGGGGGGGAGGTGGGAGGTGGTGAGGGTAGAATTTCTTCGGTTTGTCCATTTTCAGGTTAGGTTAGGTTATATTGGGTATTTGGGATCCCCGCAAGTGATGGGGATTGCAGGAATAGGCTCCCCAGGGCTGAGGCCCCTTCAATGAATAGGTATAGGGGAAAACAAACCCACCTCTTATTTTCCATTTATTTCTAAATAATTGATTTTGGGGGGGGGGGGGTGGCATTGCTCGATAGGCACTTTCAACGAAATATTAGTTTAGGAATCTTTTACGCGATTTTGATTCTATTTCGGGCTATTCGTTTTTAAAATCATTTTAAAATAGTAAGCTTAACATAACATGGGTTTTAAACAGCATTTTCAAATCATTGAAATGTCAAACAATTGATTGATTAACAAATAAGTTTTTAAACCTAAGTCATGCATATTACACTACAGAAAAAAACGCCAGCACAAGCAGAAAATCTACTGTTAAATTTTAGACCCAAAGTCTTATAGAACTCGTCTAGTATAAAACCCTATGTAATCAAAATCACATTATCCATCATAACCGATAGCTAGGGGGGTTAATTGCCCGAAAATATACTCAAACAACAAATTTTAGGATTATTAAATATCTAAACTATTTCCGTATATTCCGGATATTTTAAATAAATCCATCTAAATTACGATAAAATCGTCCTTTAAATCATAAACTGCTGCACTTTAAGCTTAAGATAGTACACAGAGAGGTTCTTAGGAACTTAAATTCAACAAAACACATTATTACTCTTTAAATTTTAACATATTTAAAATCTGCACCATAAAGTTTTTTCATCCTTTAATAAAAATCAAAGCATAATCCTGAAATAATTGTGGCTTGAAATAACTTATCAAATAAAAATTTAAAAATAAAATTAATCACTATTTATACTTGCATCATTGGTTTTTGAAAATAACAAGAATGACAACTTCAACATAAGTAGAGCCTAATTATTTGAAAATATTTCAAATTTCAGATCACAAAAATATAACTTTCTAGTAATGATTTTAAAAAATACTGCACTTCAAAGATTATTGTACTTTATTGCCAAAAATCTTCATAAAATGTGGACAAATAGAAGTATAACTTTGGTACCTAGATATCTCATAAATTGAATTATAGAAAAGCTGTGCTCAAAAAAAGCTAATGACACGATGTGCAACATTAAACAAATATTATCTATCCAAAATGACTAGTGTTTCCACAAAAGAGCAGAAACATGAACTTAATTACCACAGTCTACACTCCTAGACTCTAGGGACATTCAAAAGAAATGGATTTTTAATCTTCAACGTCTCCCCCACCCTTACAATTTAATTTTAGAAATGTATCTTAAATATTTTTAAAAAGTGTGTAATAATATTCCTATGTTCATATTTATTCCCTATCCCCTATATCTCTCCAAAAAATAGATAATGACTACCAAGCCAGGACCTGTACGAAGCTCCCCTAAAATGAAGTTAAGTTAAAAAGGAGAGACAGACAAGCAGTCATCAAATCTCCAAGCATAAGTGATTATAATTATTGAGAAGATTGGTTTAGAAAAGATATTTCATTTCAATCATTGCTATTTTGTAACATTTTCTATATTATATAAACACTTTATTCATGTATAATATGTATTTGAGATGAAAAATAGATGTATACATATATATAGAGAGAGCTAGTGAAAGTCAAAAATGTGTGGTCAATTTATTTCCTGAATATTCAGCCAAAATAAAATTACCTAAAATGTTTCCTATTAGTGTTCATTAAAATGTTAAATCAACAAAGTCCATTTTCTTCAATAGCTAATTGTAAACAGACAAAATGTTGTCTTTCACACACCTTGTTTGAAACCTTTTTTTCACAAATTTCCCTTATTTTAAAATTAAATTTAGATTGGATTGCTTTAAAAAGGAATCTGTATATTGGTTACAATTAGTTCCACTCAATCACAAACATATCTTCCTAAGGTGTACCATCACCTTCACACAATCTATTTGGTTGTGCTATTACCTCCACGGCACTCAATATATTACATTATCAAATATTTAGAATTGCATGCTATTAACACAGCACAAATAGCCTCTTTCCTTTCTATCAAAATTATTAATAATACATACCATCTCATTCTTTTGCTAATTTGAATTTTTGGTGATGAAAAGCGGAAGGGAATTTACACTATTACTTTTACTTCTTTCTACACGAAATACATTCCATCAATTTTTTAGTATACTTATCAGTATTCCTGTTAATAGCTGGCGTGTTTATTAAAAGCGAAGCTTTTCTATAATTAGGGTAGGTCCGTCTGTTCGTACGTCACAGACAGTTAGCTCTTTTCTTTAATTTAAACAGGTTAGAATTGTCCTATAGATTCCAAACTTTGCATGCTGATTCCTGTAGTAGTTAGGTACAATTTAGAAAGCGTAGCAAATCTATAATCAATACCAGAAAGCCGTACGTCCATTTGAAACATGTCGATTTTTAACTTTTTTGACAACAAATTTTTTATGTTAAAATTATCCGATTCTTCTGATTTTTTGAAAACTGATTCCTATTTCAACAAGGTACAATTTTGTAAGCAAAGCATCTCTATAAATAAGTCCCAAAAATGTAGGTATGTCCTTAAACAGTATCATCTATTTATGCAGTTTTGCAACAAAATTACTTACAATATTGTTTGTATTGTTGCATTTAATATTCTGCTAATTCAGTTCTAACAATCTACAAGTGTTAATGATTGTTTGTCCTTCCATTTCAGAGCTTCGCTTTCATGGATGTTAGCATTCTTGTAAATCCTAACTCCCGTTCAAGCGTAGTGTATTTTAACCACAGAATTACGTTCTAGCCTAATCAGACTTTCTATATTTCATTCAATTAATAACATTGGTTTTTACATATAGATGAAGAGTCAAATGGCTAATTTTGAACTGTTTAAACTTGAAATTGATTGCTTTGTAAAATATTTTAACTTGATGATTTTTTCTTTCATCATCCAGTAATTAATTCTCTTAGTATGTCGGTCTGTCAATAATGCTTCAAAAGATATAAATTCTTATTTCTTAAAGGAAAGCTTTCATCATATCTTATATCTAATTTTGTTATTCTTTTTATAGTGAAAACTGCTCTATGACTCATTTTAGACTTTAAAGGTCACCTCAATATAAATAGGCATTATGATAATAAAAAAATATACTGTACAATTAATATCATGTAATAGAAAGCACATTTTTTTATGATTTTTCCTTAAAAGCTAAAAGCTACAAATTATTTAGTATACTACGGATAATTAAGGAGGAAAAAATCCCACAAACACCGATAGATGGGAAATTATAAAAATGTTTCAAAATGTATAAATCTGGTAAAGATGTAACCAATGAAATAAATAATAAAAAAAATGAATAATATAATTGAAGGCAATACCAATCTATAATACAAAGTAGAACGATGTCTGTCCGTCTGTCCCTTAAGATCTCGGTAACCACTGAACCGATCGGATTCTACTCTTCAGGGTATCTACCTATTGGTCCTGTGGTGGTTTTAAGCTATTTTCTTGGGGGGTGGGACACCCCCAACCCCCCCAAAAACCAAAAAAAATCCTCCCGTTTTTTTTTTTTTTTTTTGTAAGAAATATCCTTGGTCCTTTGTAGAAGATTTCCTTTGTGGAAGATTTCCTTGGTCCTTCTTATTATTTTTTTAAAAGCGAAGCTTTTCTATAATTAGGGTCGGTCGGTCCGTCCGTCCGTACGTCCGTCCGAGATAGATAGCTTTTGTTCGTTAATTTAGGCATGTTAGAATTGTCCTATCGATTTCAAACTTTGCATGATGATTCCTGTAGTAGGTAGGTACGATTTAGAAAGCGTAGCAACTCTATAATCATTACCAGAATGTCCGTATGTCCATTTTAAACATGTTGATTTTTCTACCTTTTTAACAACAAATTTTTATGTGATCTAATTATCTGTCTGATCTGATTTTTGGTATATTAATTCCTGGGACAACAAAGAACAATAGTATAAGCGAAGCAACTCTATAATCAAGTCCTAAAAATGTAAGTATGTCCAAAACATTATCCTGTATCAAGCAGTTTTTTAACAAATTTACTTACAATTTTGATTCGACTCTTTCGATACTTTTATATTCTGATTATTCAGTTCAGACACTAGACAAGTGTTAATGTCCATTTGTCCTACCGTTTCAGTGCTTCGCTTTTATGGATGTTGTCATCCTTGTTTTTTTTTACAAATTTCACCTTACACTTTTTTTACCATCTTTTGAGGCAAAGCCCCTAGAGGCTAGGGGCGAAGCCGCTAGTTGTATATAATTCAATTACAAGCATGGTTTTATAGGACAGAGGCTGTTAATTTAATTAACAATCCTATACCTAACAAAAACATGCTAACCATTGCAGAAATATACATATATGAAATAGGGGAAAGTAGATTATCGTCCAATGAAATGTTCCCTAATGATATCATAAAAAGTTATATGTAAAAGTCAACTAATATCTAACTAATAATGTCAAAAATGAGTGTTGTAGTTTTGTGAGACACCAGTTCCCATCGATAAAAGCGAAGTTTTTCTATTAAAGTGTAGGTCCGTACATACGTACATAACGTACAGCTTTTATCATTACTTTGGACATGTTTGAATTTGTCCAGACACTTTCAAACTTTCAAACACAATGATTCCTTTAACAGTTGTTACGATTTGGAAAGTGTATCAAGTGTAGATTTTAGAGCTTCCTTTAATAATTGTTCTCCAGCCCGCGGCTATAGGCCGACAAACAGTCGAAGTGCTGCAAAAAATGTGATATTTAGGAAAATATGAATTTTACATGTACTCAGGCAATATTGTTGTCTGGGGTAATTATACAATACAGCAAAATATTTAAGTAAGAGTAAAAGCTAAAGGGGTAGTTTCACGAAATGCATTTGAACTTAATTTAGTGAATCGCATATTTTTTGCTAGTTAATAAGTTCAAATATATGCCATATAAATGTAGTTTAACCAAGTAACCAGGAAAAAATATGCGGTTCACTAAATTAAGTATAAATGCATTTCGTGAAACTACCCCTTTGGTAGGTATAATGAAGGAGTAATTAGGATTTTAAAAAGCAATACATAAAGTTTTAGATTTATCTGTTGTTTCTATGGGTCCTTTACACCTTTATTTGCGACTCATCTGCAAGAATTCTCACCTTAATAATATAAATATTGAAAAAAAGTTTTCTAAATAGTAAATATAATATTAGCTGTATTGTATAATGCATAAACAAAATAAAATTGTTAGTCGGGTGAAAGTTGTCGTATTGTTTAAAACTTAAGGGAAGTGGATATAAGAAAATTGTCACATCTTACTTTACTCTAATGAAAATTTTTGGGAATAGTCCCTTTCGTGGCAACGCCCCTTAAGGGGCGATTCGTCGTATTTTTAAAATGGCTTTTGATAGGTTATTTTAGGTTAGGTGATTGCCCATAGGGTTAGATAATTGGCCTCGCAGTGCTAGAGCCCCCCGCGGGGGCTAGAAATAGGAGAAAAGCAATCGTGAAAAAACGAAGAATCGCCCCTTAAGTGCCTATATAATATCCATTAAGACCTCGCAAATGTTTCCTGCTCAGTGTTACTGTACGTTTAAGTAAATTTACAGTGTGTTCACCAAAAATATCCTTATACAACGTCATGCATGATTAAACTCCTTTCTTAAAAAACCCCTCTCCCTTTCCTATACTTCATTACTAATATCTATTTTAATAAATGGCTTTCAACTTTAAACTAACATTTAAAGAATTGTTAACACGATTAAAAGGTATTTTTTCATTCACACATTTATCTTATAAGCTTAATCCTGCTATGGATTAACTTTTCAATTAGGTTTAAATCTTCAGTTTTCTAAAACATTTGATTTTAATAATTAAAAAAAAATTAACTTTTCTACATCACTCAAAAAATAATAAATAATGGTTATGATACTAAACCACTCTAAAACCGATAAATGAACCATTAAAACTCTCCCCTATATACATCCCTTATTCAACTTGTCCCCAGAGATCTCTACTTGAAGAAGCCTACTTAACATTACCTAACCTAAAGTAAGCCTAATAAATTCATTTTAAAAGGCATGTTAAGGTTCCACTTTGTGTAGAAGTGAAATCACCACAATTATTAGGCAAATCAATTTATTCGCAGCGCATACCCCCAAAACATCATGGGATTAAAATAAATGCTAATTTTCTGTGCACTAAGGTGGGCATTCACTTTCGCATGTTATCCAATCCCCATAGTGTTTGAAATCACAAAAATAACATGTAGATGAGATGAGATGAGCAGTTTTCCTATTATATTATATCTTATCTCGCTAATCACTGAACTGATATGGTCTTCCTTTACAGTGAAGCTTATTATAGGCCCAGGGAAGGTTGATACCTATTTTGGGGATGGGTGTCTCTTTAAACCCTCTCAAGAGAATCGCCCATAGAAAAAAAATCCACCCTACAACAAACAAAAAACAACAAAATTTTTTTTCTTCAAAACTTTAAAAGTCAAGGGTTGACTTGCCCTTCTATCACGTGTCCCTAGAGGCCTCTAGGAGCGTATAAGCAAGTAAATATAAAAGTAAAGCAAAAGAGAAGAGACAATTTGAAGGAGGTAATAATTTGCAATTTAAAAAAATAACATGTGCGGAGGTAAATGCATACCTGCAAAAAAATGCGCATCAGGATACTTTAAACGCCAATTCTGCATTGCCAAAAGCGTAAATATGTTCATACAAAAAAAAACATTATTACAAAGATATCTAATATTATTTAAGTCGATTAACTTATTGTAAATTTATAATTTAATGAAAATTAATATGACAAAAAAAATATTTTAGCGTTTTACTTTACTAACTTTACATCAGAATATTTTTTTTTAAGAATCAATAATAAAATTAAAATAACTATTACTTATATTGCTGAACTTATTGATATTAAATAGCTATTTATAAAGCATAATATCTTTGAAATAAGATAAAAAATTCACTTTTTGAAATATTATTTGTTCCGTATGAAGCAAAAAAAGGCAAATTTGAAAAGAAGAAACCTAGGAAAATGCACATAAATAATGATTTTGAGAATACAAAAGACTGTATATTAGAAACATATGCAGAATTTTATCTTTTGTACCTTTTAGAAGTCACTATCGATTGATATCTCTCAATTTCCTCCAATATCTTAATAAAAGAAAGAGGATGTTTGTCTGTGTATGTGTCTGTCACTAACCACTGAACCAATATGGCTTTAATTATTTGGGGGACGGCTCCAAATTACTCCACCCTTCTCCAAATTACTCCGCCCTTATCCTAGAAGAGGCCTCTTAGGCACATCCGCTAGTTTTTTGCTGTACCACTAATACATTAAGGCCAGCTAATTTATCTAATGAAGGTTATTAAGAGCCCTCGAGGTTGATTGCATATATTTTATTTAATATTAGCATTATTCTTCAATAAAAATATACATCTGAACTTTACTGAGAAAGTGTGTACTCCTATTGAACAAAATTAGGTATGACTGACGTCAAAAGATGACGTCTGCAAAAAAAATCTGCAATATATATTCACGTGTAAAATCATTTATTTGTATATTAGGCATCCTAACCTCCTTATTTTTCTTCTTCTTTCATTTCTTTATAAACAATCTTCCTATTCTACCTAAACCAACTTCTGAAAAGCATTCTAATAAACCTTTAACATAATATAGAAGGGGGGGGGGGGGGGGGGGATATGAGTACTCCAAGGCAAATTAAATGTACTTCTGTCTTACATATAACCAAACTAAAAACAAGAGAATCAAATATCAAGCCAGCCAAAATAATTTGTAATAGACATAAATAAATATCCTTTACAATGTAAATGCCACATGAACCCACACACCTTTCTTTACCCGTTATTTGAAGCTACCAAGGCATAATTTTAGGGTATAGTATCATTATTGTTCATTAACATTTTACCATAATGTTAAACCAAGAGAGACACAGACAAACAAAGTGAATGAAAGAACATGTATGCATGAAAAACATCAATATTACTTCATTATCAACACATGTGTTTATTTAAACAAAGTGTAAATACAAGACAAGTGTAAAAGGATTTGTAATTTTCATGCCGACAAATTATTTATAAAAATAGTACCTATTATCTCTTAAAAATATTAACTTTTTATGTGATATCTTTAAAAATCAAAAAGGATCCTATTTTGTATTTCAAGAGAAGGGTTGGGGAAAAAGTATATTAAAATTATACAAGTCTTCTGTAGATTCTAAAAAATGGATGGAATGAGAATTAAACTTGGTTATTAAAGGCCTTACGGAGCTAGTGTTCTGGAAGATAATATAAAAAAGCTACTTTGGAATTTGAATTTAAGGGAGAGGTGATTCTAAGGTCCACTAGAATAATGGTAGGATTGTACCAATTTTTAAAAACATTTTCAGTTATTACCCTTTTTAAATTCTACACTTCCTTTGACATATTTTAGGCCATTTTTTGGGAATAGTCCCTTTCGTGACATCGCACCTTAAGGGGCGATTTGTCGTATTTGTAAAATGGCTTTTTATAGGTTATTTCAGGTTAGGTTAGGTTATTTTGGGTTAGGTGATTTCCCCACAGGGTTAGGTAATTGGCCCCGCAGGGTTAGAGCCGCCCGCCGGGGCTAGAAATAGAAGAAAACTTACGGTGAAAAATACGAAGAACCGCCCCTTAAGGTGCGATGTCACGAAAGGGACTATACACCTTTTTTTTGATCAAAAATCAAGAATAAAAAACATATATTTTAATAAATAAATTTATAAGATTTATCAATCACGTATTTTTAACTATTTATAATTATTAACTTTAAAACAAAATAAAATAACTTTAAATGCATATGTTATAATGAAATAAAAGCACACAATTTAACAGAGCGCATGAAACGCTAGGTTGGTTACTACTGAGAGAGGTAGATATAAGGGACATATCATAACTTGGTTCTATACGGACTACTCGCAGTTTTTTTTGCAACTTTTAAAGTCAGCTTCAAAAGTGATTTTTACTATTAACAGCAAGATAAATCCTATTATATAAAGTAGTAAGCTTTTTTTGTCTGTAGCGAAGGATCCCGCTAACCGCTGAACCGATGTGGTTCTCCTTTAGAGTGAGGCTTTTTATAGGTCCCAGGGTGGTTTTAGGCTGTTTAATTTTGAAAAAAAAAGTCGTTGTAAGATTTTAAGTTATTTTTCTGCCCTTTCATGTCCCTTCTAATATCCCTAGATACTAGGGACGCAGCCGCTAGTATGTAGATAATAAAAATGATGATACATTAATCACCCCCCCCCCCTCATTACAAAATGTTCAGCATCTAGAAGCTTAATAAATATATATTGTAAGAAAGGGTTGAAAATTGTTTAACCATCCTACTATATCCCCTTGCCTCTAGTAATATAAATTGCTTAAATAATTAAGCCTTTTATAATTGCTGCCCTTCGTAATAATATTTGTATAAATGAGGTATCTGTAGCTAAAGAACTCTATCATTTATATACAGATTAGCTCCCGAAGGTTTTTAGCTTATAGGAGAGGATAGTTTATTTATCGCTAATTATTTTAAAATTTGGTATTATCTACCTTTTACAGTGTACCATCTCTAAATCATCAAAATTACAAAAGCTTCAAGATCACTTACCTAAAAATAAGAAAAGAAATATAAATTTTATTTAAAAGCTGGCTTTTTAAATATTGTATGAAAAAATTCCGTGCTTGGAAAAGCGCCGCAACGCACTGTGCGTCGGATTGACGTTCCAACAAAAATAACAAAAATTTTCTTTGCAATAAATTATTTCCCTTCCATCATCTAAAGTAGTACTAGGTTTTTTGTTTGATTGATAAGATTCTCGACAATCTTTAAACCGATGCAGTTCTTTACAACTTTTGGAAAGCTTCATGTAGGATTTAAGGTTATGCTATCATCTCCGTCCAACAAAAGCTGAGATACTCAGGGAGTAAGGGAGGGGACAATGGATCGAATATTCAATTTTTAGGAGTCTCAGACTTTGGGGACTGGCTTAAAGGGAATGTGCAAGAATTTAGCAGTTTCTGACTGAGTTTGGGGACTTGCGCATAGAATGCCGCTACTCGTTTTGTATGTTTTGAATATTGCAGACGGGGAGAAGGGATAAGGGAAGTGGGGGGAATGGAAATAAACACTCGTTGTGTTAGTTTGGAATGTAGCAGACGGGGAGAAGGGAGGTGGGGGCAAGGGAAATAAACAGAATAAAAAGGGGCAGTCATATTCTTGCTAGCAGCTGGCCGGGTCCAATAATCTTTTAACATAAAAATCACACCAAAAAACCTCAATATATTTCATCAAAAACAAGTTGTGATTTCACTTTACATGACGCTATGGAAATCTATTATTCAATTAACAATCCCTTTATAATTTCCTACAAATTTATTGGATTAAACTGGATTTCATGCCCTTTCTTTGATAACTCTTATATTGAATTAATTGCCCATTGTCCCCTCCCTTACTCCCTGTGAGATACTCTAGATGCTAGTGGCACAGCCTCTATTTCTTGTATAACATATTTAAGTTTTACAAGCCAGACAAAATTTTGGGTAAAAAAATATAAGAAATATTTAAAAATAAAACCATTTAAACAATTTAAATGATTTTTTTGTTTATTATTTTATTATCTCGTGTAGTTCATTGTATCATTTATATCTCCAGTTGAATTTTATACTTGCTAAAATTTTTAATAATGTAGTTCTAATGTAAATAAAATAAAAACTTAGTTTTGTTTTAGTTTATAAAATGTTAGGTCCCAATTTTCCCCTACAACTACATCTTTATCAGTAATGCAGCAATAACTTGTTAGCAAACTATTATTGATGAAGAATATTACATTTGCTACCGATTAATATTGTCTATATTGTATAAACATTCGTCTCGGATATATGGAGCTTTACGTTCGGGTGGTTTCTATATAATAAAAAATCAGAATTTTACATTAGTCCTAGCCACCTTGTTGAACTACTATTACAATGTAAATTTATGCTTGTAAATTACTTTAGAACTCAACATTAGTGCTATGCGCGAAGCAACCTAGCTTAACCTTCTTCTCTCCCCTCTATTCTTCCCTAATTTCTATCTCCTCTTTGCTAATTTTCCTCTTTTTTCTCTCTCTCCCCTCTCTTCTACTAATATCCTCTTTAAACCATGTTAAGAAAATGGTGTTGTTTAAACATTACAGAAATAAAAACCTTTTTAGCACAAATGAGTAAAAATCTTAATTCTAATTCACGAAAAGACCAGAGAAACAATTTGATTGAATTCGCAATATTTCCATCCTAATATTTCAGTAATTTAAAATAACTTCGCTTCTGAACCCTAGAAGATTGATTCTGGAAGTGGAAAATAGCCTAAAACCACAATGATAAAATTTAATTAATGTAAAGAACAACACATTCAGAATTAGGACTACTATACCTAAAGCTCACTAATTGCTTAATATTATACGATAAATAAAAAGTGCTAACTTTAAAAAAAAACTTTTTTACATATGTAAAAATACTCGTGGAAGCAAAAAGGCCCATAGCATATATGTAGTATGAAAAAAAATAATTAAAAGTTCCCTGCGTATTATAAAAACAAGGACAAAACTACCAAAATAGCGATGCTATTACAATAAATGTTTTTAAAGAGTTTAAAATTGGTATTTAGTGCAGCAATAACAACTAATAGCAGTCAGTTATTGGCAAAAAAAACTTCAATAAATCGCTGATTATGATATAAATTACATTATTCTTCAACCAAATTCCCTCATATTTAAATAAATCATCAAAACATATTTTGATTGTCTGAAGTTTAATTTGAAGTAAACATTACATGACTAAAGCTGTTAAATATCTGTCTATGTATCTGTTGTTTAGTAACTAAATTGATGTTAAAGGGGTAGTTGCACGAAATGCATTTAAACTTGAAGTTAGTGAACTACATTTTTTACCTGTTCAATGGTTTAAACTACACTTATAGGGCATATAATTAAAAGAATTTCAACTTTCTACCATGTAGTTTTTAAAATATCAAGACTTGAAAATCAAATTATTGTGATATAGGCAATTTATATAGCTTTATTTTCACCAAAACAGCATGACGACTAATTTAGTGATGTCTAATTGTTTGTTATTTATTGTGTAATACAATATTACATATGTTTGATGGCATCCTTGTAACTTATGCTTGAAATCAGTTTTCTGAAATGCAATTCATGTAACTATTCCTTTATATTTTAGAGTACGTATTTTCCATCAATATTTTTAGCATCTTAAAAAGATTTATGTATGCAGTAAGGGGGGGGGGAAGTTCTGACACATTTGCGTAAACGGTGATTATTGGCTTTATCTTTGGACTGAGAGGATAGGTTATTAGGGATAAAATCATTCTTATATGATGAATTTCCCCCAGATTTAAGATTTTTTGGATAGGCCTCCAGGTTCCGGAGCTCCAGGCCTCCAGGTGGTCTCTGGACAGGTAAAAAAATAAAAAATTTCTTATTTGAACAGTTAGAGGTAAGTTTATAAAACAACATAAGCTTTTTTTTATATATTATTTATATATTTGAAGAAAAAATTACAATCGGCCTCCAGGTTCAGGTGCTGCAGGCCTCCAGGTGGCCTCTGGACAGGTATAAAATCCAAATTTCTTATTTGAACAGTTAGAGGTAAGTTTATAAAACAACATAAGCTTCTTTATATATATTATTCATATATTTGAAGAAAAAATTACATTCTGCCTCCAGGTTCAGGTGCTGCAGGCCTCCAGGTGGCCTCTGGACAGGTATAAAATCCAAATTTCTTATTTGAACAGTTAAAGGTAAGTTTATAAAACAACATAAGCTTCTTTTACTTTATTATTTACATATTTGAAGAAAAAATTACAATCGGCCTCCAGGTTCAGGTACTGCAGGCCTCCAGGTGGCCTCTGGACAGGTAAAAAATATAAATTTCTTATTTGAACAGTTAGAGGTAAGTTTATAAAACAACACAAGCTTCTTTATATATATTATTCATATATTTGAAGAAAAAATTACATTAGGCCTCCAGGTTCAGGTGCTGCAGGCCTCCAGGTGGCCTCTGGACAGGTATAAAATCCAAATTTCTTATTTGAACAGTTAGAGGTAAGTTTATAAAACAACATAAGCTTCTTTTACTATATTATTTACATATTTGAAGAAAAAATTACAATCGGCCTCCAGGTTCAGGTGCTGCAGGCCTCCAGGTGGCCTCTGGACAGGTATAAAATCCAAATTTCTTATTTGAACAGTTAGAGGTAAGTTTATAAAACAACATAAGCTTCTTTATATATATTATTCATATATTTGAAGAAAAAATTACATTCTGCCTCCAGGTTCAGGTGCTGCAGGCCTCCAGGTGGCCTCTGGACAGGTATAAAATCCAAATTTCTTATTTGAACAGTTAAAGGTAAGTTTATAAAACAACATAAGCTTCTTTTACTTTATTATTTACATATTTGAAGAAAAAATTACAATCGGCCTCCAGGTTCAGGTACTGCAGGCCTCCAGGTGGCCTCTGGACAGGTAAAAAATATAAATTTCTTATTTGAACAGTTAGAGGTAAGTTTATAAAACAACATAAGCTTCTTTATATATATTATTCATATATTTGAAGAAAAAATTACATTAGGCCTCCAGGTTCAGGTGCTGCAGGCCTCCAGGTGGCCTCTGGACAGGTAAAAAATAAAAAGAAGGTGTATTAACTTTTTTACTTTTTATTGAAAATAGCTAGCCGGTTCTTTTAGTAAGTATTAGATGTAAAATTTTTCATAGAATTCAGATATGCAATCATTTTTTTTGTAGACCTTTTATTTTTTATGTAATTTAAGGCTTTTTTTAAAAAAATTAAGTCGATTTTAAGGTACTAAAATGCAACAAAAAAAAGAAAGAAAATGGCTATTATGAACAAAAATAGTAAGATCTTTAATTTGACATCTTACTTTTTCAATTCTGTCAAGTAATTATTGAAAAAAACGATTTTTTTAAACCCACGAGAATAAAAATTTTGAACTAAATTTTATCATTACCCAGGCTTAAGAAATAGGCGTTATATATACTGTTAGAATGAGAAAAATATTACAAATCCATTCTAATCAAAATTGAAATAAAAAGTTTACAATACCTATAGTTTATAAACTACATTAAAAGGAATTATATGAAAATATTATATTATATTATACAGGCAACCACCTTATTTTTTGAATTGAGAATAAAAATGGGAAGGGTTAAAGAGGGGGTAACTAGGGGTGACGAAAGTGTTGCCTGTACAACAAAATACAATAGGCCATTTTTTCATTTTGTATTTTTTTACTTTTTTTCAATTCTGCTTACAATGGATTCGTAATATTTTTCTGATTCTAAAGGTATATATGAACCCATATTTTTTTTACCTGTGAAATGATAAAATTAAATTCAAAGTTTTTATTCTCCTGGGTTTAAAAAAATAAATTTTTTTAATAATTACCTGACAAAATTCAAAAAGTAAGGTGTCAAATTAAAGATCTTACTATTTTTGTTCATAATGGCCATTTTTTTCCATTTTTTGTTGCGTTTTAGTACCTTAAAATCGACTTAATTTTTTTTAAAAACCTAAATTACTTAAAAAATAAGAGGTCTACAAAAAAACCGATTGCATATCTGAATTCTATGAAAAATTTTACATCTACTACTTACTAAAAGAACCGGCTAGCTATCTTAAATAAAAAGTAAAAAAGTTAATACACCTTCCTTCTTATTTGAAAAGTTAGAGGTAAGTTTATAAAACAACATAAGCTTCTTTTAATATATTATTTATATATTTGAAGAAAAATAAGGTAAATATTTTTAAGTTTATACCTGGAATACATAAATAACATTTGAAAATATGCTTATTTTGTTTTACAAGTATACCTCTATCTGTTCAAATAAGAAATATTGATTTTTTACATGTCCAGAGACAACCTGGAGGCCTGCAGCACCCAAACCTGGAGACTGGTAGTAAGTTTTTCTTTAAATATGTAAATAATATATAAGAAGAAGCTTATGTTGTTTTATAAACTTACCTCTAACTGTTCAAATAAGAAATTTAGATTTTTTACCTGTCCAGAGGCCACCTGGAGGCCTGCAGCACCTGAACCTGGAGGCGGATTGTAATTTTTTTCTTCAAATATATAAATAATATATAAAAAGAAGATTATGTTGTTTTGTAAACCTACCTCTAACTGTTCAAATAAGAAATTTGGATTTTATACCTGTCCAGAGGCCACCTGGAGGCCTGCAGCAACTGAACCTGGAGGCCGATTGTAATTTTTTCTTCTATTATATAAATGATATATTAAAAGAAGCTTATGTTGTTTTATAAACTTACCTCTAACTGTTTAAATAAGAAATTTGGATTTTTTACCTGTCCAGAGGCCACCTGGAGGCCTGCAGCACCTGAACCTGGAGGCCGAATGTAATTTTTTCTTCAAATATATTAATAGTATATATTAAGAAGCTTATGTTGTTTTATAAACTTACCTCTAACTGTTCAAATAAGAAATTTTATTTTTTACCTGTCCAGAGGCCACCTGGAGGCCTGCAGCACCTGAACCTGGAGGCCGATTGTAATTTTTTCTTCAAATATGTAAATAATATAGTAAAAGAAGCTTATGTTGTTTTATAAACTTACCTCTAACTGTTCAAAATAGAAATTATTTGGATTTTATACCTGTCCAGAGGCCACCTGGAGGCCTGCAGCACCTGAACCTAGAGGCCGAATGTAATTTTTTCTTCAATTATATGAATAATATATATAAAGAAGCTTATGTTGTTCTATAAACTTACCTCTAACTGTTCAAATAAGAAATTTTGATTTTATACCTGTCCAGAGGCCACCTGGAGGCCTGCAGCACCTGAACCTGGAGGCCGAATTTAATTTTTTCTTCAAATATATGAATAATATATATAAAGAAGCTTATATTGTTTCATAAACTTACCTCTAACTGTTCAAATAAGAAATTTTTATTTTTTACCTGTCCAGAGGCCACCTGGAGGCCTGCAGCACCTGAACCGGGAGGCTTATAGTAATTTTTTCTTCAAATATGTAAATAATATAGTAAAAGAAGCTTATGGTGTTTTATAAACTTACCTCTAACTGTTCAAATCAGAAATTTGGATTTTATACCTGTCCAGAGGCCACCTGGAGGCCTGCAGCACCTGAATCTGGAGGCCGAATGTAATTTTTTCTTCAAATATATGAATAATATATATAAAGAAGCTTATTTTGTTTTATAAACTTACCTCTAACTGTTCAAATAAGAAATTTGGATTTTATACCTGTCCAGAGGCCACCTGGAGGCCTGCAGCACCTGAACCTGGAGGCCGATTGTAATTTTTTCTTCATATATATAAATAATATATAAATAGAAGCTTATGTTGTTTTATAAACTTACCTCTAATTGTTCAAATAAGAAATTTTTTATTTTTTTACCTGTCCAGAGACCACCTGGAGGCCTGGAGCTCCGGAACCTGGAGGCCTATCCAAAAAATCTTAAATCTGGGGGAAATTCATCATATAAGAATGATTTTATCCCTAATAACCTATCCTCTCAGTCCAAAGATAAAGCCAATAATCACCGTTTACGCAAATGTGTCAGAACTTCCCCCCCCCTTACTCTAGTCTTTTGGTTACCTAATTTATTTAAAACAAGCTTCTTATCTATTAGGATAAGCGCATTTCCACTTTCAAAATAAAATTATGGATACGGCATTTTTAACACTAACCCTTTTTTACTAAGGCAAAAGAAGAATGAAAAATCTAGGTTTTTTGGTTGATTTTTACAACAAGTTGAGACTAAAATACTTAAAAAGTTAAATACCTACCAATTATTTTTTTTCAAGCACAAAAACTAATTTTAAATTCAAGAATTGGTTATGTATTTCTTTTTTTAAGAATAGTCAATAATCATGAAATAAAAGGAAATACTTTTTAAAGATTATGCATTAATATTTATGCTGAATTTATTTTTAAACTGATGATGATTTCTGTGGGAAAAATGGTTTGCTAATGTGTTTATATAAAACAATCAATATTATAAAAAAAGACTATTTGAAACAACATCTATTCAAAAGAAAAATAATTTAAGCAAAAACAGCAAAACACTATCTTTACATTTAGTAGTTAGTAACAGTTGAAAATAAATTCTAATTATATGCGCTAGAAACGTTTAATGTATCATCAGATCTATAGTATAGATGTATATACAGACAACTACATACATTCCTTTTTCAAAGACCTATTTCGTCTGCTTCTAAATTATTTTCTGGTACTTTGCTGTGTTAATATAAGCGACACCATTGGTTGATTTTCAATGACCCAATAAGAAGGTTGCACAAGGCGGTTGCGATGGGGAGATAAAGTTATTTAAACCCTTTCTCTCTCTAGTGTTTTACTCTAATAATGTAGGTATCTTTTAATATTCTTAATTCATACTCTAATCTTCTTTTAATTCTTTTCAAATTAATTTTTTTTTAAATTCATTGACGAAACCTTAGTTAGGTTTTACTGAAATGTTAAAATATCCAAAAGTAAGGGGGGGGAGGGGAAGTTTTGACACATTTGCGTAAACCTGGCACCTAAGCTTTATCTTTGGACTGAGAGGATAGGTTATTAGAGATAAAATCATTCTTACATGATGAATTTCACGAAATTTTAAGATTTTTTGGATAGACCTCCAGGTTCCGGAGCTGCAGGCCTCCAGGTGGTCTCTGTACAGGTAAAAATAAAAAATAAAAAATTTTAAAAAGTTACAAATCAACTTATAAAACAAAATATGCATCTTTTATCTTTAAATATCTGAATAACATTAAAAAAGATGCATATTTTGTTTTATAAGTTGACCTGTAACTTAAAAAAAAAATTATTTTTTATTTTTACCTGTACAGAGACCACCTGGAGGCCTGCAGCTCCGGAACCTGGGGGTTTATCAAAAATCTTAAAATTTCGTGAAATTCATCATATAAGAATGATTTTATCTCTAATAACCTATCCTCTCAGTCCAAAGATAAAGCCTAGGTGCCAGGTTTACGCAAATGTGTCAAAACTCCCCCCCCCCCCCCCCCCCTTGGCAAAACAGTTTCTTCCATTAACTTTCTTAATAAACCTAGCCCCCCTCTCAATTTTGAAAGAATAAGAATAGAACCGGTTCTTAGCTACAGTGAAAAATAATGTATAGCATCGTATCATATCCAGTTTTCTACGAATATAAAAATGTACAATCATAAGATTAAAACCAGTATTTTTAGCCCATGGTACGTGCCTTCGGCATCTCGGTATAAAAAAAAACAGACAAATATAAGATTAAAACAAGTTTTTTTTTAAATAGTCCCTTTCATGGCAACGCTCCTTAAGGGGCGATTCTTCTTTTTTTTTCACAGTAGCTTCACTTCTATTTCTAGCCCCTGCGGGGGGCTTTAACCGTACATGGCCAATTGCCTAACCCTATTGGGCAATCACCTATCCCAATATAACCTAACCTAAAATAACCTATCAAAAGCCATTATAAAATACGACGAATCGCCCCTTAAATGGCGTTGCCACGAAAGGGACTATTCCCCCCAAAAAACTTGTTTTAATGTTATAATTGTCCTTTTTTATATCCGCAAAATGCTGTTTATAATAAAATGCGATAATTAACTATTCTCTTTTCAATTTAAACTTAAAAAGCAAGGGGTAAGGGTTATGGGAGATCCAAAAGCCAATGGAAGGATTCTCCTGGCGAATTATCTTTGTTAATCAATTATTCTGGTACTTTAAGCATTTTATTATTGCATTTATTTGAAAGATTTATGTTTTATTCGTTTTAAAATACTTTTTTAAAATTAGATGGCATTATTAGTAAGGCAGCTACTCTAAAACTATGGTGATCAGTCAAACCAAGAGCAAAGTTTACAAACATTAAAATTTATTGAGTTATTAAACAAAGACGTCACTTTTATTAATTATGGTCTATATCTCAAAACAATTGGATTAGTTGTCCTTTTTTTTACAGATATGTTGCAAGGTATTTTGTGTTGCTCATAGATCTATTTGTTCTTGTTTAAATTAGGGTTGGCAATCCGTATCCGAATTCGGGATCCGCCCAATTTTTGGTCAATTTTGGAATCCGAATCCAGAATCCTTTTTTTAATAGCGGATTCGGATTCTTAATTGGTAGGCTAAAATTAGTTTTTTCTTTCAACTCCTTTTTGAAGGCAAAGATTATCATCATTATATATAAAAATCTGGTTCGATTCTCGGAAGTGAATTATAGAGAACACCAAGAACATTAATTTTTAGGTGATATGTAGCACTTAATTTTTTGAATCTTTTTAAAAAGCCTTTTAAAATATTGCTAGAATCCGGAATCCGCGGGAATCCGCCATTTTTTGGAATCCGGTCCAAAAATTTGACGGATTGCCATCCCTAGTTTAAATTCTATCAGTAAAAGCCCACTAAACAAATAGACAATTTATTTTCCTATCTTCTATTTCAGTAAAGTCATTCCTACCTATTTCCCACCCCCCCCCCCCCCTTATACTATCCTGAGAAACTAATAAACAATTAACCAATTTACGATTTCCGGCAATATTATGTACTTAGGTAGGGGTGGGGTTTCTCCTAAGAAGAAAACGCATCTAGTTTAAAATAATCAGTCTGTAACTACTACAGAAGAAGTACTTTAAAATTGACTCACTTTGGGGTAATTAGAAGAGACCAATCATTTTTGCTATATTTTTGTTTATGGATATTTTTGTCCTTGTTTTAGGCTATAAATGCATATGAATGTTTACCGAAAAGAAACCAAAACAATAACAAAATAAGTAGTTTTTATCAATTTTTCATGTATTGTAAAAAAGTTTACAAGCTAGATTTTATAACTTTGTTATTTGAAATAGATTGGAGAAGATGATGCATATAATACAGTACCTATTATTTTGTAGTTAAATGGTTAAATGTGAAATTGTGCACTAAACTTAGATAAATTTAGGAGGAAGAAAGAATTGTCGATTTTAACAGTCTCAAAACTAAGATTGAATGAAAGTAAACTATTATTCCCACCCTTTGAATCTAATTTGTGGAATTCTGCCTTTGCTACCTTGATAATTTTTGGGAGAAAAAAATGGTTGTAGATTATTCTATCCATCTTAGTCCTCAAATAAATGGAGAAATGGGTGTATTAGTGAAATAATTAGGAGTGTAGAGGAATGCGGTCTCAAAAATTGAGGAAGTTAAACGAATTTTCAACCTAGGGGTGATACTGATATGTTTACACATTACTGCCAATACTCCTAAACGAATGCAAATAACATTAAAGATAGGGGAAATTACTGAATTTATCACTTTATTGACTTGCAACTGAGTTGTAAATATCAAATCAAAGATTTATATCTTAAGATACTATCCCCTCCTACTCCCCTATCTCCCTAGCCTAAATCCTGCCATGGACATTAGACATTTAAAAGAATACTACAGAAGTTTGGACATACACACATACATCTAACTACTTAAGTACATAAAAGTATTACTTCGTTATTTTTCTTTTTTGTTCTGTCATTATTTGAACTCCAGATGTAGAAGTAGCGGATACAATGAATTAAACCATACACAGTTGGGTCATGAAATAGAAAGCAAGAGTATTCAATTGCAGGAAGGAAAGGGACAATGGGCTGTTTATTAAACTATTCCAAAAAGTTTTATAATAACGTTTTATTATTAGTTGAATTAACAACTTTGGGGACTTTCTATTGAATATTATTTAATTAATAAAGGTGAGTGTCCAAACGTTTCAACCATAAATTGAAATCAACACAAGGGGTAATTTTGTGTATTGTATTAACATTGGTGATGTACATCTATTTATCGGCAAATGTCTTATCCCTTTAGATCATTGATTAAATTGACTTCATAGATTACTCTAAAAAATAAATAATTGAACTTTAAATGGTATTGTTTATTGCCGTAACTTTTTAACTTTAATATTGCCATGCTACGGCTGAACACTAATCGGAAAAAAATTCTCCAAAAATATCCTAGTCATACTAAAGCAGAAAACTTAATTAAAATAGACATTAAAGAGCATTATCTAAACCTAATTTAAACAAGGGTTACATTTATAATAAAACCTGTAAGAAAACACAAAATAAAGATAATCTAAGGCATTATTAACTTTTTAGTTTGTATTTTAAGTTTAGTGTTCAAGATTGTGGAAAATGTATATACATAAACAAGACGACATGTACATAAAGGGTTAGAGAGTCAATGATATTACGGAAAAGAACATTAAAGCGAAAAATCTACCAAATTCCAAAACAGCAATGGACATAATTCTAAGCTTCTCAATGCCAAAGGAATATCTGTGAAATTGAAGGGTGTTCTTTATGTAATTTTTATTTTTGCTTTTAAAAACTTACTTTTTAAAAATAACAATATTTTGTTATTGATGCGCCTTTTAAAGACATGTTTTACCTTATTTCTGAAATTAAATAAGCTAAAAATGATAAAATCCATCGCTATAATGCTTCATTTTGGGAGGGAAAAGGTAACGAGGTGAAAGGGCAAAGAAGAGTTGAAAATAATAGATCAATAAATTAGATCAATTATCATTGATAACCCAATCTATTGTACCCTAGGCAACTAGATTTTCATTAAAATTAATCAGTTTTGAAAATTACAACAAAATAAAAGTAAAGTATCATACAGTCAAAGAGAGAAAAGTAATTTAAAACTTACCAAGAAGGGAGGATTACTTTCGAATTAGTAGCTTAGGTAAAAAGGTATATTGGCGATTTTTAGTGGAACCCTTAGGTTCATTATTTCAAAACATTTCTATTAGATTTTCAAATTAGAAAGAATAATAAAACGGGTCAGTAAGGAGAGAAAAATTAAGCTATTTCTCTATTGTAGCAACTCCTAAAGAAAATGAAAGTGCCCTGAGTTTAAGAAAGCGTATACAAATGCAAAATGTAACACAGTAATAAAAATTTGAAAGAGAAAAGTTTTCAAAAACAAACTTCCTTTTTAAAAAAAAAAACTTGGGGCTCAGATTTGAACGAGTAGGTAAGGACATAAAAAATGGAATACAACTACCCAAAGACTTAATTTTTAAACAATCCAAGAGATTTTTTATTTTTCTAAATATTTTTTTTGTTCAAGTGATTTATTCAAAAGCCATAGATATTAAATAACTATGGCTAACTATTTAATTAGTCAATCTTTATGTTTTGTTATTTATAATGTTTTATAAAAAAATTATTTCTGTGCACTGATATTTGTGGGTGTTTCCACCCTTGTTTCATTATCCCTATTTATAACTAGCTAATTATGTACCAATTTATTTTGTCTTATAGATAATATTTATATTGACTTATTACTTATTTCTAAAAATACGTAGGCGCCTTAAAAATAACTTAAACCTATTTACATGGGACAAAAGTGTTCCCATTTATGGCCAAGTATTTCTAATCTTTAAACACAAAGACATTTATAGTTTTGCGTTCATATAAAACAGATAATTTTCAACAAAAAAATGTTAGTGAATCTAGGGATAAGAAAATGGAAGAAAATCAATTAATGTACCAGGCCCTTATTTATAGATAAACCTTTAGTATAATATTTTTGATGGAAAAGTTTTGACTCTCATACTTTGTAATAAAAATGTTGTTTGTACTGCAAAAACATACCAACTATGCACAAAGAAGCATCCACATTTTATAAGAAGGGAGGGAACAATGGAAGATATTTTTATCTAACCATAAACTTCCTTATGTTTGTACGGTATAACAAACATTGTATTTCATTTCATACTTGAAGGTAGATTAATTTTTTGTCCATTAACCCATCCCTGTACCCCTAACGTTATAAATATAACCATTTGCATATTCTTAGAACAGGTGTAGGTAGGGAGATGGATAGAAAATAATTGAAAGGACAATCTAGTTTTTAAGTTTGATTTATTTAAGATAATAAAAGAAAAATACATTTAGTATAAATAAAGTTAAACTATAATACCTAATTAAATTAACAGTGCTTTATTACAAGTTTTAGAGGCCATATTTCAATTTCCCAAATCTCTAAGCAGTACATTTAGTTCTTCAATTTTAAATATTTGGAGTTTATCTTTTTAAATCAGGGAGGAATTGGAAAGATTGATACATTAATCTAAATCGCATTCTTCCCCCTTGTTCATATCAGCTGTCATAGCCAAAAATTCAATCCCAAATATTAGGGGTAGATTATTCTAGTGTCCCTTGTCGTATCCCTGTAACCCTGGTCTCCAACACATTATGCTGCCACCCAAAAATATGGTTTTCATTTTAGTAATGCTCCGTGACATGACAGCTTATGGGATGCTCTTCAAATACAACATAAAACGGACTAGAAAACAATTATGACTCGAGGCACCAAATTTAGATTGTATTTAAATGATAATTAAATTTCTCGTATTCATTCGAATCCGGTGGATAGGAACCGGTTCTCATCCATACGAAAAAACTATGTCTAGCATCGTATTATATCCAGCTTTCTACGAATATAAAAATGTACAATCATAAGATTAAAACCAGTTTTTTTTAGCCGGTGCCTTCGGCACCACGGGGCTAAAAAAACTGGTTTTAATCTTATAATTGTACATTCTATATCCGCGGAAAGCCGTTTATAATACGATGCGAGAAATAACTATTATAACATCCATCAAGTTAGACTTTTCGTGTGGGTATATTTTTTTGTATTTTGGAAACAAACTCACTTGTTTTTTTCAGAATTTTTCCTTAACAATTTCGACCGTTTAGAATCATCACATAAGACAAAATTATTGTCCGAATTTTAATTAGTATAACCATATATGTAGTCAAATTTTAGCAAACTTTCGACATTGGACAGCAATATTGGCTTTAGTTAAGAAAAATAAAATAATTCATATTGTAATAAAATCCTAACATACTGTAAATACATATCAATCGCTACTTCTTAAGCGAAATGTTTATATATTATGTAAAAACACCCATTTTTTTGCTTATGGGCTGCGCGCAAAGGCATTTTAAGAAATATTATTGTAGTCAACTTGTCATGAAAGTGCATAACTTAGAATAGTGTAATAGATAATAGTTCAGGTATTCATCAAAACTAGGGATGGCAATCCGTCAAATTTTTGGACCGGATTTGGATTCGGATTCTTACAAGAATCCGTCCAAAAAAATGGCGGATTCTCGCGGATTCCGGATTCGGATTCCGGATTCGTATCCGGATTCTAGCAATATTTTAAAAGGCTTTTTTTTAAATAAAAAGTCCTAAAAATTAATGTTCTTAGTTTCTTCTATAATTCACTTCCGGGAATTGAACCAGATTTTAAAAGATATTATAATCTTTGCCTTCAAAAAGGGTAAGTTGAAAGAAAAAACTCAAGACGCTAATTTTAGCCTACCAATTAAGAATCCGAATCCGCTATTAAAAAAAGGATTCCGGATTCGGATTACAAAATTGTCCAAAAATTGGGCGGATCCCGGATTCGGATTGCCAGCCCTAATCAAAACAATAGAACATATAGCTTTAAACTTGTTTTGATAAAAATACTTAATATTTCTGGCTTAATTTTTTTGATCGTATAGTTGTTCATGATTTTTTAATACTTCTTGTGAAAATGTCTATAAACTTATGCGATATGGCCATATTTAGCTGATTATAACCAGTGAAATGAAAAGCAAAGGAATCTGACTCCCAAAGTAATACATTTTTAACAAATCTTGTAAATTCTCCTCTGTAACCCCTTCTCACTAACCATAATTAATTTACTAGTTGGTTTATTAAATTAAGATTCCTTTACCAAAATATGTATTATACAAATAGTAGTAAAATATTGTAGTAATTAACAGAAAAACCACGTACATTTAATTGGGAGTTAGGGAGGGGTCAATGGATCGAATATTTAATTTTTAGGAGTCTCAGACTTTGGGTACTGGCTTAAAGGGAATGTGCAAGAATTTAGCAGTTTCTGACTGACTTTGAGTACTAGCGCACAGAATGCCGCTAACTCGTTTGTTAATTTTGAATATTGCAGACAAGTATCAATAAACTTAATTTGTTATGATGTGGCTGGTTTTAACAATTTTTTTCTCTCCAGAAAATATCATTTCATAGATAAAAACTTTATTGTGTTAATTGTTTAATAAACAATCTCAGAATCCAATTAAATTTTGGGTTATGGGGCTATGGGTTGATTGAATGGTTACGTCAGTCTGATGTGCTGGTAATATAATTTTCAAATGAATGTTTTTTTCTTGGAACTTTCTTCTTATTTTATTGTTTTCTGTATTGTATTAACTCTCCCTTTAAAAAAACTTCCATATTTTCTGGATTAATCTGGATTTCAAGGTCTTTCAGCAAATACTCTTAAATTGAATTAATTGCCCATTGTCCCCTCCCTTACTCCCTGTACATTTAATCATAAAACATACAAAAGAGGAAATGTTAAAACAACAAAGCACATATAAACCTAAAAGTGTTGTTAAAAAACATCAAGGACAAGTTAATAAACCAGTGCTCAACAAAGAACAGTAAACTGTATAACAGTAAAAACATTCTAATTAGTTTCGTGACCTCTAAGACTGTTAAAATAGAAAAACTTGAGATTCATTCAGAAATGTAAAATTCAAATATCATTGGATTTTAAAGACAAATACCAGAAAATAAGATTATCCCAAATAATTTTAATTTACACTAATGGGCAAAGTAAATAGTAAAATCTTAATGATAATTGGAATCTTTACAGAAAACTTCAAATTCTATCATTAACAGCAACTGAGAAAATAGGGTATCCCCCCAAAAGTTTCCGAGATATGGACCGATGTTTAAGACATATAAAATAGCTTTTACAAAAAAAGGGGGATTCTAATTTTGTAAAATGAAATAAAATAAACAATTAAAAGTTTCCTTGTTTCGCAATAAAGTTGGTAATGCTTGAGAAAAAGCATCTTTCCCACACAAACAAAACAACAACAACGAATTTATCCGTAGGAGAAAGGCAAGAGAGAGAAGATATTAACTAAAGAGAGAAAAACAAACTAAAATGGGGTAGAAATTAATTATAAAAGGCAATGTGCAAAAATGATAACTAAGATAGCATGGGGTAAAAAAAGAAATAAACGGACAGTATTGGATAACAAGGAGATAAAAAAGAAACAGAGAAAAATGAATAGGGAAAGAGAGATAAAGGGAGAAAGATTGAAAGAAAGAGAGAGAGAGAGAGAGAACAGAAAAGGAAGAAGAGGTCCAAAGAAAAAAATTAGAACCCAAGAGTCAGGAATTATGTTAAAAATTACTGCTAACATCAAACTTATAGAGCATCTACGCTCAACTAAGGGAAGTAAAGGTGGTTGGAGTTAGACAATTGAATAGAAACAATTTCATCTAATGGCACGTTCCTCAAAGTGTCTTGAGAGAACTGAACACCCCCAAGCCCCCTATAAAATAAATTGAAAATAAGAAGGGGTATTTTTTCTTCAGGCTTAATCTTATTTTTTAAAATAGGGGAATGTGGCAGGGTCTAATGTGCTCGACTGGACACTTTCAGAAAAATCTTCCAACTAATAAAAAAATGATAACGAAATTTTCACCAAGTTCGGCAGAAATTAATTAAGAGAAATAGCAATACTTTCATTCATGGCATTTTATTTCTCCCAGTGAAATCAAAACAATTTTAAACTGTAAATAAAAACAAAAAGGTATTTTTTTTTGTTTTATAATAGTTTTGTATAGAAATGCAAATAATATTTAAAGGCTTAGGTATTGCTCAAACCTTCAGCTAAAATTTTGAAAATCATGTATAGCATCGAATAACAAACAATTTTCCACAAATATTAAAATAAAAATCTTAAAATTAAACCGAGTTTTATTAACCCGGGCCTTTGGCACCTCAGGGCAAACAAAACTGGTTTTAGTCTCCTATAATTTTCCATTTTAATATCCGTGGAAAGCTCTCTATAGTACAAAGCGATAAATAAATATTTCTGACATAATTTTCATTTTGAAAATAACTTAACTCTTTGTCTTCCCTGTGACTAGCTAAACTTATTGCTTACCTTTTATCTTCAGATTTCTCATCCTCCCCCTCCTCGTCATCTGATATCCTAAACAAGTACACATACATATCACTATATATAGGGTAGCTGCGCTACTAAAAAATATTATTTTATGAATAACTTGTTAAGAGATGGAAGGGATATTGGACTGTGAATTAAACTAGTACCAAAAGTTTTATAACAATGTTATCTTTATCGTTGGCTCAAAACTTTGGACATTTTGATTGATTTGTGTTTGGTTGATTCCAAACTGGACAACTAACAATTGTGATCTATAGAATGGGTATTTTTGTTTATCATCACTAGGGATGTACATCTATTTATCGTCCTCCATTGTCTCATTTCTGGACATAAACTTAAAATACGTTAAAACCTTGAGATATCAGCTGAACAAAGATTGCCTGTCTTTATTTTTATTATAAATCTTAACATTACATTTATACATTTTTATTTAAAACAAAGATTTCTGCTTTTTCATGTCAGTTTACAATGAACAAATATCAAAAGAAGATTTGTTTTATTTCTCCAAAATAAAACTTTAAAACCAATGATGAAAACTTCCATAAAAGCGTAACTCAAAACTAAACCTGGCAATAATAAGTCGTTGTAATTTTTGGACAACACTTATTAGAGGCTAATCACTCTCTTCTATTTCTTGGCACATATTTTGTGTGTAAATTGTAATGTACAGTATCCACGCTATAAACATTTAAAAACATAAAAATAATGAATGAAATACCCATTTCCATATAAGCAAAGGAAACGACTAGATGCAAACAACTCTTTTTTTGTTAAACTTTTGTAGAAAAGCTTTGCTTTGACAAATATGAAAGAAGGATAATATTATTCTTTAACAAAACTGAGTAAAAAATATTAAAATTACATACAAACACATAAACATTAATGCCAAAATAAAAGTGCAATCCTTTATGTTAATTTTTTTTAACCAAGAAAAACATTTTTTAAACAGATACAGATAGTGTGATAAAAAAGTAAGATTAAGATTTAAAAGTATCATTGTGTGATAAGAGTATTTTCCCCAAATTTTCCTAAGTTGTGTAATAAAATCTTTATCTGTATAGTATTCCAATATGATCCCTTATAATTAAAAATAATCAAAGAATGAATTAATTTCTACCACGCGATATTTAAACAACATAAAAAATTAGCCCATGTTTGTGATTGTTAAAAAAAATCACAATTAGAAATCATTTAATGGCCGTTTTGTTGATTTGATGAAATAGGACATATCTAAATAACAAGACAATGTTCTAAACTCTAGCCATTTTGAAAACTACATGGTATAAAATCATAATTAAACAGAAAAAAACATTGGCTGATTTATATGCTCTTTGATATATGAATTGTTAACTAAATATTTATTTTTCTTTACACATTAAGCAGTATATTGATCTTGTTTTATTAGTATTTTTGAATAAACATTACAGAGGTCTGCCTACATTGACAAGAAAGAAATGTTGTATTATTGTATGAAAGTTGCAACATATAATTATCTTTGCCATTGTTTAACATTCATAGATGGATAGATAGGGGATGGTTTAATTTATTGAAAACAGTAATCCTTCAAATGTTCTTAAGTTTAAGTTTGGATTATTTCTAAAGCACAAAACTTTGATAACTATATTTTATGTTGACAAAAGTGGTAGAAGAGCTCAACATATGTCTCGTAAAAACCTGTGTTTTAAGACCATCCTTGAAAGCAAACAATTCATTTCTGATTTTAATCATTGAGAAAGGAGACATTGAACTGCAAATAAGACTAGTACCCAAAGTTTTATGACCACGTTATCTTTTTCATTGATTCAAAAACATTGGGTGGTACTTAGGGTTGGTCCGGATATCCGGCCATTTTCGATATCCGGCCGGTTAACGGATATTGAAACTATCCGGATACCGGATATCCGGCTGATTTTTACTGCCTGATATCCGGTTATCCGGCCAGATATCCGGTAATTTGCCGGATATCGAGCGTTGGCCAGATATCAGGCCGGGTACCGGTTTTGAAACTATCCGGATACCGGATATCCGGTATCCGGCCAAAAAAGTATCCGGCCCAACCCTAGTGGTACTACTACTCATATTGATTTTCAATGGTTGACTCAATACTTATACTACCCAAACTTTTCAACAAAAAATTTCAATCTGCATATTTTTATTGGAAATATACATTAATATGTCGTCCATTGTCTTTTCCCGTTAGATTCCTGTGTTAAAATGGGGGTTTTCAAGTATGCATATTGCATATGTGTAATATTGGGCTGTAGTTCATATGCCATGAATTGTAAACATAAAATCCTAATTACCTTTCATATCTAGATATGAAAAAGCAAAAAAACTGAGTGCATTTTCCTTTTCCTTGTTATGTCAAATTAAAAAAGGATGGTAACAATTCAAATACATTTCAGCGAAGCTAAGATTATGATATCATATGTAAATGCAATACATCCATATAAAAATGAGAAAAAAAACACTACAAATATGGTGGTCTCAAATAGAATAATAAATAAATATTGAGTTCCATTACAATTTTATACTTTTCACCAGGAAATGATTTATTATTATGCTTCAAAGTTGTGAGAAATTGGCATATTATTTCATGTCAATCTTGAAAAGTTTAAATTGAGAAAACAAAAATTTGGGCGATTTTCCTCATATCCCACATGGACCACAGACTTTTAGAAGAAAAATTAAATTTTTCCAACAGCTCCTGTCATACAGACAAACTAACACAGGGGTGTATATTTTGCACAAGATTCAATTTTTCCCCTGCTGCAAACTTTTTAGGTAATTTTATTTCCCTTTTTAGTTTTTTCCAGCAAGGAAGGGGATAAAAAGGAAAAATATTTTAAGAACTCTTTATTTTATTCATATTATGCCCCCTTCCACATATTTTGTAGTTTTTTTTCACCAAAGAGGGGAGAAAAATAGAAAAAATGCTTTCAGTCCTCTTAATTTTCACATTTTTCCCCTCCAACCCCATATTTTTTTTACCCCCCCCCCCTTCCTCAGCAGGGCCAAGTTCAAAAATATACACCCCTGAACTAACGTAAAAACAAAAATTGTGGAAAAGATTTGCTATTAATATAAATTATTTCTCCCATAATTTTGAAAGGGAAATAATAATGATTTTTATTTTAATACAAATAAATGAGTGAGAAAATAAAGAATAACAAAGAAAAAGAATAAACACTTTAATGTCCAAGTTTTAATTGCAATTTAATAGGACAATTACTACCTAGGGATAGAATAGCTAAAGATTAATATTTTCCTTAATATTTTTTTGTTAAGCACTGTACTTTTTAGATTATAATTATGGATAAAAAATCTATCAAAAGTTTATCTATTTATTCTTTTTATCTATAAAGCTATTCATCTTAACAATCTATCTATGTATGACATATGCATGTACTTATACTCAAAGATCATCATACAGTCATATAAAGTTAATCTACCTATATATAGGTCTATCTACTAGCGACTTAAAATAATAATAATACGCCCCTTGAAGCCTTTGGGGGCACTTGGGTTGGGGAGGGGGAAATCCATCCACCCACCCCATTTTCAATTTTTGTTTAAAAAAGGATTTTTTTTTGGTGGGGGGATGGCTTTTTTATAGGGGGGAGGTATTTTTTATAGGGGTATTTCTCTTGGTAGGATTGTAGTACCCTAAAGCTAAAATAGCTAAAAACCTTCCCAGAACCTATAAGAAGCTACTTTGTAAAGAAGAACCATATCGGTTAAGCGGTTAGCAAAATCATTCGGTACAGATAGACACACATCATGTTACTTTTATATAAGTACTAGCGGCTGCGCCCCTAGCATCTAGGGGCTATATATTCGAAGGAATATGAAATGTCAGAAAAATAGCCTAAAACCATACCAAGACTTATTTCTAAAAACGAATAGCCTAAAACCATCTCAGGGTATGTAAGAAGCTTTACTGTAAAGGAGAACCATATCGGTTCAGCGGTTAGCTAGATCTTTCGTTACAGACAAAAAAGCATAAAACACTTTATATATTAGGATAGAGTAGCTTTGCTACTAATAAATATAATTTCCTACATATCTTGTTAGGGAGGGTGGGAATATTGGACTGTATTCTTTGCAACAGACATCCTGTTACTTTTATAAAAGGATAAATCTTTATACCTGCACTCGAAGTCCATCATGCAGTCATCTGAGGCAAGGCTGGAGAGCGTATCTGCTCTGGATCTGAGCCTGCTCCTCTCAGAATCATCATTAGTAACCTATCCAATTTTAAATATTACTTGTTGTCTTGATTACCTACAGTGTTTGTTTTCATGTATAGGAATGAGATACAACTATAGGAAATTATTTTGATATGTAATACAAGTCGTAGTAAATTTCAAATTATCCCCCCCCTCCAACCTTAAGTGCCCCTAGCGGACTCTTGGGGCGTTAACGCTAGTAGGTATAAGATTAGATAATGCTAAAAAATGCAATATTTTTCCTGGTCTCTTATTTGATTGGTCAAGGAGAATTTTCTTAGATTTTGATGATGTTGGACATGTCTTCTAGGACTGGAGGTGGGACTGTCATGAGCTTTCATCAGAACCTTACCAGGAATACCACTGGCTGTTCCAGAGATACTGCTAGCCGTTCCAGGAATAACTTTGTCACCGGGATAACTTGTTCCACTTTCTTTGGGCTGAAAAAGAAAAGAAATATTATTGTATTTTAACAATGTACAGAAAAATAATAATGTGTTAATAAAAACAAAAAATAAAACGAATTTTAATTATACGTAAAGTTTTTTTTGAAAGCCAGAAAAAAAGAAAAGATATAAAATTTTTTGGGATGTAAGTGGAAATTCTATCATAAAAGAATTACCCCTAACTGAAAAAGCTTGTTAAATATTTACTCAACTACCTACCTACATTATTAAACATTAAAATGCATAAAATTAACTTTACCTTGTACTCCTTTGCATTGGAGTCATCCTTGCCAGCCAATAAGGAGTCCAGTGTTGAGAATATACTTTCCTAAGTATAATATCAATATTTTTTTCTTTCATCAATAGGTATATGAATTTTCTAATTTTCTTAAGACAAAAAAAAGTAACATGAAATATTTAACTCTGTTTTTTTAGACTTTTGTACTTATGTAGGTATTATTTACTGATTTATGTTCTTTTTTTCTTTACAGGGCGATTGAGAATGAAAACTTTAGTTTTGAAATATTTATTTGGCAAGTACAAAGATGTTAGCTGGATAGAATAGCCTAGGGTTTAGATGGAGTTATCTATAGCTTTTAAAATTAATTTTCTAAAACTATTTTCTGAATGAAGGGATGGTTGCTTAATATCAACTTAAGGGTCAATTCCAAAAAAGATCCTATAGCTCAGATCAAAGTCATCCTGACCAATCCTATAATTTATTGCTTGAACTTTGTCTGGAAGTCCTAACTAAGCATATCATGTTAATGAGTTCAACCTGTTCACTAGCTTAGTCACAAAAATTACAAAGTTTAAAAAAGGAATCATTTTAGAGTCTTTAATTATGACGCAGACAATCTTACCTCAATACTGTCCTCTTGATCATAGAATGTAAGCTGTGGCTGATCCTTGTAATCATCGTCAATAAGGAAGTCCTTGTCGTTGTCGGAGAATGAGCTCGGAGACTTTGTGTGTCCTACGGTCATAGATAACTATTGATAAATGGACATGTATTCTTTTTTGCACAAGGTTGCCTTTATCGTATTTCTATCAATAAGGAATTACATGACATTACTGTAACATGTAAGCCAAAACAAAAAATAAATATACTTATACTAAACTGACCAAGCTATTTGCTCGATTCACTTCCTAAAGAGATGCGATTGATAATGAGTATTTTTTCATATATTTCGGAAAGATAAAGTAGACTTTTTTTCTTAAAATTGGGTTGAGAAAGATATCTAACTGAATGGTTTTTAAATATACTTTGTAGCATGATCTACCTATTGTATAAGTATGTTTTATTGTTATTTAAAATAATACTTCCTAAAAAGGACTTGAATTTAGTGGGTATCTTAAATAATGATGGCAGAGTTAACTTCAAAAGGCATTTCGAAATACAAAAATTCAATAATTTAAGAGGTTATATAAAACATTAAATAATTATAAATAAGTTAGTGATTATTGTAATTCTATAGTTTTCTATGCCTGATGTGGATTTGTCGGTAACTACTGCTTCACTTACACTCTGAAATATTCAAGAATAAATAGGAAAAATATACCAATATGAATGGAAATATTATGGAAGATAAATCAATCTTCATTCAATAAAAAGCTAGCACATTAGTAAAAAAGACTGTTTATCTGTTAGGTAGGAAAATAGTTGTATAATATTTAGAGTGAAAAACGTATTTTAATTGTGGAAAGGTATTTAAAAAAAATCAAGCTTTAAGGTTTGTATTAAATGATTTTGTTAGCACAAATACTAGTCTTCCCCAATAACCTAGCCGGCCGTCTAACGGTGCATAATGTTTTTGCTCCAATTTGGTTAGGTACGTTTTCTTTTTTTATTAGTTGTTTATTTATTTCTTTTGGTCAAATTAGGTTAGGTTATAATAGGTACTGGGTAGCCCCGCATGGTAAGGCACCACAAGGTTTAACGGTTAAGGTACCACTCTATGTTTAGGCACAGAAAAAAACTAATACCTGTGTAGCTTCGGTTATGGAAGAGGACATACTTGTTGAACTTGTTATGGACTTGACCATTTCAGCATTATTCACCTGACTTTCTTTTGGCACATTAACATGTGTAGTAGCTACTTCACTTGCAGCTGTGGTAGTATTACTACTATTGCACTCCGTAGTATTATTTATGTCACTAGCTGTAATATCTGACGATTCGGATTTGGTAGATTTTTCAACTTCATTTTTGGAGGATTTTCCCATGTCACTTTTGGTGGGTTTTGCTGGCATTTCTTTATGGCACTTGGATTCAAATTTCTTGCAGTTGTTCCTAACAGTTCCAGTGGATATTGCACGTCGTTCATCATTTCGCTCCTCATTCTTCTTCAATAAGTCGTCTAAAAGCTGTAATGGTGATGTTTCTCTACTACTTCCAACCTTAATATTTTATAGTTAGTTAGGTATTATCCTATTATATAAAGTAATAGATTTTTTTGTCTCAAGCTTAAGATTCTATGCCTGCTAAAATGACTGGGTTTTCCTTATTAAGTTAGCTTTACATAGGTCCTGGTATGGTTTACAATTATTTTATATTTAGATTTTAGTCTTTGGATGGTTTTCTGCTATTTTTCTGCTCCTTTCTTGCTAATTTTAATTCAGGGCCAACTGATACTAGAGGCACAACTGTTCGTAAACAATACAAAAAATCTTTTGAAAAATAGTCATTACGAGGGAAAAAATAATACAAACCTCATCCATGTCACTAAAATTGCTGGTAGAAGCCACCATGAACCTGGAGCTTGAGCTGGTACTGCTAGTGGTCATGCTTGCCTCCATACTGGCGGTTAAACTGCATAAACCTAGGATGTTGTATACTTAATTTTTGGATGTGGGTGGTGGGGGGTAGGATAACCCCAAAAAGTGTACATCTTACTAAACAATAAAAAATTTCTAAGGGGGGAGATAAAGAAGCAATAAAAATTAGGTAACATTCCTGTATTAACACCGCTATTAGCAGCCTCCAAGCCGGCCGCCGCCTGATTAAACGAAATAAGCTCCGGCTCCAAGCCTTGGTCTTCTTCCTCCATAATTGGCTGAGTGGCGGACTGGTGGTACAGAGAGTCAGCTGATTTATCAGCTGTTTTCCCTGATGACGTCACTTGAGCAGGGACTTGCGGTTGGATGTCACACATTTTCACGATGGACTTTTGAATCTGTTGTTTAGTCCTGTAAAAAAAGATGATAACTATAAAAATCTAGATCATGTAAATCTTTTTAATGCTATAAAAAGAGGGGAAAAACAATTTATTATAATTCTTAAACAATATTTTAGGATTTTAGTACCTTTTATTTTGCCTAGGTACCTTCTTAATTATTATTTTCAATTTACAACCCCATTTACTAATTACAATTGCAGTATTCTAGGGGAAGAAGGAAAATGAACAATAGATTAACTAGTGTTATATCTTTTCTGAGTGAAAGCATATGAGAAAATTGGGACCATATAGTGACGAGACAGCGTACAATAATCAAAAAAAAACATAGAAAATCTACCTGTTGTCCTGATCTTTATCATCCTGGAGACTGTCCAGACTGTATTTACTGTAGCTGGAGGTAAAGACACCACTGTCCGACTCTGTCTCATTCGGGGAGGACTCGTGGAAACTTGTGTTCATCAGCTTCATTGCTGTCGTTTGGTTATGGGGTAGGTTACCTTAATATTTATAATTTGCATGGATCTTAAAGGATAAGACATCGGACATTTAATAATATATGTCTTCGATTATGATGAACAAAATTACCCATTCTGTAGATTAAAATTATTTGTTGAACAGTTGGAATATTACTAGTTTGTAACCAACTAATCAAAAGTCAATAAAAGTACCCACAGTTTTGAGAAATATGAATAAGATTAAGTGTGTATAAAACTTTAGATACCAGTGTGATTTACAGACTCATTGCCTCTACCTCCTTGATTAATCGTCACTTATTTCATAAAACGAACAATCTATAATACAAAGTAGAACGATGTCTGTCTGTTTGTGTGTTTGTCTGTTTGTTTATAGCGAAGGATCTCGCTAACCGCTGAACCGATCGGGTTCTCCTTTACAGGGTAGCTTCTCATAGTTCCCGGGAAGGTTTATAACTATTTTCTTGGGGGGTGGGACACCCCTAACCCCCCCAAAAATGAAATATACCCCCCCCCAAAAAAAAATTTTTTTTTAAACTAAAATTAAAATAGTGGGGTCGACTAACCCCCCCCCAAAAAAAAAATCCCCCCCCCCAAAAAAAAAAAAAATTCTTTTTTATTTTAAATCTAAAATACGAAAAATTGGTTTGATCAAACCTCTTGGGGCAAAGCCCCTAGAGGCTAGGGGCGAAGCAACTAGTACTATACAAAGTAGCACAGTTAGGACATAAATTAAATTACATCTTTTTTATGCAAGATATAAAGAACATATACAACGCATGTGCATTGAGCAATAAGCATCTATTACATAAATTACAGCTTTTTAGAATAATATTCACATGCTTTTCATTTTTAATGTCACAATTAGTACCTGTCATAATAGTAGTATGACCGCCAGACTGCAGCTTAACCTCAGGAACAGAAGAATTCTCTTCAGTCTCAATGACAATAAGCTCGTCATCCAGGTCAATATCATCAGTGGAGGATGTCATAGTGTTGCTGATGACTGTTTTAACATCATCTGACTGGTTGCTGGTCACTGAGCTCTCTGTGGAAGACTTCATTAGGTCCGGTGTACCGCTGATCCTAATTATCAGAAGATACCTTGAAAGGGGGGGGGGGGCGAAAGTGACACTTTTTGAAACCAAAACTAAAAGTCAAAGGAACTCAACTAAAAAAAGAGTTATAGGTCTGAGATTTTGCATGGCAGTTGCTTTATAGGGGTACAATATGGAACTGTGAAGAAACGGCGGCGGAACCGCCGAAAACCGCCGAGAAAAGGCAAACAAAAATTCGGTGGGAAACGGCGGTTTTCGGCGGTTGCGCCGCCGTTTCTTCACAGTTCCATATTGTACCCCTATAAAGCAACTGCCATGCAAAATCTTAGACCTGTAACTCTTTTTTTAGTTGAGTTCCTTTGTTGACTTTTAGTTTTGGTTTCAAAAAGTGTCACTTTCGCCCCCCCCCCCCCCCCCTTTGTTATAATTTTTTTGGTATACTGTATTTAGGAATTGATTGGGATTTAAGTTTGTGTGATATGAATCTACCTAAATATTTCCTATTTCAGTAGATTTTATTTAATGGAGGGAATGATTGGTTATAAGTCAAAAGAATTGTCCATGTCCTTTCCCCACTTGCACCAAAGAACATTAAAATTATACAAATTCAAGGTTTCTCCTTCCTTAACAAGAGTTCATTGGTGGCACTTTTCCTCTGGTCAGCTGTTTCTGGCACTAGTAATTCTGGTGTTGGGTGCTCCGAGTCCTCCTGGGGTATGGAGGGAAGCACTTGCCTCCGCAGGGAGACCTTCGGGTTTGTACGGATTCCCGGCCTGAAAGAGTTTCAAAATGAAAGCATCATTATTAGTAGCGAAGCTACCTACCTTTAAGCTTAATTAACTTCATCTGTAGGTGGGAAATTTTATTGCTCACTTTTATACACATAAACACTTATACAAATGAATGGAGTGACTAAACTTTACTTATTGTTACTTATATTTAGCAAACTAATGCTTTGTTTCCTTCCCCATGGGCACGATTCTTCTCGTTCTATTTGTGTTATTCTTAAATCTGTTAAATAAATATTTCCCTTAGTTTAATTTGTCACACCGCAAACTGCTTATGAATATTATACAAAAATCTTACTAAGCACACAGACAGACATAATACCACTGTAAAATGCAGAATATGAAACCTGTGTTGGTCCAGAACATTGCGGGTTGAAGATTTCAATTGTTCCAAACATTCCAGGGCATTTGGTTTCTTGCTAGTAGCATCAACCTCATCCTCCTGAAAGTTTAAATGTCATTAGACAATTCTTTAAAAAATTACTAAGTAATTAATTTAAAATAAATGGTTCTAAAAAGTTAACAAAACAATACCTAGACAAAATATACCTAAAATATTTAATTTAAAGTTTACCTTAGTTTCAGCAATAGCCTGTGTAAGACTAGAAGCTGAGGTTCGAGCCTGTATGCTACGAGTCCATTTTCTTTTTGTGGCCCCTTCCTTAAGGCAGGACGTCTCATTAGTTTGGGCTTCCGATCCTGATGGCACATTATTGATTGATTGCTCTTGATCAGCTGTTTGCTCAGCTGATGCTTGGCGAGAAAATGAGGAAGATGGCGGAGGAAATCTTTTGAATGAGCGTTGTCTATTAGCTTGAAGTCCTCCAAGACCAGCTATCAGGGCTAGTGTGTCTACAATTACATACAAAATCAGAAAAATTATATCAATAAAATTTCACCTTTCAAGATTTTTTATTATCTTCATTTTAAACATAAAATTGTATTTACAATTACCTATACTTGGTCCATTGGTAGTGTTTTCATCTTTCTTTGTTTGATTTTCTTGAACCTCGACCTGATTATAATGCACAAATTTAGTATTTAATAATTTTTTTGTTAGTTAATGTAGGTATGTAATGTATGTAACGCGACCATGGCTCAACACGTAATGTATTGGCTCGTCGTCGGGAAGGTGATAGGTTCGAATTACACCGCGTCATAACTAAAGACGTTAAAAATGGTTCCTACTGCTACTATGTCAGGTGCGCGACATAAATAGTTAGAGTAGGGGGAATGCCTTGGCCCAAAACAGGCGCAACTCACTACCATGCACAGTTAGGACTTCTCAGACAAAGGTCGTGCAATCAAAGGGTTGGTTGTCTGATGGGCAAATGGATGCTTTACACCGCAACCCTATCCCATATCCATAAAAAGCCACATTGTTACAGAAACACTGACAAATTGTCAGTGGACTATGCTCCCCATGTGGAGTGAAAAGGGCTTGTTACTGTTAATGTATGTAAAACATAAGTATAACATCTTGAAACTGTCTTTATTGTTTAAAATTGATAAGACTTAAATGGTCAACTTTAAATAGGGGTGTGTATTCCTCATGGTTGATCCTGCTAAAGGGGGGGGGGGAGGGGAATGTAAAAATTAAGAGAACTGAAAACAGTTTGCCATTTTTCTCCCCTCATTGGTGAAAAAAAATAAAAGAACATGTGGGAAGGGGGATAAAATTAATGAAATTAGGAGTTATGAAAATATTTTTCCATTTTTTCCCCTTCCTTGCTGGAACAAAAAGTAGGAGGGTAAAAAAAAATGCAGCAGGGGAAAAAATGAATCTTGTGTAGAATATACACCCCTGACTTAAAGACAAGGAAAAATAATACCTTAGCTTCCTGGCTGTGTCTGTTATTTTCTTCCTGACCACTACTTGACAAAGTTGCCAGCCTTGATGTAAACCCAAGATTTGTACTAACAGATTGTGGTGCCGTCAGTCTGCCCATGTTGCTGGTGGCAATAGATTTGGCAAAACTTCTTGTACTTGCCACCGCTGTAATGGCAACTGATAAATGCTCTGAGTTGCCATTGGCAACAGTTGTAGCCATTTGTGATAAGTTTCCTTTTGAAAGAGAGCAATTTAGAGTGATCCTATATGTGTATTGTGTAAGTAGCTATATATTTGTATGGTAATAGGACCTCGAAACCACAGGAACTATGTCAAAACGTTTCGAGAAAGCTTGTATTTGTCCAGGGCAGGTTTTAAGCTAATACACGGGTAATTTGCACTCAAAAGGCGGAGCAACTGTCATAATTAATCCTTTTCTATAAATAAGGGTTAATAAATAACCTAAAATTTGCAAATAATCAATTCATTCAGTAGTATTTTTTGCCATTAAAAATTTATATTTTTTGGTGGAATAAAAAAGAAATATTTAGTTAACTTGTTTTTCTTTGTGTCTCATTATTCAGTTGCCAGAAAAACATAATATAACCATCCAAAAAATAAGAGAAACAAAAAAAATTCTTTTTCTCAGTCACTTTTTCAAAACTTTAGCTCTAAAAATCTCCGGTGTTAATGGAGGTAAAAAAAATATTTTTATATCTACTTACGTGGAATACTATGGAGAACAAGGACATATGCATTTTTTTAATAATTTATTGAGAAATAAGGGCTGCAGATGCTTAAAAATACTTTTTCGAGGGTCATGCTGTATATATTACCTCTCACGAGATTGTTTAGTCCTTTGACACTGTACATAATTATTATCTGATTGATCTGTCCTTAATTTTTATTCATAGGTATTCAATTTTATTGTTTGTAAATAAATATTTAATACCTGTATTATAATACTGTTATTATTATTATTTGTTATGTGTGTCATAAAATAAATATCTAATACCTAATATTTATTTATAAAACCTAAAATTGTCTCTATTCCTTTATTGGCATCTGCTTGACTGTTAGTAAAACTACTCGGCTTCACCAGTCTAGAACTTAAGCTATTAGTAGTGGTTGTTGATGTATTATTATTGCTGAAGAAACTGGCCCGCATTCCTTGCAGGTCAGGCTTGCTGGAACGGTGTACTGTTTCACCTGTCGAGTGGATACTCTTTTAAACCAATTAACAAGGACAATTACGCCCATAATTTGACGAAGAGAGTTGTGAATGACATATCTTTCCCAAAGTTAGACGGATGTTCGAAGTTTTTAACTAACTTGTTAGAGAAATCGCGCAAAAAAAGTCTTCTTCTCCAATTTTTTTATTTTTTATTTTTAAAGAAAAAAAGAAAGCTGGGAGTCTATGCCCCCCCCTTCCTCCTCATAAAAGTACCCCTATGGACCTATAAGGGCGGAGCCGCTATATATAATACTAGCGGCTATGCCCCAAGAAGCGTCTAGGGGCACTTAAGTTAGGAGGGGGAAAAGTCGACATCATTCAATATTAAATTTGAGTTTCAAAGGAATAAAATAAATATTTTTTGGGGGGAGGGGGGGTGAAGAAAACCTCCTTAAAAATAGTTTAAAACCTTCACAGGACCTATAAGAAGCTTCACTGTAAAGGAAAACAATATCGGTTCAGCGGTTAGCGAGCTCCTTCGGGACAGACAAAAATGTCTACTACTTTATATTATAGGAAAGATAATATAATAATATAAATATATTTAAAGCATCCATTCCTGAATAAGCGCTTTTTCCGCCATTTATAATTTCTACATCTGATTTGTTATGTTCTGTATTATCCTTGAAGCCATTATTTTCAACTTTAAAATCTTTTCTGGCCTGTTCACGTAGTGTGGCAAATGATCTGATATTGCTAGAGGGAGCTGATGGCTTTCCTGAAAGAGAATCAGATTTCATAAGATTTCAGAATTCATCAGTTTAATATTTTGCTTTACATAAAAAGACTAGCCATATGTTTATATCAAATCAAAAAAATAAAGGCAATAGATATTCAAACTTAATGTTAATTATTGATTGAGAGTCTGTCTGTTACGTAAGATTTTTAGATAATTTTTATAGGATGACATAAAATCCTCCCGCACCCTCCCACCTAGAGTAAATTAAATATTTATTAGTCATTGAAAAATCTATAACAGTAATTTATCTTGTGCACAAAATCTTACTAAACTCAGAAAAGACAGACATCTAGTAAAGTGCATAGGATTAACAAAATATTTTAAAAGTTAGAAGATTAAACACACAGATGATAACCTATTACTTTTCCATATGTAATGTTTTGTTTCTTTTATTAATTCAATAAGAATCATAATTCATACCTATCCCGCCGACAGAACTACTATCGGAATGATCTGAGTTGGTTAGACTGGAATTATTGGAATTAGCAGCTGAGCTGTTGTTTCCATTTGCAGCCGCTGCTGCTATTGCTTGCTGGAAAGGCTGATATGCTGATGGAAGCGATGAAGCTAATTTGTTTCCTGAAAAAAATATTGTCGTTTTCCATCAAAGTGCCTTGTTGAGAAAAGAAACCCCCCCACCAGATATTTTAAAAATAAAAATAAAATATGGTGGGGTAGGTTTCCGTTTGATTGGTTATTATTTAGGTATGGTTAGGTTAGATTATATTGGATACTGGATAGCCCAGCAGGATTAGGGCATCGAAGGTATAAGCCCCCCGCAGAGGATAACATAGAAAAAAATTGATTTCGATCTATTTTGAAAAGAGGGGTGGGGGGGTTCGGTGCTCGACATAGGAATAGTGGGAAAGCACAAACAAAATATAAAATAAAACTGTGCACTTTAAGAAGTTGGTTTTAATTAAATAACCAATCAAGATATAATAAAATTACAAAAGTTTTTAGCCGACGAATAAGAAAACGTGTTTATAAAACTTTGAGTACAAGTCCAATGTTCCTTCCTTGTTGTACAGCAGCAATTTTAAATTATTAATAACTATTCTTGTTTAAAAGAACTGACAGTAACGATTTTGGAAAATATTGCAAATCTATAGGTATGGCACGAGCTCTTTCAGTGTACATAAAGAGATGTTTTGTCGAACTTATGCAGGACGTACACCCTTGTTACATAGTAGCTGTGCTACTATGAGATAAATATTACCTGCATCCGGTAAATTAGAAGCTGAAGCCCGTGGGTTTGTTCTTATTGGCACATTATTGTTGGATTGGAGCTTACTACTTGCTGATGAAAGACTTCTAAAAATCAACATGTTAATTAAATACTCCCTTAGAGATATCAAAAAAATGTTTACAAAATATTTAAAAAGGTCATATAGTTTTTCTGGTGTTAGCCAAAAAAAAATTCTACAATATAACTACATTTTTACGCCGCGCTCATCAAGAATTTTCGCCATTTCATTTTCATAGTTCTTTGAAAGCAGCTGACAAAACGAACTATGAATCATATGTATTTTCTATCAGATAATCCATTTATCTTTGTTTTCATCTGTACAAGTATCTAAATCTATCAAACTTAAATCTCTCCCCTAGAGGCCTCTAGGGGAGTAGCCGCTTGTACTATAGCCTATCATATCAAAACAGCCCTTGAAACCGTAATATATTAATCACATATATTTCTTATCTTTTTATGAGACCATCTATCTACTTATCTTTCTTTTCATCTGTACAAGTATCTATGCATCCAACCCACCTTGTCAAAGTAACAGTTGATGATGTACTGCTTGTCTTACATGACTCAACTCTAGTTCCTCCCCCTTAAAAGAATAAAAGTTTATTGGTTGAATTCATTTTATGTTAAGATTTGGGATAATGATTGACAAATAAAGATTGTAATTTGTATTGGTCAAGGGTGCCTAAAATTTGCCGCTCATTTGTTGCTTTTACATATTCTAACTGTATACATTACAATATAAATAATATGAAAATAAACAAAACAAAGAATTTTCGTTTTGATAAACTCCCCAAAACGAGGATTTTACAAAGTACTTCGAACAAAAGTTTAATTTCATTATTTTGTGTTTTCTTACCATTCGATATCATAGCTAAAATTTAAATAAAATATCAAATGAAATTCATACATATAAACATGCTCTAAAAATGCTAGGAGTTGCACAATGCCTGCTTGAGTTTTTCAAGTGGCTAAACATTTAAAAGTTTGTTAAGCAATTTAAAATGTAACATTGTTGTGTCATACAAAGGACTAACAAATTAAAGCATAAAATTATTTAAAAGATAAAAATAAGTAAGAAAAAAATAAATTCAAACTGAAAAAAGTTTTGATAATTTAAATTTTCGGAACTGTTTTCCGTACAATAAAATGAAATAAAACATGCAACATTTAATTGTAATAAGAAAATTGAAAGACATTCGGTCGAACATGCTCTACTTATAGAGTAACTACACTTCTAAAATCATGTTACATAAAAACAAGGATGACAACATCCATAAAAGCAAAACTTTGAAACGATATGACAGACAAACATTTAATCTTGTAGTGTTAGAACTGAATATACAAACACAAATATTTATATAAGTTTTGACAAAATTATACGTAAATTTGTTGGAAAAAACTTCTTAAATACAGAATTCTGCAACTTAAAGATACAGATACTGACATTTTTAGGCCTTGACTATAGAGAAGCTTCGTTCATAATAATCAATCGAATGATTTTATCACATAAAAAATTGATGTTAAAAAAGTAAATAAAATCAACATGTTTATTGTGTTAAACTGATTATTGATTTGATCAAAAAATTCGCTGATGACACAAAGGCTGGTAAATGTATCAAAAATAAAAAAAATACCCAGGAACTTCAAGATGGATTAAATAAACTTTATGAATGAAGTGAAAAGTGGTCTATGGCTTTTAACATTAAAAAATGTAAAGTTATGCATTTTGGAAGAAACAACCACAAAACTAAATATTTCATAAATGGAGAAGAATTGGAAGAAGATGAATATGAGAGAGACATTGGCGTTAAAATATCATCTGATCTAAAACCATCAAAGCATTGTCAAGAAGCTGCAAACAGAGCAAGAGTTGTATTAGGCCAAATTTCTCGATGTTTTCATTACAGAGATAAAGTAGTGTTCTTGAGGTTGTATAAACAATATGTCCGCCCACACATGGAATTCTGAAGTGTAGCCTGGTCCCCCTGGCAGGTCAATGATATATCTGTTTTAGAAGAAGTACAAGTTAAAGCTGTCAAAATGATTTCTTGACTTCAAGGTAAAGATTATGTTGAAAAACTGAAAGAGCTTGGTCTTTGGAGTCTAGAAAAAAGGAGACTTATGTTCGATCTTATTCAGATGCACAAGTTAATCACAAATATTGGACATGTCAAGTGTAATTATAGGCACCCTGAAATAAACCCAGAAAGAACAGTCACAAGATCACAAACAGACTCTTTAAACATAATAAAAGAGAGATCTAACCTAGAAACTAGAAAAAACTTTTTCACAGTGAGAACGGCAGATATTTGGAACTCATTACCAAGTGACATAAAAAGTATCAGACAAGTGACAAAATTTAAAAAAAGACTAGTTCAGTGGATGAGAGAAAAAATTAACCAGCAGAGACTGAATTCTTCATCATGGCTTTACGAGCTTACCGAAGAAAACACATACAAGTAAGCAAGTAAGTAAATGAACGTAAGGACATTCTGGTACCTAACTATTATGGAGTTGCTACGCTTTCTAAATCGTACTACTACATGAATCATCATGCAAAGTTTGAAATCGATAGGACAATTCTAACATGCCTAAATTAACGAAAAAGCTATCCGTTACGGACGGACTGACCTATCCTAATTATAGAAAAGCTTCGCCTTTAAAAATATTTGACTACAGTAAATAATACAATGTACAACACAAGTACAAATAGAAAGCTAATGTCTCGTAGTTCCGAGGATTAAATATTGAGAAAACATTGAAATTAAGTAAACATAACAAAATAAACAATATTAAATATCTTCCATTAGAAGCATACTTTTTATTTTATTAAAATATCAAATTGTAATCTTCTTTAAATTAGGAAGGTATACAACCAAAAAATTTCCCATTAGAGTTGCAGAATATATGTATACCAAAGTCAATAAGTAGAGTTAGTAAACTAAAAAAGCTAGAAAGTACAAAAAAAAATTGCCACTAATAACTTGTTATTTCAAATGTTCATTACACTTAATAATTAAAAAATGGCCCACGCACATTAAAATATAATACCTACCTATTAACCTAATATTTATTATCATGTATAAAAATCTAAACATATACAACTAAAAAAATGAATTAACTCATGCAAAATAAAAAGAATAAGACACTTAAGAATAAACATATGAATTTTAGAATTAGTTCTTTTTCTTCTAATCTATTTGAATAAAAAACATTTAATTTGTTTTACCTAATATTCTATTAGAATAGGAGAACTTATATCCTGTGTATGCTAGAAAAATTATATTATCAATAAATATCATAATCTGTGGTTAAGAGTTTTTTATCAAAAATGAAATGTAATTGATACATAGCAACATCCCTTCAATTAAAATAAGAGCAGATCCCCCCCCCCCCAAACAAAATATCTATTAGAAAAACATAAAAATAACGCGGGTTCATTTAAGAACTCTTCAGCCCCTTTTTTTAATTACTAGGTAACCATATACCATTTTTTTTCAATAAAAACATAAACTTGGGAAGGCCCAGGGAGGGGGATTATTATCCAATGTAGTTAAAAGGAATTTTACCTAATACAGTATTTAAAGGTCACTAACGTAATTGAATAATAATCAGAAGCAGAGGGGACACTGGACAGGTACTCTCAAAAACACAAATAATACAAAATTTAAATAGAAAGGTAGTCTAGTCTTAACTTAAACAATATATTAATTTTTGTTCTTCTTTATAATCATACCTGCTTCACTAATATTCTTTAAATAGCGAGGCTATTCTATAATTATAATACCCGTTAGTATGTAGGTATGTCCATTGAAAAATGAATTTACTAGATGTTATTAAAGATAGATGACTAAAGTGCATCCAGCCTATTATTGTGTTAATGGGAACTTCGAATTTCTACTGCGAAATTTTTTTTAATTAAAACTATTTTAAATTATTTAGAATGTTTGTCCCTTTCCCTAGAGAAAAACTCGTAAACAAACTGTAAATTATAAATGTGTAATCCAAAAGCAAAAAATTATAACATTGACATTTCTTTTCTTTTTAAAAGCCGCTCTAAAAGTCAATAGTCCATACGTAAATTTTTATTTGCAGAAAAAAACAGATAATTAGGTTCTTTAACACATATACTACCTACCCATAAGTTATTTTATATGGAAACTATATCATTTATGCGGGTTTTTTTTTATTTGAATTTTCTTGTTTTTTTGACAAACAAAGTGATATTTGTAATTGAAGAATCGTGAGTCATAAAAATGTCTAAATGTAAATGCTAGATTTTTTGAGTTGACACATATATCTATCAATGCCAACAGTAACACCTGTATCTAAAAACTTAACGTAATTACCTAATATGAATAATACTTTAATAATAACTATAATTTTTAACATATCTACATGACTAATATTTCCGAAATAAGTACTGAGTGAGAGAAACATAAGGGGGGGGGGGGGGGTTTAATGCAACCATCTCGTAATCAATGTATAAATGGCACTTAAAATTCGAATTTTGATCTGAAATTTTGCATGAGTAATCCTTGGTAGGTCTATTTTCCCTAAATCGAAAAAAAAGTAGAAAAAGTAACGGCTAACGGCTCAGCCGTTTAGCCGTTTTTTGGCTTTTTTTAGGGCAAATCTGTCATAAATTACGTAGAAATCAACTTTTTGAAACATATTTTTGCTTTAAATCATGTGAAATGATACAAAAAAAAAACATTTTATAGATTTCTAGTACCAACAACTACCGGCTAGAACCGTTTGAAAACGTTTTGGATCGGAAAAGAGCATTATGTGGAGAGAGGTTTCGTGATGGATTTCGCATGAAAATACCCAACAAATGGCTAAATGGATGAGCCGCCAGCCGTTAGCCGCTACTTTTCCAACTTTTTGTTCGATTTAGGGAAAATAGACCTACCAAGGATTTCTCATGCAAAATTTCAGATAAAAATTCGAATTCTAAGTGCCATTTATACATTGATTACGAGATGGTTGCATTAAAAACCCCCCCCTTAGCTAAAAAATCTCGAAAATATTATCTTAAATTATCTTTTATACATATATATTTAACCCCTTCATAAAACTTTCTTAGTGGGCTGTATATCTTACTCAACTTCTGACGAAAACATCAACAAGTTCTTAATTCTTTGTCCACTGTTGTACCTACCTAATCAATTTTTACAAAAATAAAATCACTCATTATTTTTACTCAAAACATTCATTTAGAATTTAACATTATATATATGACAAATTCATTTAAGCTACTGTATTACATCTATGTAAATATAAATGAAGTTAATTTAAAAATCCGCCGAGCAAATATTAGCAAAAAAAATATTTGGTTTTACTTTTGGCGAGGGGGTGGGGGTGAAGGGTGTATCGTCTTTCTAAGAGAAATAGCCCTTTAAAAAATAAAAATATATACTTTAAATTTTTTTTGTGGGGCGGGGTATTGGCTATCTTAAACATTGTAATTAGATTCATTGATGAATTGAGGGTGCAAGCTTTTCCGCAGTGGACCTATCCGGGGAGGAGGAGAAGAAGATGTACACCCCCGGGCAAACCTGCACCAAACCACCTGTTCTGACAGCCATGTCTCCCGTCCGGGTTTCCCCCACGGGGCTGGCCTAAAGGGCTTTTAAGTCAGCCCCTGTCAGCTCTGGAGGCCTTGGAGGCCTTTCAACTCCAACCCTCCATAACCACATCCAACATCACCCCCCCTCCTCCCCTCATCCTCTCTGGCGACATCCATCCAAATCCTGGTCCCAAATACCTGCTCCCGCAACATAACCCGCTCCTCTGGTGCCTTCCTCTGTAACTCCTGCCAACTTTGGGTTCATCCCAAATGTTCCCTCCTCTCATCCAAATCCGAATACAATTCTAACTGGTCCTGTCCACCCTGCATCTCTGCCTCCCCTACCCCCTTCTCACCCATTTCCCCCCAACAATCAACACCCCCACCTAAATCCCGTGGCCCCAATTTCCATGCCCTATCTGTTCCTTAGGTGTTACAAAATCCACTGGCTCCTTCCAATGTAACTCCTGCCTCCAATGGGTCCACCCCAAATGTTCCCTCCTTCCATCCTCCACCCACTACTCCCCCTTCTGGATATGCCCCTCCTGTTCCCCCCAAAATTCCCCCCCTCCCTCACCCTCCACACCCAACTCCCCGTCTCCCCCACCTTCCCCAACAGCACCTCCATCACCACCACACCCTCAATCACCCCCGCCCCCTCCTCCCCCCACCCCTGCCCCCCGCAAACCTCCTGGTAAACCTTTCATCCTCCAATTCAACTGTAATGGTCTCCTTACCACCCAAGATGAACTCCACAACCTTATTTCAACCCTTAACATCCCAATTACCTGCCTCCAAGAAACTAAACTCTCCTGCAAATCCAATCCTAAACCCCTCCCTGGCTATAACTTCATCAGGAAGGATCGACAAGACCGACCTGGTGGAGGAATAGCCTTCCTCATTGCCGAAGACATCCCCTTCACACACCTTAACCTCAACCACCTCTCCAATGGCCCCCTTGAGGTTGATGGCATCCAAATTTCCCGCAATGGCTCCCCTCTACAAATCATCAACCTTTACCTCCCCCCACACTCCTCCTGCCCCCCACAATACACCCCTGACTTTAACCTCCTTTTTGAAAATCCAAATGACCTTATCCTAGTCGGTGACTTCAATGCCCACAACCCTGCCTGGAACTCCATTACCCTTGACCAATCTGCCATGAATCGTGGGGAGGCTCTGCTGGAAGCTCTCAATGAGAGCAGCCTTTGCCTCCTCAACGAGGATTCCCCTACCCGCCTTCCCCCCAATGGCCAACCTACCTCCCCTGACCTTTCCTTATGCTCTGCCCACCTTGCCCTTGATTTCTCCTGGCACACCCTTACCACCCTCCGTTCTGATCACCTTCCCATTCTCCTCTCCATTCCCGAAATCACCAGAACCCCCCGCCCTGTCAAAACCTTCCACAACTTCCATAAAGCAGACTGGGACACCTTTACCCTAGAAACTGAAACCCTTTTTGAAGACCTTCCTGACCCTTCCTCCTGCTCCCAAGGTGAAGCCACTTTCCGCCAAATCCTCCAAACTGCCTCCAAACACACTGTTCCTGCTGGCTTCATCAAAAATTCCAACCCTACCCTCCCTCAGTCTGCTAAACCCCTTATCCAGCAAAGAGACTCCTTAAGAGAAACCAACCCCCATGATCCTCAAATTCAAATCCTTAATGACCAAATCTCCTAAATAGTAAACCAACATTCCAACAAAAAATGGCAAGAAACCCTTTCCAAATCCGACCATAGAACAAATCCTTCCAAATTCTGGTCCCTCCTCAAGTCCCTTTCCGGCAAAAACAACTCCCCTCCCTCCAACCAACCCATTTCCTTCAACAACAACAAAGTCCACACCTCCCACCTCCACATTGCCGAATCCTTCACCAGTCAATTCACCTCTGTCTCCCGTCATACTTCCAACCCTTTCTCCAGAAAAATTATCCGTAAAATCCGCCGCCGCAACCACCTCAACAGAAACTTCCAACCTTTTACCCCTGCCCTTGTCCTTGAAGCAATTAAAAATTCCTCCAATTCCTCTGCACTTGGCCCCGACAACCTTAACATCCTTCACCTTAAACACCTTGGTCCAAATGGCATCTCCTACCTCACTAAACTTTTCAACCTCTCCATCTCCGCTGCCAACATCCCTGCCATTTGGAAACTATCCAAAATCATTGCCCTCCTCAAACCTGGTAAACCCCCTGACCTTTCCACCTCCTACCGCCCAATCTCCCTCCTCTGTCCTGCAGCAAAAGTCCTTGAACGCCTACTCCTCCCCTACCTTAAACAATACCTCTCCACCCACCCCTCACAACACGGCTTTAAACCCCTCCACTCCACCACCTCCTCCCTCCTCAACCTTTCCACCACCATTGCCAATGGCTTCAATCAAAACCTCCCCCCCAGCCGCACAACTGTTGCCTCCATCGACCTTTCCAAAGCATTTGACTGCATTCCCATCCACCTCCTTCTCCAAAAAATCTCCTCCTCCAACCTTCATCCCAACATCATTAGATGGCTATCCTGCTACTTGCATGGCAGGATGGCTTTCTGTTCCTATCAAAACACCAATGCCTCTCCTAAAATTGTCCACACTGGCGTCCACCAAGGCTCTGTTATCTCCCCAGTCCTCTTCAACTTCTACATAGCAGATGCCCCCCACATTCCCCCTGCCCACACCTCCTCCTATGCCGACGACCTTAACTCCTTCCACTCCTCCCCTAACATCCCCCAGTCAGTTGAATCCATCAACTCCCACCTCTCCTCAATCGCTGACTGGGCCTCCACCAACGGCCTCTCCATAGCTCCCAACAAATCCACTGTCACCCTCTTCACTTCTGACCGCAAGCACCAATCCAACCTCCATCCTCAAGTCCAAATCAACGGCTCCACCCTTCCCCTTGAGAAAACCCCTAAAATCCTTGGAGTTACCTTTGACACCTTTTTCAATTTCAGTTCCCATGTCTCCACCATTTCCTCAAAAATTTCCTCCCGCCTTAGAATCCTCAAATGTCTGGCTGGCACCAAATGGGGCCACCAGAAGGAGACTCTCCTCACCACCTACAACACCCTCCTCCGCCCCATCACCACCTATGCCTGTCCTGTTTGGTTCCCTAACACCTCCAAAAACAACATTGACAAACTCCAAGTCCTCCAAAACCAAGCCCTCCGCATCTGTACTGGTTCCACTAAAAAATCTCCCATCAGCCACCTCCACCAAGAAACCAAAATCCTACCAGTACGGAACCACCTTTCCCTTCTTTGTTCCCAATACCTGGCCTCCTCCCTCCGCCCCTCCCACCCATCCTTCCACAACGTCACAACCCCCCCTGGCCCTAGATCCAAAAAATCCACCCTTCAATCCATGTTCCTTCCTACTCTCCAACCTTTTCTTTCCCCCGACAACACCCTCCTTCCCACAAACTACAAATCCACAATCTCCAGCCTCCACACCTCAGCTGTCACCCAAGCCATAAATTCTTACCCCCCTAATCCTGTCCTTATTCAAGCTCCCCCTGACATCAACCCCTCCGAAATCCAACTCCCCAGGCACTACAGAACCATCCTCTCCCAATTAAGATCCAACTATTGCCCTAAACTCCAAAGCTACCTCCATTCCATCAACGCTTCTCTTACCCCCAACTGCCCATCCTGTCCTGTTAATCCTACCCCAGAAACAGTCCAGCACCTCTTTTCATGCCCAAATAATCCTACAAATCTTACTCCTATGGACCTCTGGCAAAATCCCACCCATGTAGCTGCCTTCCTCTCCTCCCATCCAAGTTTCACCAGCCTTCCTCCCCTCCAACGCCCCCCTCCAGAGCCCCCACCATAAGCCCACGCCCCCCCCCCCCCCCCTCACCCCACTGATGACTACCCGGACCGGAAACTGACTATGAGCAGCCAAAACAACAACAACAATAAACACTACTCAATATGATTACATTGATTTACAAAACACATAACTACATACACCCATAAACACAAACACACACACACACACACAACATGCAATTACAGATGTTAAACACACAAAAAAAGTGCGCCTAAAACAAATAATGATACAATCTAACATTTGTTAGTGTTAAAATATATATGTTGCAGGTTCGAGGCCAGCAAGCTCCCATTCACCAGCTACGATTGTTTTATTCTATCTACTGATTTAATTAATTTGTACCATGTTATGTTTGTGTTAATATTGATTATGATCATATGTCCATAGCCTTAATAAAATGAGATCATGTCACCTGCAGTTATATTATTTGTATTGAATTCATATTATCCTTTCCAGATGAGGTTTTAGTTTTGGATCTATAAAATGTATGTTTATATTTCAGTATAAATGCAATGCTTAATAAGAATGGCGGAAAAGTTCGGTGCTGTTAATACATGGTTCATTAGATAGGCTAGTTACCAAAATAGCCGGTTTTTATCCATTTATCAAATAGTAGCAGCAGCTTGTATTTTGTTTAAAAGATCTACGGCAACCATGTAAACACACCACTTTATCTGCTAATGCATTTCTCAAATGTTTAGACCCGTAGAGGTTCGGTGAATTTTTTTTTTTCAAAAGAAGCATTGTATTATACACTGAAATAATCTGTAGGCCCGTAGTAAGGCCGGTGAATCAATTATAAAGTGAATAATTCCAAAAAAAAATTAGGCCCGTAGAAAGGCCGGTGCATTTTTCAAAAAATCGTAATTTTACATATTTTTTTTTTAGATGTGAATTTTTTTCTTTAAAATAAAATATAAAGATTTCTACTCTATATAAATAAAAGTAATTTTCCATGTGTTCCTTTTTCTAACCTATCACAAGGACAAACAGTATCAACAAGTAGCGAAAATAAACTATCCAAACTTTATTGACCTACAGTGAGTTTTATGTTTCCAAACAAAAATCACAAGGACAAGAACCTTCCATAGTAGCGAATTCTAAAAACGACACTTAATGGGAAGGACGAAACCACGTCATATCCAAGACAAAAAGAACAATCGTATCTCCATACACGATCATACAGACAAATACAAAGAGAGAAAGTCTGTAAAAACTAGAGAGAGGTATAGCAATTTCCAAAACGCCGAAACCTCATCTCATTCCCCAAAAATGACTGAAGTTAAAATTACTCAGGAAGCACCCAAACTTTCTGATTACTCTCTCTACTCAGATTACAAAGACAATGTAACATTATGGAACATTATTACTGACATTCCTAAGTCAAAAAGAGGAGCGTTACTCCTTATTGGTATAAAAAATACGCACGAAAGCTTCGGTGATAACATACAGCGTCAACTTTTTCAAAAACACTGCCCGGAAACGATAGCGGCAGCAGAAAACGGCGTCGATTTAATTCTTGAGTTTTTAGACGCACACATAGGAAAACCATCAAAATCACTAAAATTCCAATGTCTCCGCGAAATTGTCGATTACCGCCGCAAACAAGGACAAGAATTTGCGGAATATGCGAAACATTTCGAATATCTAGTAGCCAAAGCAGAAAATGCAGGTTTAACCACACTGTCCACGGACATAAAAGCTGGTTTTCTTATGAATAATGCCAACCTTACGGCACAACAAATAGAGTTATTAAACTCGGTAGTCGATCTTTCCAACGATGACAAATTATATGAGAACGTTAAATCAAAAATGTTCGATATGCTTACCAATGTTTTCAACCTAAATAAAGAGGAAAAATCAGAGAGCCTCTCAGATGCTTTTATGGCACAACATGAAGAGGCATTTGCAGCCTGGACTAAGCGTAAAAATTTCCAAAAGGGTAGACAAGGAAACAGTTTCCAAAACTCACAAGGAAACAATTACCAAAACTCACAGGGTAGCAATTACAAAAGCGCACAGGGTGGAAATTTTCAAAACAATAGGGGCAACAATAATTTTACACAAAATCAAGGGGGACCAATAAATCCTAAAGACGCAATGGGACGCATTTTACAATGCAGAAATTGTATGTCTATGAGACATTTACAAAGAGAATGCCCATACAACCCTAAAAATCAAAACGCTAACAGGAATCAGAGACACAACAGACAAGCATTTGTAATAGAAGGTGAAAATTCAGGTGCGGAAGACGACATTCCGGAACACATACTCAAAGAAATAGAGGAAGAAAGGGGTGCTGATAACGATTCCGAAAAACACATATTTTTCACAACAGATGAAAACGAATTGTCCAAATTCACAGCAGAAGCCTTAAATGCCTCTGCACTGGACACTTGTTGTTCAAGTAGTGTAACGGGTATGAAATGGCTAAAAATATACATGCAAGCTATCCCAAAGCACCTAAAACACCTTCTATCAGGACCACATAAGAGTAAAACTTCATTTACTTTTGGTAATCAACAATCCTTAAAATCACAAGGAATATACAAAATTCCAGTAATCATTGCCAATGAGATTCATGAACTATCTATTGATGTGATAGATTCAGACATTCCATTACTCTTATCCAAAGAACATATGAAGAAGCTTGGCATAGCAATCAATTTAATAAATGACACAGCCACAGCTAATGGAACACCCATCAAACTGCACACCACAAGTGCAGGACATTACATAATAAATCTTCTTGGACAAGACGATGCGGAAGACTCAATGGTTATGGAACACGTGATGCTGATTGACTTAGAGAAAGCCTCAATCAGAGAACAGTACAAGATGCTCACAAAACTGCATAAGCAATTTGGGCATGGAAGTAAAGAAAAGTTTGTGGACCTTCTCAAGGGAGCAGACAAGTGGCATGAACACTTTGATGAAATGATAGATAAGATCATTGATGGTTGTGAAGGATGTATTATGAAGAAAAGGTTACCTGACAGACCATCGGTATCTTATTCACTTGCGAACGACTTCAACCAATGTGTAGCAATGGACCTAAAAATCATGAAAGGTACACCAATTCTTTACATGGTGGATTACTTTACAAGATACACAGTCGGTACTGTACTAAAGTCAAAAACACCTGAGGCAGTAGTAAAAGCATTTATGACACACTGGGTGAGATATTTTCAAAAACCCAAGAAGATTCTAACGGATAATGGCTCAGAATTCACAGGTTCAATAATGATGGAAGCTATGAGCAAACTAGACATTAAAGTTCTCACTACAGCTGTATACAGTCCCTATAGCAATGGGATATGTGAAAAAGTACATGGACTGGCAGATGGTGTTGTGGTGAGAGTACAAACAGACAATCCTGAAATTGATCTAGAATGTGCAGTAGCCTGGGCCTGTGCAGCCAAGAATTCCTTATCCACAGTACATGGCTTTTCACCTTTTCAATTAGTTTTTGGAAGACAACCAAACATTCCAAACATTATTGACGAACCACCAAACGTACTAGAAGCAAAGAGTCACAGCAAAGCTCTGGAGGATCAGCTGAAAGCATTACATGAGTGCAGAACAGCATACATGAAAACACAGAACTGTGAGAAACTAAAGAGAGCGCTCAGAACCAAGATGAGGACGGCTCAACATGTATACAATCCAGGAGACTATGTCTATTACAGGAGACAAATAGATGATAGATGGTTAGGACCAGGGAAGGTGGTATACCAGGATGGCAAAGTAATTTGTGTAAGACATGGCAAATATTTTGGGCAAATTCACGCCAACAGACTACATCCAGTCAAACCAGAACTGGCTGCTAAGATAAAAGCAGAAGAAGGAGAAACGTTGAAAACAGAAGAGAATGTCACAAACAAGACAGTTGACGACAAGGAAGACAAGGAAGCTCATGCAAAGGAGTCGCAGGAAATTTCACAATATGATCTCACACAAATTGAAGATGACATTACCGACACAAACGAGAGTCATCACAATGAGGAGACAATGGAAGACACGTCAACAAATAACCCACAAGATGAAAACACTGAAGATGTGGGACAACAAAACAAAAAGAAGCCTGGCAGACCTGCCAAAAAGGCTACTTCCCATAAACTACAAGTCACAATACTAAAAAAAGCAGAAAAGGTCCAGATAAAACTGGACGGCACATGGCATAACGCAACAGTCACAAGTAGTTGCAAAAGAACAGGAAAGTACCCAAACTGGTACAACTTCAGTCTTGATAATGGTGAAGTACTAAGTGATGACATTGAAAATCTTGAAATTAGAAAAATCGAAGAGCCCAGGGTTGAAAGAAGAGAGAGGGAGGACAACTCAGAGAAAAACCTTCCAGAAGAAGTGTTGGCCACCCTAGTAGCGAAAGATGAAACCAATACTCCTGAGGCAATGGAGGCCAAACAGAAAGAGCTAGACAAACTTCTACATTTTGACACCTATGACATCATCGAGGATGAAGGACAAGAATATATAACCACATTATGGGTAATCACCATGAAAGGGGAGGAAGTGAGAGCAAGATTGACAGCAAAAGGTTTCCAAGAGATTCATGATGTACCCAAAGAATCTCCAACGATGCACAAACATACCCTAAGAATCATTCTAGCTATCGCTGCCACAAAAGGATGGCAAATCAGTGCAAGCGATGTGAAGTCTGCTTTTCTCCAAGGGAATGAACTTGACAGAATAGTGCTGGTGAAACCTCCCAAGGAAGCAAATCTGACAAAGAAGCTCTGGAGGCTAAAAAAGTGCCTTTATGGACTTAAAGATGCAAGCAAGAAATGGTATGAAAAAGTCAAGAATAGACTGGAGAAACTGGGATTCAAGAAATCAGCTTATGATTCAGGATTTTTCTACTTCCTAAACGAAAAAGGAGAGTTAGAAGGAGTGATTGGTCTGCATGTTGATGATTTCATTCATTGTGGTACTGAATTTTTCAACAAAAAGATTCTACCACAAGTTCTTGAAACGTTCCAAATGGGAAAATCAGAAAGTGATTCCTTCATGTACACTGGATTCATGCTCAACCAAACCAAGGACGGTATCACCCTTGATCAAGAGAAGTATGTGGAGAAAGTCAAAATCCCACAGATTGAAGCAAAGAGATTGAGCCAGATGGACGATGACATGACGGCTGAAGAATTGACACTACTGAGACAGATGACAGGAGCCATAAACTGGACTGTCAGAGCCACTAGACCAGATATGGCATTCGAAATGATTGAAACTTCCACAAAAATGCAAGGTGGCAAAGTAGCTGATCTCAAAGCTGCCAGAAAAACCATGATGAAACTCAAGGATGCAGCAAAAATAAAAATTGCTAACCTTAAAGATTTCAAAAATACTGAAATATGGTCTTTCACAGACGCAAGCTTTGGCAATTTGAACAATGGTGTAGATAGTGCCCAGGGATATATCATGTTCCTGGTCAACACAAACACAGGAGACTGCGCACCAATTGAGTGGAGATCAAACAAGATTCAAAGAGTCACTAACTCTACTCTTGCAGCAGAGACAATGAGTTTAACCACAGGGATAGATGCATCAATAGCCACAAGATGGTTCTTGCGAGAAATCTTGGGTGAAAAATATGAATTCCCCATCATAGCCATTGTGGACAACAAAGATGCATATGAAGCTGCCCACAATTCCACTGATGTAAATGAAAGGAGATTAAGGAGAGAGATAGGAATGGTCAAGCAATGGCTGAAAGAAGGAGACATCAAGAAGCTGGTATGGGTGCCAGGAGACCTCCAAGCCGCTGACATTCTCACGAAGAAGGGAGTAAATCCCTCCAAACTTATGATGATTCTACAATCTGGAAAACTGGGTTCTGAGTACATCAGAGCTATCAAAAACTAAGTTTCTTTTTTCAAACAAATATTCCTTTCCTTTTCAATTTTTCCAATTTTTTTTCAAAAATATCTCTTTAAACTTTCATAAAAAAAAAGACATCCACTATTTCAAAAATTCACACTATTCACAACAGTTAAAAAAAAAAAAAAAAATATCAAGTTTGTTTCCTAACCACTTGAAGGTAAAATCCTATTAAAACACACACCGCGAAGACGACTTTAAAACAACTACGAGTTACGTCGTAGACACATATTAACGGAAGTAAACTAAACAATAAGCTTGTTTTTCCAACTACAACGCAACATCCTAACAATGCGCAATACGCGGCATTTATATAGGAGCGGAAGTTCTTTTTCAACCAACCACGGAACCAATCGGACGTGTATTGATTTTATTGGAGTATTTTTTTCTCAAAAAGTGACCTTATATGTGTTTTCAACGAAATAAAGTATCAGTTTTTGCTTTGTTTCACTGCTTAAAACCTCCTGAATTTTACAAAAATCATCCTATACTTCTAAGGTAAAGAATTTATCCAAAAATTCTTAATTTACTTAAAAATTTTTTTTTTAGAGTTTCAGATTATTCAAGTTACGTGCATTTAAGTGCGATATTTTATAAGAATAAATAACTTATTCAAACTTATTCAAAGTTACCATACTTAAGAATTTCTTTTTACAAAAAAAATGGTGAATTACAACGCTCAAAAATCGATTTACAACTAGAAATTAATATCATTAAAAATTATTCCATAATGAAAATTTATACTTTGCGTCTTTCTACGATGTTTTTTTACTCCAAGACAGTAGCATATTATACAAATCTAGATTTTTTTTTTTGCCAAACTTGAGCCCATTAGTCGCATAAATTAATATCTAAACGTTCTTTCCAAAAAAACGTTTCTTTACTCTCGATTTGTCTTTACAATACAAACACTCTCTTATTGTGTATTATTTTTTCAAAAAAAAACATACTAAAACATTTTTCAAATTTCAGCATGGAAGAGAGACGTGACAGCGGAAATATGAGCAGCAATGATGAGGACTGGGACCAACATCCACCCCATCCAGTGAAGGAGACCGGCCCGATACATCTTCACTACGCCGATTTCAACATCCAGGCACCAGCAGGAGCCAGGGTCAAGTACATCCTGTTAAAGGAAAAATCCCTCCAGGAGTTCGGGGAAATGCTGTTGTCCACCATGGAGAGGGAGCTGAGGCCGATGTACGTCACCATAGATGTGCTGAGCGCGTTCATTTACGAGGAGAGCTACGAGGATATCACATCCGTGATAAAAGCTGTGTGCGAAGCATCCATGGAATCAGGTCGTCATCGCACAACCTGGAGCACCCTGAGATTCGCCCCGGATGCAGAACGCTACTGGAGCGATATAGGGGATCTCAATGGGTGGATCAGAAAGTACACTGCTGAGTGTGGCGAGCAGCCGCTCGCCACTCATCAAGTGTATCTCAAACCCAGAGGTAAACAATTGTTTACTTTCGCGGAAATGTATGAGGAGTGGTGGCACAAAACTTCATTGGGGAGCAGGCCCAGTGACGGGGCAGCGGTAGTTAACTCCACCTGGATAGAGAAACACCATGCTTCGGGTTATGAGAGCCCAAGGATGCCCAGGGAGCCGAGGACTGATGTGCTAGCTATCCCTTGTCCCTTGGGACTCACTGATGAATTCATCAAGGACGATAGGATGCTGGCCATGCTGAAGAGCCGCGGATTATATCGCGGCCGGAGGACAAGGAGTACATCCCGACGACCCGGCGCGAGGAGAGCCAGCCACAGGACTGTTAGTAGAGAGAGGGCGGACAGCCTCGTGAGTGGAGCCCACCCTAGAGGAGCTAGATCCCCACACTCTATCTCAATATTGGAGCGCTTGTTAAACCGCGTTGCAAGGATGCCCAAGAAGGATGATCCTCATGCCTCTGAACGGGAAACCGCCAAGGTTACCTCCAGGATAGCCGAGTTATACACAGGGAAGTGCCAGGACCTCACCCGAGCCCAACTGGAGATCGAGTCCTTAAGGCTCGAGATCGAGCTTGTCCGTGAGGCGAGAGACGTGAAAATGGAAGCAGAGGTGACTAAGTTGAGGGAGGAGAACAAGTATCTGAGAGAGTCGCAGGCAAGGTCCGATCGGCTGGCCGATAAGTTGACGGACATTAAACTGTTTTTAACCTATTTTTGAATGGGGGTCAAAAATATACTAGGACACCTATAGAATCAGACTGCAGAGCCCAAATTTGAATTAAGTCCCCAGTAAACTTTTTTTGGGGGATTTAAAAATTAATTTTTAGTGTTGCTGTAATCATTTTGACCGAAGCAAAAGCTTTTTTTTACTTCGGGAAATATTGTGGCTTACAGAACATTTTTATATAATTCACTTTATATTGATACAATAAAAAAACATTACTCTGTTCATTGGAAATAATTATTTTTTCCAAAACAATTAATTTCATTGAAAAATCTAACATTTACAATAAAACAAATAATTCTGAAATCTAACCAATAAGAAGTCCTGTTTTATATAATTCTTTACAATTCAAAAAAAGAGTGTTTTCACAAAGTGACTTATTTCCAATGTAGTTAAATATTTTTTATTTAATTAAAATGAAAAGAATGAAAACCGTACACATAAAAGACACATACTTTTTAGAATTATTTTAAAAGATAAGTTTGAATAATCTTATTTTATAACACATTTGTATATGTGACAAAAATAAATTTGTTGTATTGCATAAACATTTGTTGTCATTTAACCCTTTACAGCCATTTTTTATGTTTTTAAAATAAGTGAGAGAACACAAACATGTTAATGTTAATTCGTTGATATATTATAAAGAATTAACTTTTTAGTGAATTTTTATAGTAAAATCATAAGGCCTAATTTTACTCTATACCAGAATACAATATTTATGAAGCAAAACACTCTAAAAGCTACGAATTTTATCCAAATAAAAAAAAAAGACCTTTTGCTCGGATCACAATGATCACGGCAACAGTAAAAATTAATATTTAAATCCCCCAAAAAAAGTTTATTGGGGACTTAATTCAAATTTAGGCTCTGCAGTCTCATTCTACTGGTGTCATAGTATATTTTTTATATACGTTTTAAAAATAGGTTAAATACAGTTTAAGGAATCGTTGAGATACGAAAATGAGAAGTTGTTTGATGAATTGAACCTGCTAAAGATGACCAAAAAGGAGAGAAGAGCCCACAAGAAGAAAGCTGGTAAGAAATAGAAATGGAGTAGTGTTAAAATATATATGTTGCAGGTTCGAGGCCAGCAAGCTCCCATTCACCAGCTACGATTGTTTTATTCTATCTACTGATTTAATTAATTTGTACCATGTTATGTTTGTGTTAATATTGATTATGATCATATGTCCATAGCCTTAATAAAATGAGATCATGTCACCTGCAGTTATATTATTTGTATTGAATTCATATTATCCTTTCCAGATGAGGTTTTAGTTTTGGATCTATAAAATGTATGTTTATATTTCAGTATAAATGCAATGCTTAATAAGAATGGCGGAAAAGTTCGGTGCTGTTAATACATGGTTCATTAGATAGGCTAGTTACCAAAATAGCCGGTTTTTATCCATTTATCAGTTAGTTTTATGCTTTTTCAATACACTTTACAGTAAACATAACTAAATTTATATTTTTGAAAAGTGGATATGCAGAAAGGAAGGGGGGGGGGGTGCAGTAAACAAGGGACAAACGGTACAACCCTCTTGTAGATTAGTGGACCACCACCTTCCACGCCCCATTTCCTCCTTTAAAAATTTTTTCTTAACCCAAAGGACGCTTAAAATCATAACCCTAACCTAAAAAAACAGAACAAAAGTTATTTCAAATCTAGAAATTATATAAAGGGTTTGTTGCCCTTTAACAGTCAAATGGAATATAAATGTTTAAAATCAACTACATAGACGCAGCAAAAAATTAAAACTCAATAAGTAACTTGGTAGATATCTAAATATGAAAATCTACTGAATATATATTTTTATATTTGTTTTGATGTCAATTGAACATCATTAATAACACACACAAATTATAGTTAATGACTTTATTGTTTGTCCATTAATATACTCAATTGATAACTAATGAATAAATAATAATCAACACTTTAAATGTTATCGGACTAACCACAATTTATTATCGTGATGATATATAGCTTGTTAATATATGTTATTAGAATTAGATATTATATTACTAAAGACACTCAATAACAAAATTAATTTCTTAAAGTGTCCGTAAGTCAAAATTGACTTATGTAACCAATGAACCAAATGAACCACAACTTTAATGAAATATTTGTACTTGTTTTTCCTACTGGGCATGTTTTAAATGTGAGGGGGGGGGGGGGTAGGTTCAATCCCCAGAGACCAGTTGTAAAGCAAACAGTAAAGATGAAGATTTTCTGAATAAGAATATGCATACATTGTTATTAGGCATAAATATATTTTATCTATTAATATAAATACCTGATACACTTAGCAAAGGTTTATTGGCACCAATATTTGAACTTGGGGTTGGCCTGTAGGGTTTAGGTACGAGTCCCCCGCGGGTCATCATATTTCTTCTTCCAGCAAATGGAGACGCTGAACATACGAATGAAGTAAATTTCTGCAATACAAATAGTATAAACAAAGGACGAGTCCCTCAACTGTCAGTGATACTTCCTTTTTTTCTTATCAGAACAGTGTTATATGCATATTTAATTTAATAGATGGAAGGATTTCAAATGTTTCCACCTACGATTCCTTTCAGAAGTCCAAAATTCTTTCTTGTGTAGTTTTGACGGCAAAAATTATTATGCAAAACTATAAATAAAATTGCATTGGCTTGAAAGATATAAAATATGGCTAACAATATTGACAAGTGTCAAAACAAATCACGCAACTAGAAACATGGGCAAGCTTATCAAATAATAATAGATATGGTCGGACAGCAAGAAGGTAGTTTTATCAAACATTTATTTCAATATGAATCTGTCAAGAAATATTTTTATTTATTTGTGCCAAGTAACCAAAATTCTGTAGGTATTTCTGTTTAATGGCGATTTAAAAATAATTACCGAAGATTAGAAGAGATTTGTAACAAAGATTATGTACGCATTGGTGATTTTCTAGCAAAAAAATGGACTGAGTATTTTATTATCAAAAACGTTGTTAGATTTGTAAATTTCTTTTTGGGATGGATAAATATCTTACCTAACTTTCTGGTAGATGCGGGAGATGAAGAAGCGATTCTGCCAACATTAGAAGCCGGCGAACAGCCACGTTTAGCAGGCGACGCATTGACACCGGCGGCTGCAACCCTATCCGCCACCGGTGAAGGTGATCCACGCCGCCGAAAAGGGGATTGCAGCCGCGAGGCCGTTCTACTGCTGGCCCCAACTGATGACGCTGAAGCATATCCAGCCGAAGATTTAGGCGATGTGATAGATTTACTTTTAACTTTATCACTGTTGTTTAGGACGTCCTTTAGCGGGCTTTTGTTTTCAATGCCATTATCTGTGCTGTTGATGGAATGATTTTGGTTATTGCTGTTGTTTAACAATGACTGGTTGTGGTTGTTGTTACTTACATTGCTGTTCACTTGGTGAAGGTTTGTACTGAAATAAAGATAAAGTAATAGTAATACTGTTAACGCTAAAGATATTTGTCAAAAAAACAGTTGTCTCAACAAATATATGCTTCTGATACTAGAAAAATAAAATATAGATGAATTTTAACTATGACCTACCAAACAAATATAGAGAAATTGTATATTGCTTCATAATGAAAAAATAAAACAAAGCTGTTTACTCACCTAGAGGTTTTCTGACTAAATCTATTAGCCTCCAGTTTCTGACTAGCATTACTTGGTTGTCTTTCTATCTTATTGCCGGATGTCTTAGTTGTTGCTATCTTGGATTGTGCTGTAGTTGGCAAATTTGACCCCTTGCTCACCCCTGACCCTTTTTCACCTGGAAAGAGATAAATTAGGATTTATTGTTATCTGAAAATCAACAAGTTTCTTAAAATCTGAAATGATAAGAGCATTAAAAAACAATGTCTACCTATAAGAACAATTAAAAATAATATTGTTGACAGATAACAAATAAAATCAGTAGAAGACTATTTGTGCCTGAGTGTTCATATGTGTTTTTTATTGAAATGTGAAATTCTAATGTTCCATTGTATTCTTGCAAGTGGTTTTAACAAAAACTACCTATACAATAAAATAACAGTCTAACTGTGCAGTTTTTTTATGGTCGCCAAAATCTCGTGTGAAACAGTTTTTGTTGTGTTCAAATATTGTATTATTTTATTAATAACCAACATCAGAACATCATTTAATTGTATAAACACGGTTAATGCACTTTATGGAACTATCCTATCACTGTCTAACTAAATACCTAGGTAATGTTTAAGTAATATATATAATAGCTGCGAAATTAAGATCTTACCTCCTGAAGGTCGAAAAGAGAAACCAAATCTTGATATTCCATTTCCTTTACTTCCTTTCATTATCACTTAGATTAAACACCATTCACTTTTTTGTTGTTGTTGCAATAATTGAAATATTGCAAATTTTATTATCACTTAATTTGGTTGTTTACATTGTATCTTCTGAAATGTAAATAAACAACTTTTTATCAATATTACCATTTATATGAGTTTATTATGTGTAAATTCGATAGCCGAATCAAAAGGTTACTACTTTGTCCATGAAACATTTTTTTTCTTAAAATTAAATTTAAGAAATGTAAAAATGTATTCATAGGTATACAACAAAGATTTATTTGTAATTCAATGAGATCTTTGTGCGTCTTTGATTAGGAGAATATTTAAGACATGCATTTTTATTATTCATTTCATAATGAAGATTTATATTTTTATAAAATGTTGGATTAATTTTAAAAGCAATGATATTTATTTTTGGCTTAAATCGATCAAAAATTAATAAAAGTTAAAAAAATATTAACATTTGGGACAATTATCATATATTTAATAAAATGAAATGACGCAAGCTACGCTAATTTTACAGTGACGCAATTTTGGGAGTTTTCAGAAAAAAAAAATTTAATTAACTTTAATTAGAATGTTACTACATATATACACGCACAAATACAACGTACATAAACACACTATTTTTTACACAGACGTTTAAATTACATTTTTAATGTCACTTATTCATTATTATGATAAATGTATATAAACCTGATAATCATTAAATATGAATTATTATGGTTAACTTAATTGAACAAATAGTTGAGACGTCTTGAAGAAGTTTACCAATTTTTTCAAGTGGTGGTTTTTACAAGCAATAGCAGACTTGTTATTATTGGGTATTTTTTGTAGGGTGTTAAGAACTTTACTTCTGTAAAATATATTTCCATTAGTTTACTTTTAGTATTTAAACATTTTTTGGGTTCAAACTTAGATTTCAATATATTTTTTTTTAATATCTACAAAACTACTTTGAATTGGTGACCCCGCATGAAATTGAAAGGAGGACTTATTGATCTGCAAGGTTGCGTGATTATTTGGGTGAGGATAGATAGATAGAAGCTGTTTGGTGGATTTTTATATCAATAATATAACTTTTTATAATAAAACTTATTATTAATAATCACTAGCTTTGCATGTTTGCATTAGTTTATTTGAAATTTTATTACGATACTTCTTTTTTGAGGGGATTATTTTTCCCGAAAAAAAATTTATCCGATGTAAAAGACGACATTTGTGAACATACTGCAATTAAACGGGGCATTTGCGCCTTGTAAACAAAATATTTTGATGACGCAGAAATGGAGGAATATTTTTATCAACTTTGGGCGTTTTTTAAGCCAAATCCCACATAGTTATTTAAAATATGAATTCTTTAACCATAAAAAGATAAAATTAATTAACGTTTGTTAGTTTTAAGACTTTATTTTTCTCTTATTCAAAAAAAAGACATGCAAAATAAGGATAGAATTTTATAATTTATTTGTGTTAGGTTTGTTATAAATATTTGTATGACTTACGTTTTAAAGCTAAAAAAGATTTAATTACTTATATTCAAATAATTGATAATAGTGCGTCTGTGGTTATGAAAACTAATTAATATGAATTTTGAGAGGATTTTTATGTTTGAAGAATTTCTATCATTGGATTCAGCAACAGGTGTAAAATTTTGTGTAGCAAAGAGAATGAAGACACGTACGCTGAAATTTTAGATTAAAAGGGTTATAAAAAGATTTATTTAATGTACATTTCTAATTTTATTTTAATAACGACCTGTTTTGTATTTATTAGAACATAACTATAATTTTAGTACTATTTTTATATACTAAGGTGTACATTATATATTAGCGCCCATCGCTGCCTTTAGGATAATGTGACTTAAAAAAAGTTTCAGGTATAGGTAATTGATCTTAAATGATGTTTTTCAGAACTTGAAAGTCAAGCAATAAAAATGGAAACCAGTGCGAAGGAGCCGCCCAAAAAATCTCCCCACAAAATCATCCTAGAACTTGGCCAAAGTGTTACACAACAAAATAATAGACTTTCTTGTAACATTTGTGGTAAAGATTTCGATGGTCAATATAAATTGAAAAGGCATATGCAATCACATACGGGAATCAAAGGAAAATACTCGTTTGATTATAGAATGAGAATACTACAAAGAAGCTACCTAAATATTTTTTTTAAATTACAATTTAATTTAGTTCAATCAGCTGTCAAACTATTTTTTGTCTAATGTTTGTTTCAATTCTTTAAAATAATATTCAGTAGGTAATACAACGAGTGTTAAAATCAGATTTTGTGTGCAATACATGTGGAAAAGGCTTCGCTGAGCAATACAAGCTGAAAAGACACTTGGTGAGCCACCCTGAGAGCGATCAGCTACATCAAATGCTTTCTTCAACAGCCCTGCCTTCTTCGCCTAAAGGATTTCCTTGTGATACCTGCGGTAAAGTCTTCCCAGAACAGTATAAACTTAAAAGACATTTGTTAACACACGCCAACAATGTTGAAGTGAAGCAAACATTGGCACTGTTAACAGGGATTAAAACACATTCATGTGAAAAATGCGGGAAAAGTTTTACTGAACAGGCTAAACTAAAGCGCCACATGTTGACTCATTCAAGTGAACAGCCGTCCGTTTCTGTCATTGAAAAAAGTGATATTTCTACAAATAGTGACTTTGTAATTAGATTAAATTCAGCTACTACTCTTACAAGAGTTAAACCCAAGAACCAAACCGTAGTTAAAGAAGATGAAAATTCTAACGACGACATTATAGAAGTGACGAGAGTTGTTCCTGCTTTGGAAAATCCGCAAACTACAGAGCTTGTTGCAAATGCTGCCCAAGAAGGACAAACCATGAATGATTTTTCGTGCAATATTTGTGGCAAAGAGTTTGATGGTATGTATAAACTTAATCGCCACTTAGTCACGCATACTGGCATTAAAAATTTCAATTGTGAAACGTGTGGCAAATCGTTCTCTGAAGCATATAAGCTGCGCCGCCATTTGTTGGTTCATGCTGGCATTAAAATGTTTCCATGTGATTTGTGTGAAAAGTCTTACACGAGAAACGATCACTTGAAACGCCACAAGCATGAGCAACACTTTCAAAATTTTACTTGTGAAGTTTGTTCTCAAGAATTTGATGACAAAAGGGCGTTGAGTAATCACAGACGAATTCATAATCCTCAAGCATTAAAAGATGCAAATAAACCACGAACTCCAGAAAAGCCAAAAGGCTACCCTTGCCCATTGTGTAAAATCGAATATCCCGATATTGAAACCTGCCACGCTCACATGAAATCTTTGGAACACGGCTGGAAAAACGTGCATACATGTGAGGTTTGCCACAAAAGTTTCTTGCGAAAATGTCACCTCAATGTGCACGAAAAAATACATAGTGATAACCGTCCTTTTGGTTGCTCTGAATGCGGCCGTAAATTTTACAGATCTGACCATTTGAAGGCTCACTTGAAAACACACACAAATGATTTCAATTTAAATGGAGAAATCAGCTATAATATGACCGCAGCTATGGCGGGTTCGGATCCGAGTTCTGATGGAGATTCTAGCAACCATCATCAAGGCATCTTTATTTACCATTTTAATATTTTTTCTATCTGGGTTTTCTGCTTAATACACAAATATCCTTTGCTTTTTATGACTTTTTAGAATGGCATATTTCATTAACCTTAATTTTTGGGCTTGTTTGTTCCAAATAAGTTTTGACAGGGTTTTGACATAAAGATATTGTGGTTCCAGGATTGTATGTTGGTCATCAGATAGAAGATGAAGATAACTATGAAGGAGAGGAAGAGGATGGCGTAGAAATGGATGATAATCTTATCGACTTCATTGATGAGCTTTGTGAACAAGAAATCAAGGAGTTTGATGATAACGAGAGCAACGAAGATATGCAAAACAGGTAATCTTAATCTATGTTATAATTAGGGATGGCAATCAGCCGAATTTTTTTGGTCGGATTCTTGCAACAATCCGCCCAAATAAAGGGAATTAAACCGCGGATTCGTGTTTATTTACGGATTGTTGATTCTAGCAATATTTTTAAAGGTCATTTTATGAATTTAAAAAATCTAGCCCCTACAGCGGCCATTTTCTAACCTTTACTTAACCTAACTTTACATAATAAGCATGAAAAAGCTACTGTGAAAATAAAATACTATCAAACTTTGAATGTTGCTCACTATTTTACTTGTAGATAAAAAACAATAAAATAAGTTTTTGGTAATTGTCTGCCACATTTTAAATAATTTTTTCAAGTGCTATACATACATATACACAGTGATTCAGAAAAAACTGCGTTTTCCGTTTTTCTGACACAACCAGAAGGAATACAGAAAAAATTATTATATGTCCTTGTTCTCTGTAAAAAAGTAAATCAAATTTATAAAAGGTGTTTTTCATTATCACTAAAAATGCGGCCTCTATGATAGGTACATAGTTTCAAAAAATGCTTTATGTTAAAAATGTTGTGCAAGAAAAATTAAAATAACTCTTGTTGTTGTTGTTGTTGTATTGGCTGCTCATAGTCCATATTCGTGTCCAGGTTGTCATCAGTAGGTGGGGGAGGGGAGGCTTATGGAGGGGGCTCTGGAGGGGGGCGTTGAAGAGAAGGGAGGCTGGTGAAACTGGGGTGTGATGATAGGAAGGCAGCTACGAGGGTGGGATTTTGCCAGAGGTCAATGGGATTTAGGTTGGTGGGGTTATTAGGGCAGGAAAAGAGGTGTTGGACTGTTTCAGGGGTAGGATTGTTGGGGCAGGATGGGCAGTTGGGTGAAAGAGAAGCGTTGATGGAATGCAGGTAACTTTGGAGCTTAGGACAATAATTGGATCTTAATTGGGAGAGGATGGTTCTGTAGTGCCTAGGAAGTTGGATCTCAGAGGGGTTGATGTTGGGAGGGGCATGATTAAGGACAGGATTAGGGGGGTAGGAGTTGATGGCTTGGGTAACTGCAGAGGTGTGGAGTCGGGAGATGGTGGATTTGTAATTTGCAGGGAGGAGAGTGTTGTCAGGGGTGAGAAAAGGTTGGAGATTCGGGAGGAACTCTTATATTATGTATAAAAAAAAACCTTTTTCAATATTAATTTAGATAAAGGTCTAAGAAAAGTACTATGGTGAGTTTTAAAGATGAAATGCTTTTTAGCTCCCCACAAAGTTAAAGGTGTTAAATATTTAGAATCTGTTGAATAAAAACTTTAATGAATAAAGTCATCTTTTTAGACTGGCAGAAATATTTTACTAGAAATAAATCTACCTAAAAAATACAAAATAATAAACGAAAAAGTCATTACACACACTTTTTGAAATCTTTATGCTCTAAAATGCGCCGTTGTTTAAGAGATTTTACAAAACACATTTTCTAACTTCAATGTATTTTTTTACAGAGAACAAGGACCCATAATTTTTTTTTCTGTATTCCTTCTGGTTGTGTCAGAAAATCGAAAAACGCAGTTTTCTGAATCACCCTGTACATATTGTCATTTTTCCAGGGATAATTCAGAAGCAGACCAAGAAGACCAACACGAGGACGAGAATAGTGATGCAACTGAAGATAATAATGAAGGCAGGGGAAAAGATATAAGTAAAACAAAGTAAAAAGATAGCTTTATTAGCTTAGATTTCTATTATGTTTAAGGATCGACAAGGATGACAACATTCATAAAACGCAGATAATAAAAATTCAATGTAAAGTAGTGAAATATATAAGATTTTGTTGGTTCGTTGTTAGATAGTGTTTAATTGTCACAATTATTACATTAAAAACCTAAACAGAAGATTGATCCTATCATGCAAAAACTCTCAGAACACTAAGCAAAAAATAAACATTTTCAAACATTCTGAACTTATTAGGGCTGCGTGTTTTTATATTTTCTAGATATACAATACATGCTATATTATGAATATTGACATTTCAAATCAACTGGATATATTTCACAATTGTATATACATATACATATATTAACTTATTCTTATTTCCAATTGAAGGAATTGTTGAGATAAACGACCAAGAAGAAATGGAAGATTATGATTGATGTCTTGTTCATTACAGAAAGACAGATCAAATCTGGCACAGATTGTCAACCATCAAATTATATATTATTAGTTTTGATTAAATATTTAGAGCATGTGTTAATAGGTTTATTCTAATTAGAAGAGGAAAGGAATTCATCAGTGGAAATTAAATCAAAGCAAATCAACAAACACAAATGATTCAAATCTTTTAAAATCAATTGTAACGCAATTTTCCTTTAGTTTTTTTCAATGTGAAAAATGATACATACTAATAATGAAGATTTTTTCTTTTGCAAAACTATATTTTGTTACATTTTACTGCTTGTAGTTTTTGGAAACATTTTTTTTATTGTAATGTTGATTTTAAAACATGGTTTAATTGTTACAAAATCTTTGAAAATGTAATATTATTTTGCTTTTCACATTAAGAAGTAATTTATACAAAACAAAGATAGTCCAACACATAGTCTACATAGAAATCATAGTATGTATGTATTAATGTATATATTATATCCAACTTTTGTCTTTTTAACCTTTTTTTTTCTTCTCAATAGAACAATCAAATAAAATAAGCCTTTTGCATATTAGAATATTAGATTTCGTAACCAAGGAATGAAAGACTCTACAGAAATATCTTTACTTTTAACATTTTTATCATTAGAAACTTCAAAAGAGGACTAGGCACAAATGAGAGTTGGTAATATAAGCACCTTCAAACAGTAATGCCAAGCATTTTTTATTAATATATTCTGCTGGTAAGGTTTTTAAATCATGTGCTTTAGATCGTATAAAATCAGCTTTGGTAACAAAATTCCTCAAATATTTTAAATTTTTTTTTTAATATTACTCATATATCTGGGAAGCTATAAAGTAATAGCTTTATGTGATGTTTCTTATTGTCCTTTAGATATTGATTTACGGATATCAACAATGATCTTGATCGCCCTTGTTTTGTAAAAAAAAATTCTAATCAGTTGAAGGGTCTAAATTTACTGTAAAATATTGTTGCCGTTTTGAGACTGTTATAAATGTTTAAATGTTTATTTTGAGTTTCTGCAAATGAAAAAAACTCCAGTGCCTTACTACCCAGGGACACAGGGTTTGGACAACAAAAGATATATTAGTCTTCCCCACATTTCTACGTTCCTAGAGTAGCTTATTCCGTTTGTAAAAAAGCATTAATCCTAACTCTCCTGTCGAAAAACATAAAAATAAATTTGCGAAATTTTCAAAACTATTTCAAAAAAATTTCATTTGGGACTAATGTTAGGTACTATTATTCCGTGAGAGAATGTCTTATATTTCATTCTGAAAAAAAATATACCTACTAATTCTCTTTGATAAATATTTTTTTTAAATTTCAAAAGTAGAACCTTAGATTTTTCATTCGGGGCAAGATTAATATATCTTTCGTTGACCTGTACCTGTGTTCCTCCATATTTTTAGATTGATATTGTATAAAATTAAAAACATTTGTTTGTATGAATTTTGAATTTATAATTTGTTAATTATTTTGATAAGTCAAAGGGGGGGGGGGGGTTCTGACACATTTGCGTAAACCTGGTATAAAAGCTTTATCATTGGACTTTTATACCAGGTTTACGCAAATGTGTCAGAACTTCCCCCCTCCCCCCTTGTTTTAAATAACCAGGGATCTTAATGGATAAGACATTGGACGATAAATTGATAAACATTCTCAAATGGTACCTCTTTTGTAGAATAAGTTATTGTTTGATTTGAAAGTTTAAAACTATTATTTTTGTTCTCACCAATCAAAATTCATTAGAAAGTACCCAAAGGTTATGAGCCAGCGAATACGAAGACGTGATTATAAAACTTCGGGTACCTAAGAAATTTACAGTCCAATGTCCCTTTCCTTCCTGGAAATAACCATTACATTTTTTATTTTTTTTTCTATCATCATATTCAAAACTGTTGAGGTAGGTAGTAAATATTGATAGATTTTTTTTCGAAAATCTTTCTGTGAAAGATTTTCTGTTTGATTTACAATCAAAATATTACAACAGCTTTTGGCAGATCGCAATCAAATGTAGTATTTTAAGTATAATTTAATTCTTTATTGTTAAAAATATTTGAAACTTTAAAACATAAGTAGGTAAAAAATGCAATTAAAGAGCAATGACAAATTATTTGTTTTTTAAATCAAATTAAATTAAGTAGATATAAATTGCATTGCTTTAATACAAAATAGAATTATGTCTTGTCCTTAAGATCTCTGTAACAATAATGCTCTGCTTTACCGGAAAAATACCTGTTGGTAATCCCATTATTAAAAGTTATTTTCATTTAGAGTGGAACACCACATCCTTCTCATACTCCCTAGCTCCCCACAACCCCCAAAAATATGACCCTCAGGCTAGGGGCGAAGCACTAGTTGTTGGTTTTTTTTAACTAAAATGAGCTTAAATTATGCTTATACAATTTGTTAAATCATTTGTTCCAAAACTCTTCTATTAAATGTTAATCAGTGATTTTATGTTATCTTGTCAATTTAAACAATTTTTTGTATATATATTACATTATTCATTTATTAATCTAGTTTACTCTTGTTTATATATTTAATTCATGTCACTTCTATGTTCTTTTGGATTTTATAGAAATTCTACAAAAACTGGATTATATCCACTAACTGCACCCAAGACCCCGCAGTTTTTCTAAACCTTGCTCTACCCTAACCACTAAGTGGGGCTAACCTAACCTTAAAATTACTTAACCTAACTTAGCCTAGCTAAATGGCTAGTTTGCATAATGGGTGCAATCCCGTATAGGTTTAATCAATTTCACTTCTTTACCGAAGAACGTTATTTTTGGTTTCAACTTTTCTCTGAATTGAAAAATCCCCTAATAAAATTTTTCAGCACTGGTATGGCGTAATATTTCAATAAAGAGATGAAAATAGTTAATGTTTCTTGTATGTAATATGTAAATTCTTTAATACTTTTCAGATACAAATATGTAGAGCTCATCTTAATAAAGGTTTGAATTTAATTTCAGAATATTACTTTTTTCAGATGATTTAATACCCTAACTTGTATAGATACTCTATAACGAGGGTATAGTATTTATGTTCGGCCTATCTATGTTGGAGATGTTATTTTAATGGACTCCTACAGTTTTCACTCGTATACAACTTGGTCTTTCTTTTTAATCTTACCTAAGGATTTTTAGTAGCGAAGTTACTCTATAATTCACTTTGTCCGTCAGTCCGTAACGCTATGGGGGAAATGGGATTTACTCAGCTCCTATAAAAGATAGAATGCTAAATTTTTTGACAACATTCCCATCATTAAGGAGCACAATTATATATAAAACATCGATGGCGGTAGGACCGCTTTTTAGCAGGTTTTAGGCTATTTTTGTATTTTTCACATTTTTCTCCATATCTTCAGTGTTTATAGTGCGATTTTCAAAAAATTTTCAGTTATAGATATCTAAATTAAATTTCCTGTCCTTTAAAGAAAACAACTATGACGGTCAGACTGCCTTTCAGCAGGTTTTAGGCTATTTTTGTATTTTTCACATTTTTCTCCATATCTTTGGTGTTTATGGTCCGATTTCCAAAATTTTTTTAGTTATAGATATCAAAATTAAATTTCCTGTCCTTTAAAGAAAACAACTATGACGGTCAGACTGCCTTTAAGCAGGTTTTATGCTATTTTTGTATGTTTCAAATTTTTCTCCATATCCGTGGTGTTTATGGTCCGATTTCCAAATTTTTTTAAGTTAAGGATTTAAAAATTAAATTTCCTGTCGTTTTAAGAAAACAAGCATGGCGATCAGACTGCCTTTTAGCAGGTTTTTGCTATTTTTATATGTTTTACATATTTCCCCATATCTTTGGTGTTTTTGATCCAATTTTAAAACTTTTTTGGGATATAGGTATCAAAATAATTTTTCCCATTGTTATGAGCATCTTTTATGTAATTAACTTTGACCGTCATCATATACAAAATAAAACAGGGTTTCGTGTTTATTTTCTCCAATAAATCAATTAATAAATACACTTTAAATCTACTTGTACGTATTACCATCCATGATTTTATTTTTTGTGCTTCGCTACTTATGGATGTTGTCATCCTTGTTAATTTGTTATTATTCTGTAACAGATTTATAGACAATAGAATATTTCAAATGTCATATATATTTAGAATTGTCCTTTTTTTGGAATTGAGATATTTTGAATTGCTTTTGTAATATAACGCACCTAACAAAGTACGCGTCTTAAGCAGGGCACTACATCATTTCTTTTAGTGCCGGCTACGTTTCCAAGGGTGAATGTATAACAAAGGCCGAAAGTAAAAAGGATAGATTTATGGCTTTAAATGGTTTTAGGCTAATTTTTCTGCTCCCTCTTTCCATTCCGTATACAGATACTCTAGGGGCGCAGTTATCTATAAATGTGAAATTTTTTTAGAATGGATACAATCAAAAAGGAGCCAAATAGTAGTGAATTTTTCTGCAATTTTTGCGAAAAATCCTTCAACAAAAAGATTAAACTTGAAATACACAGGTAGGGTTTGGTTATATAGACACTAACTGATACAGAAAAGGATTGAATATGATTAGAAAGGAAATGGGGATATTAAAAGCACACTACCAGGGATGATTTAATTATAAACTACAAAATTGGTGCTATTTAATGAAATCCCCCCTCTTCTCTCTCTGGGGGGATCTATCCTTAAGGGATACTATACCTCTATACATTGTCTTACAAAATTGAACTACTGAGTAAAATAAATATTTGGTTTTAAATCTCAGTGTTCAACAATAAATTCTTAATCTAAATAGTTTAATTAATCCAAATCCAACTTAAAAATTCCCCTAGCCTATTGCAAAACCTACAAATTAGATTTTTAAATTGTTATTTTTCTTAATAATAGCTTTTAGCACAATGTAACCAACCTAATTCTAGTCGTATCCACACTGGTGAGAAGCCATATGTTTGTAGTACATGCAGTGCAAGATTTGCATTCAGAATTAATCTGAGAAAACACATTGACACCTTCGGTCATGCTGCCAACTTTATTTTACCAAAAGATTTGGCGATCAATGATGAAACTGGAACTAAAACAGAAACGGATTCGAAGGTAATTTTTTGAAATTTTTTATTAAGAACTTTTTATAATTCTAATTTAATCTACAAGTCTTTCTCCCTCGTCTTCCCAAAAAAAACAATGTCTTGCATAATCTATCTCTGTCCACTTTATACCCATATAACACTGAATATCTATTTTTTGAAGTAGAGTGATCATGTTCTTAACCATTTTTTATAGGGCCTTCTATTCAGTTGTTTATGGAGTTCTGACTTTGTCAAATAATTAAATATTTTTTTGATATTTAGGCTGACGTCAACAAATTTTCCTGCAATTACTGTGACAAATCTTACCCAAGAAAAGCTTTTCTTAGCAATCACTTAAAAATACACAAGATAAAAAAAGAGAAACTTGGAGGCCAAACAAATGAGAATGGGACAGTCGCTAAAGAGAAAATCCATTTTTGTAAAGTGTGCGGGAAAAGTTTCAGGAATATTTAGAATGTTTTTGTTGTCTTAAAAACTGCACTTTTTAATGGGGGATTTTATTAAATACACCTCTTTTTTATTAGGAGATCTACTCTTTAACAAGTGTTAGTCCAAGTCCATAACTCCTCCGTTATTGAAAATATATTGTGTTTAACAAGTTTCTACTATCATTATTTTATTTCTAACCATTTATTGTTAAAACATAACTACCCTTTTTATCTACATTAGAAACTATTAACTTTTTACCATTCATCTATAATTTAAATAGTTGGTGCTTTCCCTCACAGTGGCTGTAAAACACTGAATCATCCTTAGGTATTTTTTTTTGATAAATTGAAAAAAAGGGAGGATGTAGTCAATTTCATTCATGCAGTACCTACCAAATATAACAAAACCCAGGTAAGTAATTAAAAAAATAAACAAAAAATATCCGATTACCCCTCGAATATTATATTTTAATTTGTTCAAAATATATGAGGGGAGGGGGGTTCTGTGGTCCACTAGGCCGTTTGAGGGAAACTGCTAGGTATATAGAAATTAACATTCTAAAAAAACATACAGATTTAAAAGAAACCTAGCAAGACACGAAGTTGTTCATACCAATAGTCAACAAAACGTCGAAAGAAATATCCAAACAGATCAACAAAATGTTGAAATTAGACAAACGCGGCAAGCCAGTTTTCAAACAGATTCTGATGAAACAAAAAACACAACAAATATCAAAACAAACGAAAATGCGCAAGATCCTAAATTATTAAATCCACAAAATGATCCTGATAACTCTATGCGTCTAATTTTATGTGCTATATGCAATAAGACATTTAAACTAAGAATACAGTTGAAGAGACACATGATGCAAGTTCATAACAAACCTTCAGGTAAGATTTGACTTCATATAAAACTTTCTTTCTTAATTTTTAAAAATCTACAGGAATAAGACAATGGACAATAAATTGATGTAACATCTCAACTGATAATAGTAAAAAATACCCTTTCTGTAGATTAAGAAAACTAAGATAGAAAGTTTGGCCACTACTAATTTGAGACTAAACAATTAAAATTCAATAAGAGTACCTAATTCTTCTGAGTAAATGAATAAGATAACGTGGATAAAAAACTTCGGGTACCAGTGTGATTTACAGTTAAATGTTCCTTCTTTCCTTGAAAATTTGCAAGTTATTATCTAACATGAGGTTTAGACATTCGGTAAAATTTTAAGGTCCCAAATCGTCAAAATCCTTTCGGTTGACGGGCGGATGACGCGCGGCTGCCGATCCCTTTTAATTACTAATTACAATTTAATATTTTAGACTCGTCCATGTCACAAATTGAAAACCCAGTCCTGGTAGAATCTAGTCCAGCTATACAAAATCTATTCAAATGCCCACGTTGTGATAGATCTTTTCCACTGAAGAGAAACCTGTACAGACACCTGACAACTAGTCATGGGGAGTCGTATAAGAAGACGACCACTGGCCCAGGTTTATAGAATATTTAAACATACTGTTTTTGTTGAAGCGCTTAAACTCTACTCATTTCCGTCGTCGCTAGTTTACCTGTATGTCTTGTACTCAAAGATTATTATGTGATTTCTCATGAGCTTGAGTCAAAAAATGTCTTATAGAGGAAAAAATTTGGACTATCATTCAGAAAAAAATTAGTTTTATACCTACCTACCTATTGAATTTGATTTCTATAAGAAATCTTAATACTTGCTTTAGACAACGTTAGGAAAAAGCATTTGATTTAAGTAAAATGGAGTAGTATGAAATGCTCGATTGTCCAAAATAAATGGCCATTCTTTTCTCGCGTATTTTCAAACCGTTCTTAATAAGCACATTTTACTAAACGCTAACACAACTTTACGGAAAATACGCGAAAAAAATGACCCTCTTAATTCTACTTTTCTTCACATTTGTATAAACCAGTGTTGTGGATCCGCATTGATTGTATGCGGATCCGGATCCTCCAAATTTGGTCAGTGCGGATCCGGATCTGGATCCTTGACAATAAAAATAAAATCACCAAATTTTTCAAAAAATATTTATTCCTTAATCTCGAAGTCAAAAATACAAATTTTTGAGTCTGAACCTAAACCTTAAAGATTGGCTCTCATCACGAGAATGTCTTTGTAAGTGACTATTTTATATAAAGGGATAGTTCTACGAAGTGTATTTAAAGAGTTAAGGTACTTAGAGTAGTGAACTTTTATATGTCTTAGTAGAATATATTAGGCATTGGATGGATATGATTGTATGTTAAAGAATTTTTAACATTGACCAGACCAAACTTTTTTTATTTGACAATATCTAAAAAAAGTTAAAGTGATTTGCCACATATATTACATGAGAATGGTCTATTTTTTTCCAAATATGTATAGCCAAAACACCAAAATCAGAGAATCTTTTTCCACATATTTCACAGGAGTTATAAAAAAATTGAACAGGGGTTCCCCTTAGGACAAGTTACTTAAAAAGCATAAAAAATAACGTCCGATTCATTATAGGACAGGTTTTCTATAGATTCTTTTTAAAAAAATAAAAAAACCGTCCGGTTTACTTACACATTATCTCACGCGGAAATACCAACTAACCATACAACATATATATATATATATTATATATATAAAGACCATTCTCATGTAATATATGTTGCAAATCACTAACTTCTTTAGATATTGTCAAATAAAAAAATTTCGGTCAGGTCAATGTTAAAATTATTTATCACAATCATATCTATCCAATGCCTAATATATTCTACTAAGACATATAAAAAGATCACTACTCTAAGTACTATACTAAATGTTATATTATTATATTGTTGTTATGTGTATTTTGTTGTATAAAAAGTTTGAAGTTCTATTAACTAGTAAATGCTATGCAAAGTTGTATTTATGACACAAAAGTTTTTGCCATATATAACATGCAACGAAGTTGAAAATAAAATGAAAAACTCATTTTTTTAGGAAAATCCCTGGTCAAATCTTTTAATTTTAATCAATAACTTTATATTATGCACTACTACGTTATATAAAATAGAAAAAACTTACAGTTCACTATTTTTTTTTAAATGCACTTCGTGAAACTATCCCTTTAGGTAGATTTTTCCATAAATTTATACCCAAGGATCCGGATCCGGATCCTTGGACTCAAAAAGATGCGGATCCGGATCCGGATCCACAACTCTGGTATAAAATATTTGCTTATTTTTCAAGAAATTTTTACAACATCATTATTACCTTCCTCTTATGTATATATTTTCTATGTGTAGGTTTAACAATATCCTACTCTGTAAAATCGGACGCCAGAGTAAAGAAAGGCAAATGGAAGATTAGGATCAACAAAAATCCAAACAAAAGCTACACATGTGATGTATGCAATGTAGTAATTGTAGGGGGCAAAGCTTTTAGAAGACATTGTAAGATACATATAAGCACAGACCAAGGAATGTGTATTTTTTTATTTATATTGTTAAAGGAAAATTAGTCTTCATTTTGGGTGTCTGTCCAAACGTTCATCATACGAATAGTCCTATATTTAGGAGTAACTATCATAAAATCTTTCCAATTTTCTTATCAATACCTCGATGCCCTTACGGCCATTTTATACTTTATAGTGATTTTTATGACGTTTTTGCCAGGTGTTTAAGGCATAGTATTTCTATTGTTGAGTTAATAAAAAAAGACCTTCTAACTATCTTATGTTACATCAATACACATTTCTCATAGTTGAAACACAATCTGAAAGCCATCCTATAATGCCTTCAACAAACAAAGAAATTACAGAAGAAAATCTTGAAACTAAAGAAATCTTTGAAAATAGAGAACAAGTGAAGATTGTTAATGAATATTCTGGGCATAACTTTGATTGTTATGTTAGTATTAAGAATATATCACTGCGCCCCTTCCTTAATTGGGTTGTTAGACGAGAAGAACATTTGGCATCAGGTTTGAATTAATATTCATATTTTTACATTTTAAACTACATACCTAACTAGGTACCTACTATGTTTTTTTCTTTAAAATATTATAATATGATAATCATGCCTTTGTTAATTATGCACATTTTGTAAGACTCATATTTAAGCTAGCCAGCATCACTTAATAGTAATACCAATTATAAATTGAAGGTTACTCTTGTAATTTATGCTGACAATTTTTCTGAAATGGTAGCTTTATCTATCACAAATTACCAACACATTTGCCTGGTTAAAGATTAACACGAAGATTTTTTAAAAAAGATAATAAACATATTTCAATTTTTTTAAGGTTTACCAGCGAGGGAATGTAAAGAGTTTGATCCTCCTTCTGAAATGAAAAAGTCAGATACACCTACCAATAACGAGGTTGTAACAGATTTTAAAACCAATGATAACTCTGAAATGATTCAAATGAAAGAGATAGAATCAATTCAACATTTTAGGAATGATTGAAGTTTTATTTATATCCTCTTTTTTTTCACTGTATATTATTTATGACTAAGGTCTGTGTGTACGTTTGTATTTCGATCCTAATGACGGATAGTCAATTAGATATACCTGATAAATATAGCTTCTTTGCTTGTTGTTTTAAAAGTACCTAGACAAAATGTTTTTTTTTTTGTAATTTATTGACAATAACAGCAAGAACTTACGTATTTTCTATTAAATATGTTGCCAGTTAATTTTTTCTTAATGATGCGTGTTACTTCTGAAAATAGTTGTCCTAGATTTTTAAGAAGTTAATAAAGAAATTTGTAATAAAACTTCATCTATCTTAGAAGTGACACTTTGGATACAACAGAAAATACTAAGATACACCCAGTAAATACGGATAAAGAAGAAATTAACAAAAAAGAATACTCGTGCAAAGTATGCCAAAAAATATTCTTCCTTTTGCCTGACTTGTTAAGCCATGAAAAACAGCATTCAGCAGAAAAAACCTACACTTGCAATATTTGTCTTATGGTTTTCAAATATCCCGCAATGATTTTGCACCACGTAAAAACAGTACACAACATCAGACCTTTTAAGTGTGATCACTGCAGCTTATCATTTAACAAAAGAGGTCTCTTAAAGACACATATTATTAAGGAGCATAATATTTTAAAACCAAAGTTAAAACCTGTATTGTTAAATTATCAAACAGGAAGCGTTGACTCCACAAAACCTTATGAAGCTAAGGAAATGTCAACAACTGAACATTTAGCAAATAGAAATCCTTATAAATGTGCCAAATGTTCCCAAAGCTTTAGGAAACGAAAGTTTTTTAATCATCATGTTAAAAATTGTGGTCTTTCAAATCAACACGAAAGTATTACTGTCCCAAATGAGTCTCCAATTCAAGAAAACAACGATGATAGTAATACTAATATTATGTCCAATGATAATACTGTAAAACAAGATTTTATATTTTTTGAAAACATGAACATGAATTGTTTTGTTAATATTGATACAATCAAAATCAAATCTGTTAGTCAGGATCATGATATTGATATTCAAAATGTCATTAGTGGAACAGCTGATACAGAAGAGAACAGCATTGTATATGACGATGACTTAAATGATGACTCTTTTGACAATGTAGAAAATGTTGAAAGCTTTGATTCAAACATAGAAGAGTATAAATGCTCAAATTGTCCTATGATCTTTAAACAATTCAGTGATCTTTTCATCCATCTGAAAAATGTGCACAAACTCAAACCATATTCATGTCCTATGTGCACTCTAAGGTTTAACAGAAAGAAGAATCTTGATAAACACATAGAGCAGGATCATGAAGAAGGTGTGAAAACTGAAAAAATTAACCAAGAATTGTCTCCAACCTCGCTTAAATTGAACAAACGTAATTTGTACAAATGTACTTTATGCATTGGATCATTTAGCCAAAGCACTTTCCTTGAGCTCCATATGAAATCTCATTCAGAGGCCGAAAAGAATGCTTTAAGCTCCAAAGATGGACCAAATCAAACTTCTGAAAATGAACTGCAAATTGAAAGGATTGTCCAAGAAAACAGTAAAGAGCAGAAAACACCATTTAAATGTGATATATGCAGCAAAAATTTTACACATATGCGATCGTGCACAAAACACATGCGAATTCACACAAGACCAAAACCTTTTAAATGTCCGCACTGCCCACACAGAGCTTTCTCCAGTGATTGGATACTTATCCACATAAGAGAGGTGCACAACATTGATCCATTTCAGTGCTTAAAATGCGACAAGGGTCATGACAAAAAAATGGACTTATTAATTCACCTGAAAGCCATTCACAGTGAAAATTATCCGGTAACAATGTCTATAGATGATATGTTTAGAGATCAGACTTTAGACAATTCTTCTCAAAGTGCAGGAAATGAAACAAGACACGATGAGAAAAATATGATTGCAGTGAATGAAATTTCAAGTGTTGCAAAATATGAGTGTCGTATATGCTACAAAAAGTTTGCAACTAATCAACAACTAGAAAACCATTCAAATATTCATACTGGACATAAACCATATAAATGCCCGAAGTGTGCATACAGAACTGTGAATAGTAATAATGTGCTAAGTCATTTGAGGAGAAAACACAATGTCAAACCTTTTAAGTGCTCAACTTGTTATGCAGAATTCGATTTTAAAGAAGATTTATTAGATCATTTACAAGTACAACATGGCATTGAAAATCCCTTTGTTAAATCAGTCGCAAAATCGTTCATGGATCCGACATACAGGCGTGATATGAATATGCCAATTAAAGAAAAGGCCACCAATGAAGACTATAAAGATAATTCAAAATACTGGTGCCATGTGTGCAATAAAAACTTTCAATCTAGAGCTGCTCTGGAAAATCACACGCGAGTCCACACTGGTGAAAAACCATTTAAATGCACTCATTGTGATTTCAGAGGTTCTCTTAGCATCAATATTTTGCAACATTTATTGCAACAACACAATGTAAAACCTTTTAAATGTTCCGAATGTGATGCTGTATTTAAATCAAACCGTGCTCTTAAGGATCATTTGATTGAAATACACAATGTTAAGAAACCTAAAGTGAAGTCTTATGATGATATGTTTAGAGACAAATCCTATAACAGTAAACAACAATTTGAAGAAGTATTTAAGCAGCTACAAAATTATAAATGCTCTAATTGTCCAAGAACCTTCAACGATCTGGAAAATTTGCTACCTCATCTAAAGAATGATCACAATGTCAAATTAATGCACAAGTGTCCAAAATGTAGTGATAGCTTTAATCTAAAGGCATCTTTGATAGATCACCTGAAAATGATTCACAATGTGGAACATCCAATTGTATCCAAAGGAACATTTGATAAATTATTTAAGAATGATATTGTCCCAAGTACTCAAATGAATAATGGGGCCGAAAATGGAAGCTATAAAACAAATGTAGTTGAGGTTGCACATGAGTATGAAAATCAATTCATTGAAAGAGTTAATAGAAGGCCTAGCAAGCATCAATGTCATATATGCAACAAAGTTCTCGCATCCAGTGCGCATTTTAAAATTCACTTACGAGTGCACACGGGTGAGCGACCATATAAATGCACTAAATGTCCCAATTCCTATACCTACACACAACAACTACTTGATCATCTGGTGCAAGATCATGGGGACAGACCATTTGCATGTGATAAATGTGAAAAGAAATTCTACTTTAGAAATACTCTGATTGATCACTTGAAAATGGATCATCAGGATGAAAATCCAAAGTTAGAAACTGTTAGTGATATGCTGTTAAGAGGAACAGAATCTGGAAAAGAAATGGCTGCACAATCAAATAATACTACTTCCAGAATGGCTACAGTAGACAGTCGTGAGTCAGATCCAGATGAAATCATAATTGATGATACCCCAATTTTTACAGAGTCCAACACTTATTCTATTTTCAATGATCAACAAGGTCAGTTTACTTTCTTTTAACATTTTGTCTCTTAATATTTTACCATTTACATATATTGTTTTTTTCACCATTGAAACCATTGAGAAAATATTGTCTAATCTCTGAAAGACAGCTAGAGTCTTTAAAAATATATTTATGACAATAGAGCATCTGCTCTATTATTTTATTCCGTACTTCCTGGAGGTTCTATGGTGGAATGGTAGCGCTGTGAATCGATTGAAAATTCATTTTTTAATTTATTCAAGAAGCATTTTAAAACAACAATCTTAAATTCCTGGTGAGTATTTCCTTGACCAATAAGCATCTACTCTATGGAATCGTCTGATCAGCTATGGTCTTGATGTTTTTATTTCTATTTAGAAGAAAACGCACCAGTTGAAAGCAATAGCCAGTCCTTATCCGAGTATCAGTGTAACATATGCTATAAGTCATTTGGCTCCACGCACTACTTGGAGATACACAAGAGAATCCACACGAATGAGAAGCCCTACAAGTGTGGAAGGTGTTCCTTGGCATTTCACCAATCAAGTGCTTTTCTAATTCATATTAGGAGTGTACAGTTTACCTTTGTATAAAGTAATTTTTTTTCCAACTAGCATCTACGCCCCTAGGGGTATCCAGGGGCAAAGGAGGGAACAGTGTGAGGTGGAGGGAGTTAACCGTACACAATTAATTCTAGTTAAAAAAGAAAAGTAAAAAAAAATTCTGGGGCAAGTTTTTTTCTTGGGTGGTTTATCTTGGGAGGTTGATGGTACTCTTCTCAAAAATAGTAGTAAACCTTCCATTGGACATTTGAGAACCATTACTGCAATGAACTATATCAGTTCAGCGGTTAGCGAGATCCTTCGCTACACACATAGACATCCTGTTACTTTTATATAAGGATTTAACATGAAAAAAAATACCTAGCATGTCTTCTCTCTGTCTGTAGGACTCTAGACTATATTCTTTTAATGCAAACTTTAGGATTATTTATAAATTGTCACACATAAATCAGGAAGGTGCATAAGATAAAACCTTTTATTTGTGAGGTTTGTGGAAGAAAATTCAACTTGCGAAGGAACCTGGTGGCGCACTTGAAAACAGACCATCAGAAATTTGATTTTAAGGTAATAGCTGTGTGTGTATTATATCCAATAATATAAAGGGATAAAACAATGAACGGAAAATTTATGTAAAGACCCAATAAGGAATAAAAATACTTTTCTGTACATTAAATTATTGGTAAAAGTTTGGATAATGTTACCAACCAATCATTAATAGTCCATCAAATTAGAGAAAATGTTATTGTTCATATTTAGACTTTGGGTACAAGTATACATTCTTTACTATATAGTTCACTGCCAAATGTTCCCAGAGTAGGTATGTAAAATTAAAAGAATGGAATATAGATTTCATTAACTACCTAGTCATTACTGAAAAGTTTTTAGTATTAGAAAAAAGGAACAAGTATATCAAATGAGTTGTTCAATTTTTAATGTTGTGTTTTAAGTAAATTGGAAGGGGCAGTTAGAAATTAATGTTTGTGCAGTAAGATCGTGTAAATGGCTGGACCGATCGGTCCACAATTTTGTTTAGTGCTGTTTGATAGGAGGGGGGGGGGGGTATTAAGCTCCCCTTAGAGTTATGACATCTTACTTTACTCCTTCTTTAATCTGTTATAATCTGTTATTGAGGCCTCTAAGGGCGATTTCTCTTGGGGGGGGGGGGTGGTACCCTCCCCCAAAATAGTTTTAAACCTTCCCAGGAACTATGAGAAGCTGCATTTTAAAGGAGGACCATATCGGTTCAGTGGTTTTCGAGATCCTTCGTTACTTAATATCATAGGATGTAGTTAAGTACAATAAACATTAATGTATAAACTGTAGTTGAAGTTTTTCTTTTCTTTTTAGATAAAAACAGTTGATGATATGTTTAAATGGAAAGAAGACTCTTTGAACCAATTTACTGGGATTACCATGCCTTCAAATGATGACTTGGCAATAAATTCAAATAGAGAAAGCTTTAATCAAGTTACCATCCCTAATATCTATTATTCCTGTAAATTTTGTCCCCTCAAATTCAATACAAAAGCCCAGATGAACTTTCATTTGAAGAAAAGACATTCCACGATAAGGCCAACAAATTTATTCACTATAGAAGAGACCGCAGTAAGCTCAAGCTCCCAAGATACCCTAATAAACAAATGTCCATATTGCCCCAAGACATGCAAACTCAAAATTGCCCTGGTTAACCACATCAAGCAAAAGCACATGGCTACTATGTCAAGAAATATTAAGATGTACAGGCCTAGGGGCAGGCCTAGAAAGAATTTGCACGACCAGAATGGATCCGGATTTCTTATTCAGCAGTCTGCAACCACTAAATCTCAAAATGGTGCCCAAGCTGGAAATACTCAGCTGAAGGGCAAACGAGGTCGTGGAAGGCCAAGAAAAAGTGATTATGTCATGAATCCAGACGGTACAAGAACTATTATTCTGAAGAAATCACATTCTCAAAATATAGAAAGTGTTAATGAAGTGGAAGAATTTCATAGAATAGGCAAGGATACATCTTTGAAATAAGTTTACAATGATGAAAAGAAATGTCACTTTTAAAAGTTAAAAAGTTAATTAATATACACTAGATTCCAGAAGCTACATGATATTCTTTTAATGGATCCCTTAGTCTGCATGGAATTATATTAATCAAAAAAAATATGCCCTATAAATGTAGTTTAAACTATTAAACAGGAAAAAAATATGGTTCACTAAATTCATGTTAAAATACATTTCGTGCAACTAGGTACCACTTAAATGAACGTATTATCCACTATGAAATATGTTTAAAGTATTAAAATTCAGCTTAAACTAACAACAAAATTAATTCGATAAATTCACGAAACCTATACTTTATTTTCAGCTGTCGTTGGGAACAACACTTAATAAAATTGACGACCTCTTTATCTGCCCCCCAAATATTATTTCATACTTATTTCACTTGTTGGCTATACTTTATTCCTGATTAAAATCAAAGATATATTTTACCAGATCTCCCGGATGATGAAAGCTACCCCCTGTATGATGGCTGGGACAATAATGGTGAAGCATACAACAATGATAATGATGGTGATGACCAGGAACGGGACGTATTGGCTGTGGATTGGGAAAGTGTCGTTCTAGATGAGAGCAGGAATATTTTACACATTGTTATTGTATCAGTGTGGATTCTTTAAAAAATTGCCTCACTAATCGAAAAATCATAGAAGGGTTATTAGCATAAGATTTTATTTAATTTTTGTAGATTTTTTGGATCTACTGCAGTTCATGGTAAAATATTGCTGGTAACGAATGCTTCCTGGTTACTGGCAATATTACAAGAATCCTGGGTCCAGCAGCACTCATATTTCCCTAAATCCCAGGTTCCTGTTAGCTGGCAATCTGCACATTTTCCAGGTTACCAGGAATGACAGAAGATTACTGGCTTACAGAATTTTTTACCCCATACCCTTTTTCACAATTTCTTAGGGGGTAAAGCAATGCTTAAAAAGGGACAGTGGCTTCCAATGCTGTGAAACTAGCTGTAATTACTTTATATACATACTTAAAAGAGGTAGGAGAAAGGGGTTGGGGATCTTCACCTACAAATTTAACTGCTTTTATTTTAATTTCGCTTTCGCGCCAAAATTTGAATGGCATCCATCAAAAGTGCCCAACGACCTAACAATCAATACCGCCTCTTTATTTTTATGATAAATTAAAAAGATAGTCTTTATTTTAATCGTATTTGCAAATTTAATTTTGTTATCGTCTAATAATAAAGAGATTTTAATTGGTAGATATTTCATTTAGGAGAAAGTATGTAAGTTCCATCTTGGAAATGAAGGTCGCTAGGAAGTCCATGATAATATATACGTCTTTATTTCTCACCCTTATTAAAAAAAAACGTAGTTGCAATTTAACAAGTATGACCACATCCATAAAAGCGAAGCTCTAGAGTGTCAGAACTGAATAATCAGAATAAAAATGTATAAAAGACGATACAAAATTGTCAGTAATTTCTTGAAAGCTGATTAAATACAAGATAATGTTTAATGGCATACTTACTTTTTTAGGACTTGATTATAAAGATGTTTCGCATATAACATTGTACTTAGTTGTCATATGAATCAGTATTAAAAAAAATTAGATTAATCGGATAATAAAAACTTGCTGTTTAAAAAAGTTAAAAACTTGTTAAAAATGGACGTACGGAGATTCTAGTAATGACGGTGGTACCTAACTACATGCCTAAATCAACGATAGCCATCTGTTCTGGACAGACGTACGGACGGATGGACTCACCTAATTATAGAAAAGCTTCGCTATTAAAAATGGGTAATCACGGTTATTACAAAAGGGTAAGCACTTTATTAAAAAGCTAGGGGAAAGTTGAAAGGGAAAAGTTAGGGGAAAGGCAAACTATCGCAACATATAAATATTGGCAATTCTAAACAACCACTCACAGTCAAATACAGGATAGGAAATAGGAAACATCACCAGCCATGCCGCCACAAAGTTTGTCCGTACATTAAAATATGTCAATAGGAGAAGAAGGAGGGGGGGGGGAGTTAGATAAATTCTTAGCACATTTATATTATTTTATATAATAGTTTAGATAAAAATTAAAGTTTACAGAACTAATCATTTTATTATCCCCGGAGATCCATGGATATCCTTTAATAAAGAAACATGATGTCTGTTTTTTTAGCTGTACCGAAGGATCTCGCTAACCACTGAACCGATCGGGTTCTCCTTAACAGGAAAACTTTTCATAGGTCCCGGGACGGTTTATAACTATTAGTTTGGGGGAGGGTACCAGAGAAATCACAGAATGCTTTTTTTTCGTACAGACTTAAACGCAACATAGACAAATTATATAAAAACGGGTTTTTGGGATTTAACTCCCACCTCTTCAAGTGCCCCTAGAGGCCTGTAGGGGGCTTAGCCGTAAGTTTATGAAAATTTAAAAATCAATTTGTTTATAGTATATGTAAAGACATTATGTCCATTTGATTTACTTTTTATTACAGCCTTACAGTAAAATATTCAGAAATAAAATTTATTTTGAAATTAGCTTTTCGATATTGTTAGCAATGCCTACTATAATTAAAGCAATAGTCGATGGAATGTCTACAATTTTACACAAGAATATTTACTAGAATATAAAAATTAAAAGGTTAAATCTTTTCAAACCTAATTTAAGCAATCTTCTCAAATATTTATAAACATGGACTTAAGGGCCAATTGTACAGTAAATTCGAAGCTGTCAAATCACAAAAGCAAATGACTGAATGAAACAAATTTATTTATATGACCCTTTTTTCATATCCATACCCAATTAGTACAGAGTAGGATCTACCCCCCCCCCCCCCCTCCCATTACCAAAACCCTTACCATTGGTCTTTCAGACAAACATGCCAAAATAGCCGCTTCGAGTAGCGTGCTATCAACCTCTATTTGTGGGGTAAGTGTGATAAAAGGGTAATGGGAATTAAAAAGGGAAATATTGCTTTTTAACAGGAATATTTCAAACCTGCCAGAGTCCAGGAATGTGCATAAATTGCCAGCAACCAGGAAAGTTAAACATTGGTGGCTCTAGAAATATTTCTTGTTATGCTAGATCCAGGATTCTTGGAATATTGCTAGGAAACAGGAAGCATTCGTTACCAGCAATGTTTTACCATGAACTGCAGTAGATCCGATTTTTTTATGTGATTTTGGAGGATTTTTCACGAAAACAATTTTGCCCCACTACCTACTGGTCCTGTGGTGGTTTTAGGCTATTTTCTTGAAGGGCGGGACCCCCTCAACCCCCCCAAAAACAAAAAAATCCCCCCCCCCCTATTTTTTTTGCAGGAGATTTCCTTGGTCCTTTTTTTTTGCAGAAGAATTTTTTGCGAAGCCGCTAATATAAGTATATTACAAGATAAAGAAAATTCAAAATAGTAAAAGTATTTCTATGGGAGGGGGGAGATTTCCTCTCAAAAAAATAGATGAAAACCTTCCCTGTACCTATAAGAAGCTTCACTGTAAAGGAGAACCATATCGGTTTAGTGGTTAGCGAGATCCTTCGCTACAGACAAAAATAGTCATATTGTAAGTTTTTCTAGTGTAGAATATTATGAATTTAACAGTGATGAAGAAGCTAAAAGATCCATGGACTCTGTTTCTATACAAGAGTTTGCTAATTGTAATGAAAACCAAATTGAAAATATCTCCAGCCAGTTTCATCATGTTGAAATACCACAAACTCTTATCAAAGGAACATTATGATTTTTGAATTGTCTAATTATGAACTTTCCCTCATGTTTTCCCTCAAAAGTGCCTAGCGAGCACAAAACACCCTATTCCTTGTTTATAAAATGAATCTATATGGGTGGGATATTTTTTATGCTCAAACTTGGTGGGAGCTATAATCATGCGGGGACTATACCATTAGGGCCCTAACCCTTCGGTACTACCCTTACCTAACACAAGTAAAAAACAAATATTTACTATGAAAGGCAGAAAATAATGATTACAACAATGATAACAGAAATGATTAGTTTTTTTGAGTTTATGTGCATTTTTATAATTTCTTATCTTGATCCCTAATACATCGTAATTGACGGACAGACAGACAAAGTCAATAATAGAATTTTTGTTTATTTGTCTTTAGAATCTTAACATGAAATGGTTAGACATGTTTCTTTAACAGCAACCGATATATTTGAAAATCATATGCATTTTAACAGAGGAAAATTCGACCGTTGATAACCAAGACCTGAACAATGTTGAAGAATCAAATCATCAAATTAATCAAGTTGTGATTAAACGAGAGTTAAATATGTCAAGGTGATAATTATGTATGAAATTAAAATTAACATCTAAATAGGAATTTACGGGGGGAAATATTCAATACTACAAAACTAGCATTTCTTTTTTTTTGGGGGGGGGGGGGGGCAACGTTTTTTAGTTCTTCACACCTTCATACCTCTTTCTACTCCTTGAAAGTCGTTTAAGAGGATGTAAATATACACACCGCCTCCCAAGATATTTCGGTTGGAAGGGGGGGGGGGATTATTTTTATCGCTCTGATCACTTTTTAAGGCTGCTTAGAATTTCTGGTCAGTTTTTGTATTCTACTATTAATCGCCAAGTGCCCTATTACTTGTTTGCTCCTATATCTAAAATACAAAGTAGTACGATGTCTGTCTGTTTGTCTGTCTGTCTGTCTTAAGCTTAAGATCTCAGTAACCACTGAACCGATTGGGCTTTCCTCTTCAGGGAATATACCTACTGGTCCTGGGATAGTTGTAAGCTATTTCCTTAAGGGGTGGGACACACCTCCCTTCCAATTTTTTTTTAATTCCCCCCCCCTAAAAAAATTTTTTTTTTAATTTTTTCTTTTTAAATCTAAAATATGAAAAATAAGGTTCATCAAACCTCTTGGGGTGAAGCCCCTAACGGCTAGGGGCGAAGCCGCTAGTTAAATTATTATTATTATTTTTAGCATGATGAGATTTGTGAACGAGACAGAAGAAGAGAATGATAATGAAGTTACAAATGCTGCAACTAATGATACCACTGGCATCGACCTTGATTACGAACACTTGAATTAGGGACAAGAGTTCTGAATATTCAAATTAAATAAGTTTTGGGCAAAATACAAATATTTTTTTAATTTTGTGATATTTATTTTAATCTAATGGCTTTGTCCATTAAAGTGTAATTTTCTTTAGTTCTGTAAATTTTCTGTGATTAAGTAAAAAAGGGTTAGACAGTTTTTTCATGAATTTAATCTATATTTCATATTTTGATATTTGATTCTCACTATTATTGGCAATAGATCTTTTTCTACTATTTCAGTTGCTGATATTATCCTAAAAATGTATGGAAATTATTGTAAAATGCAATCAATGATTTTGAGAATATATCTTTATTTTCCATTTATCTTTGTAACACTAAAGGGTGGGGGGGGGGGGGGCGGGGGGTTAGGCTGAGTTTTTTTGGCTTTATAAGGGGGTGGGCACATTTTATACCCCCTGCGCGCCCGTTGTTTTTGGATTGTTTTTTATATTGGCCCAGTAACCCTTGCCAATGTCTACTAATGTGAAATTCCAAAATCGACCCACCCTAATGTAGAAATAGTATTACCAAGTTTATGTATTTGAAATGTTTATAATTTTTGTACCTCTCTTATACTTTGAAGCATTTATCATTTCAAACTTTTTTAACAATAATATATTTCAAGGTTTCGTTATAGAAATCAAGATGTTTGGGCTATTATTAACATTTTATTTGATACTATAGCAAAATTGGAAGTGTTTATAGAAAAAACCTTTTCTACAATTCGTTGGTTGGTAGATTTATAACCTTGCTTTTCGATAATTTTTTCAAACAATAATATTTGAACTATTCTCGTTTTGTATTCTTTATCTACCATGTTTTTTACCTGTTTTTGTAAGAAAAAATATTTTTTTGACGGCTAATTATAAAATTTTTTATGTGTAGAATTATTATTGTTGAAATATATTTTACATGGTCGTATACTCAGATTATTTTGCATAGCTAATATTTAATTTTAAAGTACGTCAGTTCTCAAGGATAAAGCATCTGCAAATAACTGTAAGAAATTTAGAAAAATTTAAATGAACAAAAACTTAGCTGCTTAATATTATTTATTAAAAGTTCATTATTAAAAATTTGATATCTCGTTACAAAAAAAAACTTTGAAAAACATAAAATAATACATAAAAAATGCACATTTTATTAAAAATCGATTTTGTCTTAAACTTAAGGTTCATTTTCAGTGATTCTGATAGAGGAACAGGTAGTCCAAACCTAGTTTTTTGACATCAATATCGTATTGTATCCCATCAAAATTATTCTGTTATTTAAAAGTTTTTTTTTTAATGGAATTATCTCGTAACCAATGCGCAAATGGCACTTAGAATCCGAATTTCAGGATGGAATTTGGAATGAGTAATCCTTGGTAGGTCTATATTTTCCCTAAATTAGTAAAATAAAAAGTTGGAAAAGTAAAGGCTGGCTGCTCAGCCGTTTAGAATGTTTTGGCTATTTTCAGTGCAAATCTATCAGTAATTAGGAATCAATATTTTCAATGATATTTGTACATTATTTGGATTTAAATGGTACTCTTGGCATTTTATAGCTTCTAGCAGCCGTTTTTATTCGGTTTTGTCTGTTAAGCAGCTAGTATTAGAAATTTTTAAAAAGTTTATTTGTATTATTATCAATGATTTTGCCCTAACAAAAGTGCAAAAACAGCTAAATGGCTGAGCCGTTAGCCATTACTTTTCAAACTTTTTATTCGATTTAGGGAAAATAGACCTACCAAGGATTACTCATGCAAAAGTTCAGATCGAAATTCGAATTCTAAGTGCCTTTTAATCACTGATTACGAGGTGGTTGCATTAAACCTCACCCCCCTTATTTTAATCTTACCATAAGCCTTCCTTTCTGATAGTTGTATCCCATTCCTGTAAATGAGAAACAATAGTCAGAACAACAACTTGGTGCATGTTGACCACTGAATTCAACCCCTCCAGTTGATTAAATAAATGGAAAAAAGGGGGAGTTTTTTCCTATAATGTATAAAACCCTGATGGGCCTATCCATGCGCTGTCAGTATTTCTAATTTTATAAAAATAGGTGGGTGTTCAATGATCAACAGGCACTTTGAGGGAAACCGTTACAACTCAATTTTCTTATCTATAAAGATGCCAAATTTCCTGAGAAGTTTGTTCACAATCCCATCTGAAGGAGAGGACATAGTCACCTGTCTCCAAGTTTTCTGGAACCTGTACACAATTTACTTGAAAGATTAACAAGAACAATTTAAAAAATGACCATGAACCATGGCCTTATGGGCAAGGGAGAGAAAAGTTATAAATTTTTACGATTCATCGAAATAATTGGTTAAGTACTAAGGATGTCCAGTCCAGGTTCTTTATTTTTTTTTTTTTGGGGGGGGGGGGATAAAATCTTAATAGGGAGTTAGAGCTTAATTACATTATATTTTGGTGTATGAAATCTAAAAAGATTACTTAATTTGTCAAATCTAACAGTTTTTAACCATGACGCAAAAATTTTTTGTTGGTTTCAGAAGTTTTTTTTAGGAAGGGGTCGGATGTACTACCCACCCATAAATCTACTCGCCAGACCAAAAATGTATTTTACCTGTAGATAATCTCCAACGCTGAACAAGAAAGTTGGAACTCCTGGAGCAGAACTCAGCTCTCCATATCCCTCGAGGCCAGGAGCAGGCGCTGGGAATTGGGTCCCGTCACGACATTCTAGTAGTTATTGAAACATTTTTTGGGCAAGGATTAAATATCTACCTAGCTTTTGCCCTCTATGCACTCTTATTGGCCAGTTTTACCTTTTTTTTATTTTTGAAAAAAGCTTAAAATTTGAAATTAATGAACTTCCTATTTGCTTTTTCTCTTATAAAAAGTATGCATATACTTTAAAATTAGTGTATTTAATAATTCACTTATTTTTAGCTATAAATCAGAAAAAAATTTCTTAAGTCTATGATAAATCAGGCAAATATAGGTGTACTGTTGAATATTACAAATACAAATTATTTAATATAATGTCATTTTTAAAAGCGAAGCTTTTCTTTAATTAGAGTCGGTCCGAGACGGATAGCTTTTTTCATTACCTTAGGCATGTTAGAATTGTCCTATCGATTTCAAACTTTGTATGGTGATTCCTGTAGTAGTTAGGTACGATTAAGAAGGCGTAGCAACTCTATAATCATTACCAGAATGTCCGTACGTCCATTTAAACATGTTCATTTTTTACTTTAACAACAAATTTTTATGTGATGTAATTATCCGATTGTTCTGATTTTTGGTATACTGATTCCTAGGACAACAAAATATTTTAAGCAAAGCAACTCTACAATCAAGTCCCAAATATGTAAGTTATCCTGTATCAAGAAGTTTACTAACAATTTTGCTTTGACTCTTATTCATTAATATTCTATTTATTCAGTTCTGACACTATATAAGTGTTAATGTCCATTTGTCCTACTGTTTCAGAGTTTCACTTTTATGGATGTTGTAATCCTTGTTCAAATAACAATTATACAAAAAAAGGGAGTATTTCAATCAAGTAAGGGTCAGAAAATGTCCTCTGTAGGGGCGAGAATTTTTTTAATTATGAAAAGACTTTAAAATATTGCTAGAATCCGCAATCCGAAATTTATCCGCAAAACAACAAGAATTCGCAATCCACGGATTAATCTGCTTTAATTTTTGGCGGATTTTTGTAAGAATCCGAAAATTCAGCGGATTGCCAACCCTAGTTTCTTTACCTTTTGTTGACTGATAATACCCACCATCCATTGATGAACACGCTAAAATACAAAAAAAAATAATTCAAGAAATTAAATTGCTTTATTTGTATTTATGTATAATATCAAAATTTAAAGATGTGAAAATTTTACTAAAATTGTTTAAGGGCCCCTACATTTAATATTTATCAAACAAAGCCTGCCCCACTACTTTATATTTGCCATAATTTTTTTGTGGGGGGGGGGGGGATAGTTTGTTGAGGGGTGTCCAAATCCAATAGAAAAGCCTAAAACCTTGGTCAGAGTTTTGGATCCGCATTGATTGTATGCGGATCCGGATCCTCAAAATTTGGTCAGTGCGGATCCGGTTCCGGATCCTTGACAATAAAAATAAAATCACCAAATTTTTCAAAAAAATTTTATTCTTTAATTCGAAGTCAAAAATACTTTTAATTTTCAAGTCTGAACCTAAACCTTAAAGATTGGCTCTCATCAAGAGAATGTCTGAGATTTTATATAAATTTAGGTAGATTTTTCCATTTTTTCCGCATTTTTTTGAGTCCAAGGATCCTTGCGGATCCGGATCCGAAACTCTGACCTTGGTATAGTCTTTAGGTTCATTCCTTGAAAAAGGCTAGAGATATCTTAAGCTACATTTATATCTGAGATTAGCATACAAATATTTTGTGGAATCCTTATAATAAAGTAACAGGATGTTTGTTTGTCTATTTGTTCAGAAGAATCTCGCTAACAGCTGAACCAGTATTAATGTGTACTTTCTCATAGGTCCTGGGAAGGTTTATTTATCTTTTTTTTAGGGGGGGGGGGGGGAGTACCACCACCCTCCTACGAACGATCACCAAAAATAAAAAGCGCCGCCTAGCTGGTAAACAGCTAAAAACAAAAATAAAACATTACTATCCCCATCTAGAGGCAAAAAAATGTTTTTGGTAAACCGCTGATTTTAACATTATATAGATTGAAAAGAAAACAATTTACGTAGGGGCGTAACCGGTATAGTAGTAATGAAATAAAGCTGCTGCTGCTGAATAAGAGTAGGTTTCTAAATAATGGGCCACAAAGCCATCAAAATTTTAAAAGTACCTGGAATAGGATTCTTAGCCCACTGAGATCCTTGTGGGGTGGTTCCAACATCCGTATAGTTTGCCTGGAATTCAATGCGGTCCAGCTCACTTTCTCCATATTGTACCCACTGCTTATCTCCTAAATTGTTTTCATTTGAAACACGCACATCAGAGCCATTCATTAAAGGTCCTAGGCATATTTTTCTATTCGTAAGTGATGTCTCTATTCTGAAATATAGAGAAAAGGTAATTAAGTGTTAAGTCATTCCTCTGAATTCGACATACACCCTTTGGTTGAACCTTACAGAAACTGTGGAGATATCCATAAAATTTTACTTAGTTTTTAGATGTGTCTCGCTCAACTACAGAAAATTACATAACTTGTATACATGCTTTAGGTTCAATCCCAAAGCAAGCAAATTATCTTACATCTCCCTTGGCTTGAGGGGGGGGGGGGGGGAATCCCCTTCTGTAGGTTTTTGGTTATAAATTCCCCAGAAACTTAAGATACACCCTGTAGAACTTTACACAGTCTGTGTAGGGATATCTATAAACTTGATTGGATTTGAAGACAAACAGTTTTTTTTTTCATGCATAGCTCATTAGCGCATAATTAAAGTACTTACCTGCAAACCTAAGTGGAGTGCTCTGGAAGCATTCCTCGGTGATTCCTGCGACACCCTGGGGTGGAACCTTACACAGTCTGTAGGAATATCCTCCACCGTGATTGGCAATGATGCCCCAAGCAGCCTATTTATGATATAACAATAAAATTTATACTAAATTTTACAAATAATGAACCGACAATAAGCACAATCAGTATCATAGCAACACAGTGGAGTTTATCTAGGATTGACAAAGAAAGGAACATGATATACTTGTCAGGTGCAGTTCAATGATTTCAAAAGAACAGATACTTTTTTAAGTAAACAAACTATTTACAAGTATGGCCTTCAAATAAAAGGGTTGGTTTGCTGTCTGGCCCCATATAGTTAACTTTCCCTCTGACTTAAAATAAGAAGAGAAAGAACTTACAAGTAAGCATTTCAAAGATCTTCGGCTTAAAATAAAATTCCCTTACTAGAAAAGGCTTTTTGTTTAAAGCTTAAGGTCTATAAAATGGCTAGTCCATATTGGTTGAATTTATCAGGGGAGCTATATAAATGTTTTGGGGTGGTTTTAGGCTATTTTCCTGCTGGCCTCCCCTGGGATAAAGGAAAATTACCTCTACAATGGAGCCTTTCTTCCATTCAGTAACCTGTACATCTTGGAAGTCAAATTGTTCTGCAAATGGTCCATAACTGAAACCTCCACCTAAGGAAAAAATGATTACTTACAGCTAATCCAAGGTGGTAATGTGCAGTGGAGAGTTTGTTGTCAGTAATACTATGTATTTAGTAGATGGTCAATCAATGAACAAAAAAATTGAAAAAATGTGAACAATAACATACCAGGACAATCTTTGATGTTTGGATCTCCTTCAGGACACCCATAAGGATTTCCACCAGCCACGCCACAAGGACTGTGCACACATCAAATATTTTTTTTATGAGAAATTAATAGGATTTGATAATTAACAATTACTACTTATGAATGTTAAAAATTATTCGTGAAAAAAGTTTCTTTTTATCCCAATGAATAATCAAACGTGTTTAAAGACTTCTGGGTTCCGTAAGATATACAGTCCAATGTCCCCTGGGTTAGCTACAAGTTCTAGATTTTAGATTATACCTAGATTTATAACTGAAAATGTAATGACTGTAAGGCAGTGCAGTTCAAGATTTTTTAAGGTCAAATGAGGCCATAACACATTCAGAAATCGTATAATTCTATATATATAATATCTGATTTGGCGACTTTATTTTTTCAAGGACTAGTGGTTTCGCTTTAACATCTTGCAGTTAATTACAATTTTTAAACAATGGCATATGATATCATCTTAGATAAAAAATAAGTGCATTCCTGTGTATATGTGCAGAACCAGGAGCCCTCCATGGATTCTTCTTAAAGGGATCATAAGTACCCCAAGTGTTGAAAAATGTTTTCATTGATTCATCAAGAGTTTGCTCGCCTTAATAATTACTAATTAATTTGTGCCTCATAATCAATTGAAAAATATTAAATAATTATTAACTATTAATACAAGAAGGATTAATTTTCTTGATCTTAAATGTTTACATTGGCTAGGTTAGGTTATATTGATTACACCACAGCCCTGCAGCAGGTTATGGGCACTGCATGTTGAAATCTCAAAGGGTTAGAGTGAGAACGGAAAGAAGAAAAACTACCTTGGATGATAGTATTGTTGGTGAACCACATACAAGAAGCAGCATATCTACCATCCTCTAGCTGTGCATATGAATCGCATTGACCTCCTATCAAAAAAAAGACTTCAATGTAAAGATTATCTATTAATTTTGTCAAAATAGTGTTTTTTTTTATGAAATTCAGTTTGAATAGATTTCAAAAAAGAAAATATTACTTACCAGGAACAAGACCAATTTGACCACCATAATCTAGCCAGGTGTAGGGCCACACCATGGAGCCATGTCCTGAAACCTCAACACCTAGACACAACAAATATGTAGTACTACACAAAAAAGTCCATGTCATGTCCTTGCACCTGTTCACATAGACACAAGACAGGTATAGGGCCAGACCATGGTGTCATGTCTGGGAACCTGAACACCTTGACACAAGACAGGTACAAGGCCAGACCAGGGTGCCTTGTCTGGGAACCTGAACACCTTGACACAAGACAGGTATAAGGCCAGACCATGGTGTCATGTCTTTGAACCTGAACACCTTGACACAAGACAGGTATAAGGCCAGACCATGGTCCCATGTCTGGGAACCTGAACATCTTGACACAAGACAGGTATAAGGCCAGACCATGGTCCCATGTCTGGGAACCTGAACATCTTGACACAAGACAGGTATAAGGCCAGGCCATGTTGCCTTGTCTGGAAACCTGAACGTCTAGACACAAGACATGTATATTGTATAAGGCCAGACCAGAGTGCCTTGTCTGGAAACCTGAACTAGAAAAATAAAAGGTATAATTCCAGACCATTTTGCCATTTCCAAGAACCTGAACACCTAGAAAAATGAGAGGTATAAGGCCAGACCATGGTGCCTTGTCTGGGAACCTAAACACCTTAACACAAGACAGGTATAAGGCCAGACCATGGTGCCTTGTCAGGGAACCTAAACACCTTGACACAAGACAGGTATAAGGCCAGACCATGACCATGGTGCCTTGTCTGGGAACCTGAACACCTTGACACAAGACAGGTATAAGGCCAGACCATGGTGCCATGTCTGGGAACCTGAACACCTTGCCACAAGACAGGTATAAGGCCAGACCATGGTGTCATGTCTTTGAACCTGAACGCCTAGACACAAGAGGGCTTTAAACAGTCATTAGATAAGATAGATAAGCACTTTTTATACAAAGTTTTTTGGAAACAGAATGTAGTGTCCAATAACAAATGACCAATGTTAGGCCATTATACAATTTAACATTGGTCAATTACAATTTATAATGGCGTATTATTGGTCATTTGTATTGTATGACGTCATTTTTTATTAAACACTATATGCTGTTTCAATTTTAGTCCCTTTTGTTTCCATTTTTCTAGTTACTAAAATAGCAAATAAATTTGACTTGGTTTCGACCCACACGAAATCAATATCCAACCATCATACTACTAGCGTCTTTTTGGTCGTAATTGGTTCTAATCACGGCAGTAATTATGTCATAACTTATAAAAATAATGATTTTCAAAAAAGTTTGGCTCTACATTAATATAAAATATTTAAGTATTATTGGATTATTTAAAACTGTCCAAAACCTGCACTTAATTCTAATGTATATTTACCTAGGCAAAACAAGCCCAATATTAATGCTTTTAAATGCATCTTCTAACTACGAAGAAAAAACTCTATATTATGTTGAATGTTTACAATAAACTTGTCTTATCTTTTACCTGAGGTGAATTCTTAAAAAAAACTTTTGCCTTACTAAAATTTTAGTGAGGCAAAATTATCCCCTCTAAATATTTTAGTGAGGCAATTTTTTTAAAGAATTCACCTCTGTACACTATGATTATAAATTACATCACTGGTTTTCCTGTTAAAAGAGTTCCTTGAATAATGTACAGTTAAAAATTTGAATAAATTGCTTTCATTGTTTTGAAACTTAAATTTATTACAATTAAATGTTAACAACATTATGAAATAAATCATAAATCATTAAAAATAAATTTAAAACTACAAAATTTTGTTGATTAATTAGAGGCTTTCCCTTGAAGGTCTTCGTGATAACCACCCTCCTCTTCTATCCGTTATTTTTTTTTTTAAATTGAAAATATCTGAATCCTAGCCATGCAGTGCATATACCTGCGGTGACCTTAAGGGGCTACCCTGTAACCAATATAATACACCCTGTAAAATGATGCAGAATTAGTACTTGAAGTTTATTCAGTTACTGTTTATCTAGTTCCATTGTAAATATAACTCATCAATTATCAAATTTTACATTAGTTTTTATATTTTTATCCAACAAATTACAGGTGTGAAAAAGTGTACATTTATGATAAAAATGTATATTCAAAAAGTAGTAATTTTTAATTGATTAACAATAAAAAGATATAAAAAAAACTTCAATCTCAATTTTAATCATTTTTATAATAGTAAAAATATTAAATAAAATCCTACACTTGTAAAAGTTTTACTTTTTCTTTAAAAAAATATTCATATTTTTTAAAATTAAACAAATAATTATAACAGTTATCTTATATTTATATTTATCATTTTAGAATTTTTTTGGTAGAATCCTGTATTTTGAAAGCGAGATACATTAAATAGACTTTAATTCCACGTTGAATAACACAGTGTCAATAACATGACAGCCATGACAAAAGATTTATCATTACTTGAATCCTACACCAGATTATCATGTACTCTAATGAAATAAAATTTGTAGCGGCCTAAAATAATGACCACACTTCCACGTCACCTCATACCATTCCATCCCACTGGATAAACGAAATGACAAGGGAAATAGCAACCTTAATAGATGACAATTTTTCCCCTGTCATAATATCCACGGATACATCCATATTGCCATGAAAAGTCTTATTCCACGATTATATAATCAAACGACCTTCAGACAACTAACCCTTTTATTGAACGACCCTTGTCTGTAAATCATAACAGTGCATGGTAATTAGTTGCACCTGTTGTTGGGCCAAGAAATTCCCACTACTCGAATTATTCATTTCGTGCCCCTTACATCTCAGCAGTAGGAACCATTTTTTGGTGTTTTTAGTTGTAACGTGGTGTAAGATTCGAACTTATTACTTATTATTAGAAAGTTCATGATAATATGCCAGATATCTAAAATGACAATTGAATGGATTATGTGCCGACATCCATCTATAATACAAAGTAGAACGATGTCTGTCTGTCCGTCCGTCTGTCTGTCTGTCTGTCCGTCCGTCTGTCTGTCCGTCTGTCCCTTAAGATCTCGGTAACCACTGAATTGGATTATACTCTTTAGGGAATATACCTACTGGTCCTGTGGTGGTTTTAGGCTATTTTCTTGGGGGATGGGACACCCCCAACGCCCCCCAAAAAACAAAAAAAATTCCCCCCCAATTTTTTTTCTTTTCTAAAATAGATATGTTTGAAAGTAGAGGCTGCACCTCCATTTTTTAAAAATATGTTCGAAATAAGTGGTTGCATCTCCAATTTTTTTAAATTACCTCTTGTTACAAAGCCCTTAGAGGCTAGGGGCGAAGCCGCTAGTGCTTTAAAAAGAGGCTATACCAGATACTACCGCAAAAGTAGCACTTCATCACTATGTATTAAATATTTATGTGGTTAGAGTTTAGTTATGGAAAATGGGTTCCTATCATTTTTAAAAATTTTCTTTTATTATTTTCCTTGAAAATGTACAATTTTTAAACGTAATTATTATTTCATATGATTTATTGAAAAATAAATGACGCACATTATAAGCAATCATTATTTTCTATTTATCTAAAGTCAAGCTCTGCTACAATTAGGGTCTGTACATCATTGCATTTAATTTTGTTTTGAAGCAGCTTATAGTACCTAATAAAAAATGACGCCATATGATATAAAAGACCAGAATACATTTACCATTGGTCAATTACAATATACTGGCCTATGATTGGTCATTTGTATTGTATGACGTCATTTTTAATTGGCACTTTCAGCTGCTTCTTTTATTTTGAAGTGTGGAAGAAGTTTCTAAATCTAATACTTTCCATAAATATTCATAAAGCGCCATCTTTAAAAAAAATGAATATATATAATGAGATCCACCTAAACAGTATATATTCACCAACTTTGCTTTGCATATCCTTGTTTTAATCGTGTTTTATAAACCACTACTCTGTATGTATGTATGTCTGTCAGTCATAATTAATTTTATAATCAGATTAAAAACTAGTTTTATTCCTAAATATGAAGATTCATGCAGCTAGGACCTTTTTAATAAAAATATATGATCATTTTTTTTAAATCTAACACTTTATTGTCTTAATAAAATAGCTATAGCAATAAACTATTTTATTACTTTGCAAAATTTCAGTTCAAAGGGCGATCATGATTTTACAAGCCCCCCCCCCAAAAAAAAAAAAATAATGTATATTTTATATAATAATCATTATTAACAATAGTTCATAAATTCTGGAATGTAATTATATTATTTAAACAAGGATGACAACATCCATAAGTAGCGAAGCTCACAAATTATGAATGGATATCGGGAAAAAAAAGTGTCATACAATAATCATTAAACTTGATAAAATAGGGATATCACAAAGCCTTTAAAATCACGCAACCTTTAAATCGCGAAAACTTAAAAATCTAGGAATCGATTTTGTACCACAAATAATAAACAATTCTTAATAAAACTTAATGGAAATATGTAGAATATAAGCATATTCAATCCCCGATAATTTCGGCCGTCAATCCTGAATAGGAATAGAGAAAATCATCAGACCTAAAAATCTAGGAATCGGTCTAGTACCCCAATTAATAAAAAAAATCTTAATAAAACTTGATGGAAATATTTTAAATGTAAAATAAATTAATCACTGGAAGTATCAGCTTTCTGTCTTGAATCGGAATTTAAAAAATCACGAAATTCTATTATTCGATTTAGCACTCCAAGTAACAGACAGTTAGACAAAACAATGTATAGATTAGATGGGCATATGTCATTGGAATCTTCACTAAAAATTTCAGCTGTATATCTTGAATAGTAGCTGAGAAAATCACGTTTCCCCCATAGCGTTACGGACGGACTGACGGACAAAGTTAATTATAGAGTAGCTTCGCTACTAATTTTTTTATAATTTATACAGTGTTGTTTGCACAACCTTATGTATATAACAAGTAGGTGATTTTAACAAGTAGCACATCTTATTAGAAATAGAATAAGATTTTAGTAACAGGAGTTGAATGAGTTACAGGATATAAAAGATTTATTTATTTATTATTTATTTAGTTTAAGATATACTAAAAATATCATGTCGAACTTATACATGAATAGAACAGCTCTGTAATTTTAAATTAATGATATAAAAGATGAATAATTGAGGAATTTGACAGTACGCAAATAATTTTCAAATTAATTTTATTACAAAAGAAATTACAGTTTGCAGAGATTGGCAACCGCGACTAAGATTCAAACCTAAACCCGTTTGATGCTTTGAACTTGTTACGCTAGTGTAAGTGTTCCTAGGACGTCTTAACGTTTAGCCAGGCCTAATTATAGAGTAACAGACGCCAGTGGCAGCGGTTAATAATCAACATGATGCAGTTAATAGCTATAATTTACAAAGTGCTCTAAACTGGATAAACATTATCTAAAATAAAATTACAAGATTAGTCAATTTTAGAACATAGGTATTGCTTAAATTCAAAAAGAATATACCAAAAAATACAGATACAAAAAAATGTGCTTTTGCTTTAAAAAAATATTTTTATCAATATTAAAAATATATTTACACCAAAAAGAACAAATTAAATTATTCTCTTATGTATATACCAGTCTTTGGCCATAAATTTGTTTAGGGAGAGTTAAAAAGCAATTCACACGTACCTTTGATGAATTAACACAAGCAGCTACCACACTACCTCACAAATGGAGTAATTATTCTGTCCACAATTCAAAAAACGATTTTGCCTCATGTCCCAACAAAATTGAATCAAATCATGAACAAAAGAGAATGCTACATATGTCCACCTACGTTCGGAGACAAAATGACAAAAACTTTACAACACTTTTTTCCGCACAATTTTTCCTTGCCCACAAATTTTTGATTTTCCAAAAACAAACACACATTGTCCAATAGAGATTTTTTTGGGGGAAAAGGGATATCCATATTTAGGTCAGGTTTAGACTTCCAGCTGATGTTTAGACTTGATTTTCATTAGGCAGCTGACGCGTGACTGCCGAGCCCTGTTAGTTTGCTATCGATTAATAATATATTCCTATTTTCCGCCAAAAAAATCACTTTGAATGTTATTAATCAAACAACTTTACCTATAATCATATTAAATCAGGGTATAATGCTAAGTAAACTTACATATAATATATAGTTCTTTTCAAAGTCAGTACAGTAAATACTTGATCATGGAGATTATCAAAGGGCTCAAATTCCTAGCAGGAATAATTTTTTATGCAATATTTGTTTATCAAATGTACAATGCCTTCTCAACTTACTTTAAGAGGCCAACCTCTGCAATTACAGAATCTGTTGACTTTGAAGAACTTGAATACAGACCACAGATTACAATTTGTAGGGCTAAGCAGTTTAATGATTCTAAAGCCCAAGAACTTGGATATAGAGACCTCGATCATCTTCTTGCTGGTGTTACTGATGATACCATGGATAACGTTGTTTCCTGGGGTAAACATGTAAAAAAAACATTTCAAGAAGTACTGGATCATGTCTATGGAGAGGCAATTGATGCTGCTGATGTAGTGGAAAATTATAATGAAAATTTAAGAAAAAGAGAGGTTTTTGTTGCTAATAAAGGCAAATGTTTTGTGTATGATGAATATGAATTTCCTTATGTGCAGGTAAAATTCTTTGCTGAAGATTTTGACGATGATGAGGAATATGAAATATACATTACTGATCCACAAGCAGAAACCAAGTACAACATTGGTGAAGTTTACACTACTGGGGACAAGATCAAGATCAATAAAAATTCTCTTGGTTTCTTTTACGCCTACCTAATCAAAATGAAAACAAGTGAACAGATGGCAAAATGTTTCAAAGACAAGTCTTCAAGGTTAAATTGTTTGGATTCTAAGGCAAATGAGGAGCTTGTTGAACATCTTGGTGATTGTCTCCCCCCTTGGCTGAAAGTTGATACTGATTGTAATCCTGTCTTTGACTCTTCAAATGTATATCAGTTCATGAGTGGGAGTTTTATATCTAATGAAGTTTACAATGCAGTTATAGGGATACAGGTATCAATATGGTTTACATCAATTAATTGTAATCTACTAAATTACTAAAAGGCAATGAAAATACCTTTTGAACCTTTTACTTTATTTGATCAAATTTATGTTATAGTAAAATTGTATACTAGCAGTCTTGGAGCATTTGAGGTGGGGTAGAGGGAGTTAACCACCAAGAAAAATTTTAGGTTAATTTGCTAGGGGTGATTTCCCTAAAAAAAAGGTATAAACCTTCCCAGGACCTATGAGAAGCTACACTATAAAGGAGAACCATAATGGTTCAGCGATTACAGATCTCTTTGGTAAAGACAGACACACTTATTTCCACAACATTACGTGATGTAAAAAAACCTATCTATTCACTTTTACAATAGTTTACAATAAAAAAATACTATTATTCAGCTGTACACAAAAAAATGTAATGAAATGTGTCAGAAAATGGATCTGCATATCATACAAACTCAACAAATTGTCAAGGATAATAAAACCACTGTTCGTGTTGATTTCTTGTTTGATGAATATATACAGGTAATTGATTTTTAAGTTTAGCTTAGAACCTGTTCTAATACAGCTGATATAAATTGGATTAGAAGCAATACCAAAAATTATTTTCTTGTATTTCTATTTAATATGAGTACATAATATTTTGCAAATTTTCTGTCTGAGTCAATCAAAGCCCCTAGAGGATAGAGAATTGTCAGTAATATATGGCTAAAGGAGTTTGCATTTTGATTTTTGTAGGTGACGTCTCAGCAATACTCTTACACAGTGTTTAATCTACTTGTGGAAGTTGGAAGTGCTCTAGGACTTTGGGTTGGATATTCTGCTATGGGACTCACAGAAATACTGTTTAGTGCAGCATCTAAGGTGTACCAGTTATGTCTTAAAGGAAATTTCAAATAACTCTGCTTTGTGTTTATACATAAAGTGATAAGTTATTTGACGTTATCCTCTTAGAAATTTTATTTAAATTTTAAAAATTTTGCTAATCCCCCCCCCCCCCCAACTAAACTGTGAACCTGGCCGAAAACGAAATTTTTTTTTACAATTAGGTTAGGTAAGGTTATAGGCTGGGGGCCGTGCGCCCGAGGCTAGGGGGCCGAGCGCTGCGGCTAGGCGAACGCCGCTGCCAGGTTGATAGTTTAATTGGTGGAATATCAAAATTAAAAAAAAAAAAATCTTAAGAGTTTTTTTTGTCTGTAGCCTAAGATATTGATAACTACTGAGGTGATTGAGTTGACCATTTTATAGAAGCTTCACTTAGATCCTGGGATGATTTTAGGCTATTTTACTTTTAGATTAAAGTCTTGGTAAGGGTGTATGCTATTTTTGTGTCTATCATCTCCCCTTTGAACACAGAGCATCTAGATGCTAGGGGCGCAGCTTTTTTTTGTCTGTATCAAAGGATCTTGATAACTGATGAACTGATATGGTTCTCCTTTTCAGTGAAGCTTCTTATAGGTCTAGGGAAGTTTCAAAACTATTTAAGGGAAGATATCAATGCTACCAATGTAATAAAATCAGCGGCATTAATTGCGCTTGTCCACAAAGTCTTTAAAATTAGCCAAAATAAGAAAAGTTGCATTAGTCAAGTACCTTAAGTCTATGACAGCCAAGAAAATTAATTTTAGATCGATTGTCTCATCCCTATTTCCCTGTTATTTATCACTTAAAGAGAACACAAATTAGTTTTTTCAGAATTCATTTTTATTTACCTTTCCTTATTTTTTAAGTAATTTTTGTAGAATAATTTCTTAAAAGCTCCAAGAAGTTAGAAAAAAATTAGATTAAAATGCCTAGTTCAATTCAACACGAAGTTAACGTTAAAATTTGAGCAACAATTAAACTATAAGAAAATAAGCCATTTCTTCGCTTGCAGATAAAAACAAAAAAATCAATACTTAGGAAATAATTTTGTAATAAACCTCTATTAATATTTGTCTTTGAACTTTCTTTAAAATGAAATGAAAAAGTTTGGTTTATTTTATAAAATCATTAACCAAATTTCGGTATGTTTCAGTTGGTATAAAGACAATAGAAAAATTGTTTAAATCCCTAGAAAGAATGATATTTAAGAATTGAATTGTTTAAATAGAATAATATTTGCCGGACATATCCAGCAAAAAATTTAGCAGTCTATAATATTTACATAAAAATATTCATTTTTATTTCTTTACAAATCTTCTCAAATATGTCGAGTTTTGTTAAATACCTCACATTATACGCACACACACACTACGTACATTACTCACACACACACGCACACTCACTAAACTACCAAGGTAGGTAGAGTTATGGAGAGAGCGATAGAGAGAGAGATAGAGAGAGAGAGAGAGAGAGAGAGAGAGAGAGAGGAGAGATGGAGAGATAGATAGATAGATAGATAGATAGTTTTGTTATATACCTCCCATTATACGCACACACACACTACGTACATTACTCACACACACACATACGACACACTCACTGAGCTACCAAGGTAGGTAGAGTTATGGAGAGAGCAATCGAGAGAGAGAGAGAGAAAGAGAGAGAGAGAGAGGAAATCCCGTGACAGTAAAATAGATTTTAAATTTCGAACCATTGGCTATTTTTATTTTTTTATTTTTTTTTATTATTAAAATGATTGTCATGTATGTTACTTTTAAATGACATTTTTAAAAAATACACAATTTTTTACCTATTTTGAATGCAATTCTCTATAAAACACTGCCTTTGTTCGTATTTAATGCATATATTATTCAGTTTTGATAAAAATGATACGAACGGTATTGAACTGTTCACAAAATTTGAAAATTCTTTTTCATCTAATTAGATATTTGTGATTTTTTTAAGGCAATATTTTTAAAGATTTGTCTTCAATTGTCAGTTATCTACCTATATATATAACGTTATTTGCAAATTCACAGCCACTTTAATACACTGCACACTTATTTGATTTTGTTTTTACAAATATACTGGGAGTTAAAAATTAACATATTTACTGTAATATCTAAAAGTGAGATTTTATTGTTATTTAGCACAAAATAAACACATTTTTTCATATTTTTTTCATTTATTTATTAATATATTATAGTTGCAACTAGTGAGACTACTCATTATAATTTACATTGTCTTTCTGTCCTTAACACAATTGGATTATGGATATCCGATTTTTTCGGCTCCTATTCAAGATAATATTTTGTTAATAAAAAGAGTAAAAATGTTAAATTTTACTTAAATAAAAAATTTTGAAATTAAAGTTAGACACCTAGCGACTAAAACTGAACTAAAATTTGGTTCACTATTTTATTGCCCTTTATGTTAAAAACATTTTCTGCCTTTTCACCCTGTAAAATTTAACAGTCTGTTTGGTGTAAAAAAAAAATAGAAAACTAGAGTAGCAAGTTAAATTGAAACATTTCTTTCCCCAAGATTGGGGGTTAAAATTTGAGAATGGGATGATATTAAAAAGGAGCAGGGATAAGGGAGGGGACATTGGACTGTTTATAACAATCCTTATAATAAAGTAACAGGATGTTTGTGTGTTTGAACCGAAGGATCTCGCTAACCGCTGAACCGATCGGGTTCTCCTTAACAGGGTAGCTTCTCATAGGTCCCGGGGAGGTTTATAACTATTTTCTTGGGGAGTGGGACACCCCCTACCCCCCCCCAAAAAAAATGAAAAATCCCCACCCCCTCAAAAAAAATTTATTTTAAAATTTTTTTACCTAAAATTAAAAATGAGGGGGGGGGGCGGGGGGCCCCCTCAAAATTTTTTAAAATTTCTATTTTAAAATCTAAAATAAGAAATTGAATTATTAGATTCGACTTTCTGCTCCGCAAGTGCCCCTAGAGGCCTCTAGGGGGCGTAGCCGCTTGTAGTCCCTAAAGTGTCATTATTTAGTGTCAGAAAATAGTGTAAGAAAAAGAGGTAGACAATAGCCTTATGCTATCCCGGGACCTATGTAAAGCTTCACTAACAAAGATGACAACATCCATAAAAGTGAAGCTCTGAAACGGAGAGACAAACGAACATTAACACGTATAGAGTGTCAGAACTGAATAATCAGAATATAATGGTTTAAAAATCGAAACAAATTGTAAGTAAATCTGTTGAAAAACTGCTAAAATACAGGATATTGTTTAAGGACATACTTACATTACCCTGTCCCGTTTTAGAAAAATTTTGTTAAAATTTTTGCCCCCAGCTATAATATGGTTGATTTATGCAAAATAATGACCCATGCAAAATATTTTTTCTGTAATGCAAAAGTTGCGATGGTACAAGCACTGCAAAATTTTTAAAAGTTGCAAAAAGACCTGTTTTTATAGCTCTTGTACAATATCAATTTTAAAGATTTTTTAAAAATTTCAATTCTAGTGTGTCAAAATAAACCTGAAATTTACCAAAAAAAATGGGGGCAGTCTCAATTCTAACATATAATGGAAGAAGGTGTAGCAAGTAATCTTTCAAAGTAAAAATTGCCAGATTTCATACACAAATAATAGGGTTAGGCCGGATTGGATGGATACAGTTATCCCGCTGATCTATAATTCTGGATATCAAGTATTTAGGTTTAGATTGACACACTAGAATTGAAATTTCATAAAAACCTTTAAAATTGAGATGAAACAAAAGCTTTAAAAACGGTCTTTTTGCAGATTTTAAAAAGTTTGTACCATCTCAATTTTAAAGATTTTTTCGAAATTTCAATTCTAGTGTGTCAATATAACCCTAAATACTTGATATCCAGAATTATGAATCAGCCGGATATCTGTATCTATCGATTCCAGCCCAACCCCATTATTTATGTATGAAATCTGGCAATTTTTACTTTGGAAAATTACTTGCTACACCTTCTTTCATTATATGTTAGAATTGAGACTGCCCCCATTTTTTTGGGTAAATTTCAGGGTTATATAGACACACTAGAATTGAAATTTTGTAAAAATCTTTAAAATTGAGATGGTACAAGAGCTTTAAAAACAGGTCTTTTTTGCAAATTTTAAAAACTTTGCAGTGCTTGTACCATCGCAATTTTTGCATTACAGAAAAAATATTTTGCATGGGTCAATATTTGGCATAAATCAACTATATTATGGCTGGGGGCAAAAATTTTAACAAAATTTTTCAAATCCGGGACAGGCTAACTTACTTATACATTCGCTTATAATATTGTACTTTGTTGTCCTATGAATCAGTATTCCAAAAATCAGATCAATCGAATAATTTCATCATATAAAAAATTGTTGTTAAAAAAGTTAAAAATCATCATGTTTAAAATGGACGTATGGACATTCTGGGAACGATTATAGAGTTGCTACGCTTTCTAAATCGTACCAAGCTACTAAAGAAATCACCATGCAAAGTTTGGACTCTATAGGACAATTCTAACCTATTTAAATTAACGAAAAGAGCTAACTGTGACGGACGGACGTATGGACGGACAGACCCTACTATAGAAAAGCTTCGCTTTTAAAAAGGAGAACTCAAATATTTTAGTAGTTATTAAAGTAATAAATCCTTATACTAAAGTAACAAGATGTAGCTTCTCATAGGTCCCGGGAAGGTTTATAACTATTTTCTTAGCGGGTTGGACACCCCCAACCCCCTAAAAAATGAAAATTACCCTCCCCAAAAATTTATTTTTTTAACTAAAATTTAAAATGATAGGGGGGGGGGGCAACACCTCCCCCCAAAAAAATATTTTTTTTACTTTTTCTTTTAAAATCTAAAATAAGAAATCAAATTCGACTCCCCCCTCCTCAAGTGCCCCTAGAGGCCTCTAGTGGGCGTAGCCGCTAGTTATATTATAAAAAACTACAAAGGTTTTTTATCTAAAGCTAGAGATCTCGATAATAATTGTTCTCATTGGATATGATATTTTTCTATGGCTCTTGGAAGCGTAGCCGATTTTTATAATATAAAATTTTTTTACCCAATTAAAGGCAGCTTACAAAAACGTGGTGTAAAATTGAAAAATGACAGGGAGGGGTCAACACAATTTATTTCTTTCTTTTTATTGCCGGTTTTAATCAGGAAGGGCACATTGGGTGGTTTTAATATCGTTTTCCTACTTAACAACTTGGTTGACTTGGTTGTCCAAACATTTCAACCACAATATGTAATCTACAGAAGGGGTAATTTTGTATCGTAAATAGAGAAGTACATAAATTAAACGGCCATTTTCTTATCCCTTAAGATCATGAAATCATGAACTTCACATCATTTATTGTTCTTTTCATTCAACCAGAAAGAGGGGAATTGTTATTTTATCCTGCTACAATTTTTTCACTTTATTAGAAAACATGAAAATCTAGTGTAAGATTCAAGTAATATTATATGAAATATATCCATTTTTATAAACATCTTTTTATTGCCGTTATAAATCATGTGCAGCCCAACAACATTGCTGAGCCAGAAGTCCTGAGGCCCCAGCCCTTTAGCCTAAACATGATGGGGCCTGCTCGGCCGAGCCTACCCAGCAAGAGTGGAGGGGCGCTACCCAGCGCCACTGAGACGGTGTACGGGGAGGCCCTGGCGGCCGTTGAACGAGAGAGGCAGGAGGCGCTAGCCAGCGCATCAGAGTCGATGTATGGGGCGCCACCCGGCGCCGCCACCTGCGATGACTGGGGGGTGCTATCCAGCGCCTCCCACCTGGTGCCTGGGGCGACAACCGTCGCCGCCACCGAGATACCTGGATCCTGGAACGAGCCAGCAGTCCCAGAGGAAGGGGTGACACCCGTCACCCCCAGCCAGCCAGCGCCACCAGCCTGTAGGGAGAGCCCAGCCATACACCATCCAGCACCCCCTGCCAGCCGAGGGAACCCAGATGCCCAGCACCTCCAGTCAAGCCAGGATAAGTTAAATTTAACAAATGTATTATATCCAAACTATTGTAAAACCCCAACCTTGCCTGTGCCTCATGGGATATAAGGACTTGCCTGTGCCACATGCACCTGAGTTCCTAGGGCAGGGGAGGGATGTGAGACAGGGCGAGCCTGTGCCACCCGCACTTCAGCCCCATGCCACTGGGCATGCCATGGACGAGGGAAGAGACCACTTGGGGCTAGGGGAGCCGACACCCAGGCAGGCGCCAGTTGCCTGCCAGTCTGTCATTGGGGAGGGTATCGGGGTGCCCCGCACGCACAAAGATAACGCTCAATGGAAATTTGTATCTAGCCAGGAGCAGCCCAGCCGTGTCCAGCCCCAAGCAGCAGCCGTGACCCGAGCCGAAGATCCCCAGCCGCGTGCGAGAGGTAGATGGCTGTCTGGTAGTTTTTCACACTGGTGGATGGTCCTGTGGGGACTACTGCTGGCAGCCGTGTGGCCTACAACTAGCTACGTCCTGGTAGGGTGGGACTGCGCCAACCCCACCCACGTCACAGCCTACAATAAGGAAAAGATGTGTAGCACGGAACCGCTACACCAGGAGGTGCCCCTGGGCCATGAAGTACATGTCCTGCAACAAGTCAAGGTTAGAGAAACAACAGGATACAGTTGCCAGCTCACCGTGTCCCAGTGGACATTCAGGTGTGGGGTGTGGGGTCACCTCAAGGTGACCTCGGTCCCCACCCTCATGAGGCCAACCAAGATTGATCCAGAAACGTGCCGAGACCTGGCCAGGAACCGAGTCTACACGCTGCCAGGCAAGACCCAGCCACTGACGTTTCAGCTGAACCACCCCCTGTTCTTCACCCTCGATATGGTGGGCGCCTTGGTCAACAGCCCAGAGGGGGTGGGGTGTGAAGGGGAGGACGTCCACTTCGAGGGCCAGCTGTACCGCAACGAATTAGTGCTCCAGGAACGACGGCTGCTGGTCAAGGAAGAGACCTACGTGGTAGAGGATGGACGGGTGGAGTCTCAATCTGACCACCTGACCCTAGAATGTCCCCATTCCGAGCTGTCTTGCATCACTGGGGAAGCGACCTACGTGTGGGACCATCTGGGGAGAGATTGCCCCTTGAGGCTGATCCGCAGCCTCCAGCCTAGCCTAGTGATGGATGCGTTCCTGGTTGACCATCAAGCTCAGTTCTTCATCAACATGACCACCCCCACCTCAATAGTGAACTGCGACTTTGAGGCCCATGCCACCAACCACCCAGCATTGTACGTGGCAGCTGACCCGGCCGCGGCAGCCCTGCCCAGAGTATCGGCCAGGGATTTTGATGTCCCCCTGCAGGCCCAGATACATGCAGGTTACATTGGATTTACTCTGGAGACACGCATGAAAAGCACAGCAGCAGAAGAAGTAGCGGCCAACTGCTGGAAGCTCCAGCAACTAGACCCGGCCCACCCGGTGCGTGTCCAGGGGAGCACGTTCTCGGTGCTGAGGGGAGATGTCCTGCTCCAGCTTACCTGCCAACGCAACAAATACGTTGTCCGTGAAAGCAAGGAATGTTGGGACAAAGTACCAGTGGAACCCACAGGATTTGTAGACGCCGTGACACGAGTGTATAGCGGCCACGCCACCAAGATTCCCTGCTCCTCCACCTACCCCCTGACTGTGCACGCGGAGGAAGGCTGGATAGAGTTGACCCCCGCACCTAAGAAGAGGCCACCCCCGCTGGATACGCCCAAGCAGCTGCTGACAGAACCCTTGGATGACTTTAGTTCAGGGGGCTTGTATTCGCAGGCTGAGTTGAACGACTGGCAGCAACTGCTGGCGTTCCCAGCGTATAAAAGCGCCATGCTGACCGGCCTGTCCTATGGCTCATGCGTTCAGCAAGGTAGCTGTTCGGCCACCGGGGACCATGGGATAGTGTCCTACAATATCGACCGACTGGCTGAGGAAGGAGAGGCCGCCCTGGATGTCTGGGCTGGGTTCAGACAAGCTATCCACGAGTGGGGAGATGGCGCAGCCATACTGTGTTTGCTGTTGCTAATCCTCAAACTGCTGGGGGACCTGACCATCATTTCCCTGGCAGCCGCACAAGGAGGTGTACGGGCCGCCATGAATGCGATGTCACAAGTGTTCCTGTACCATCCAACTTTGTACAGGAAGGCCTTGGCCAGAGCCCGGCTCACCCATGCCAAGTCCCGGGACTTTTCAGTAGACTGGGATGCCATTCCCATCGGCTGGGAAGCAGCCGAGGAAATGGTGTCCATGCAATCAGCCGATAGCGGGCATGACCGCCCAGGCAGGCCTGGACCGCCCTCTGGAAGACCCCGCGGCCCCTCGGGAATTCAGGCTGCCGCTCAGACGGTCAACTTGGCAGCCAGTGCCCCAGCCGCTGCCAACAACAACCAGAATGCCCCGCTGCTGACTGGCCCAGCAGCAGCTGTGCCACACGCCAACCTGACACCTGCCGGCGCTGAGCTACGTGTCCAACCAAAACCAGCCTCTACCTTCTACCCCACGTTGGGAGCCCATCAGCCCTGAAAATCACCACTAGGATACCATTGAATCATTATCATTTGTATATATCTTAGCCCTAAGGAGCGGACCGAAGGCCTCAACCACTGTCGGAAGTCTGGTAGGGAGGCTCCCTCCCAGCCTTCCGAGGGGAGAGTTGTGGTATTCGGCAACCGTGAGCCATGCCTATGGCACCCCTGACCGGGGTTCGGGGAAGGGCCAACGGCCCTCCCCCGAGTCCTGGGGAAGGGGTCTGCCGACCCCCTCCCTATACCTAAAATTAATGATTGAATCTGACAGCCTTATTATGGTTAAGTTGCATTGTTAATTCCCCCCACCCTTCTCAGGGATGGGGGATCATTATTGCCCAAACTGACTATTGTATATGTATTATATTGCTTTTATTTATGATTATTTATTCCTATCTGTGTAACTATTGTTTGTTGTATATAGCTTTAGTAATCCTTAGACCTTCAATAAAGGGACAACTGAAATAGATGTTGTTTATTATCTAGTGATTGTTAGAGAAGCGTAGCTTCTCTATAGTAAGGTGTCCACGTCTGTTCACACTGCCGTAATCTAATTGAACTCTGGTGTCTGCCATTTATCCTCGGCGGATACCACACATGAACTTCAGCAAAAAGAGATTTCAGTTTTTAAATTTGATATTATGATTCCTGTAATAGTAAGGTATTTGTTAGAAAGCATAGCAACTCTATAACCATTACCAGAAGACTGAATGTTAATTTTAAAAATGTAAGTGTCTATATATGTACAACTAGTGGCTTCGCCCCTAGCCTCTAAGAGCTTTTCCCTAAAGGTTTAGGCGAGAATTGTTTAAAAGGCCCACGAAAAAGTATCTTTTACAATTTACAGCCTATATTTCTTAATGTATCACCAAAAGTTCTCTATACAATTTTACACAAGATAAAGAAAAAAAAATAATTTTTAGCATGTATCAAAGGCAAATGCTTCTTAAAAGCTCTAGAGATAGAAGTTTTTTTTTGTTTTTCATTATTTCTTGAAGTGTATAGTGTATTTCTGCTAACTGAAGAATAATATACAAAGAATAACAAGTTTACTTGTTATCTATTTTTTATTCCACCAAAAAATATCAATACTTAAAGGCAAACAATACTACTGAATGAAATAATCATTTGCAAATTATTAATTCATCATCCAAAAGAATTAATTATGGCAGTTACTTTTTTTGATATATCAAGTAATTTGCTTTTTGGAATAAAAAATCCTTTGCTTAAAATCTTTTTTTCTTTTACAAGAAGTTTTGAAAAATAAAAGCAGCTAAAAAGGTGCTTTAAAGCAGTCCGGCTATTAATGTTTTATATTTAATTATGCTCCATACTAATGGGAATGTTGACAAAAAGTTCCAGTCTTTTACAGGAACCGAGAAAAACAAAATTGAAAAATAAAAGAGGCCTAAAAGCTTCTCAAAAGCAGTCCGACTGCCATTGATGTTTTAATTTAATTTTGCTCTACATTGATAGGAATGTTAACAAGAAGTTTAAGCCTTGTATCTTTTTTAGGAGCTGAGAAAATCACGTTTACCCTAAACGTTTCAAACGAACATTTCAAATTATAGAGTAGCTTCGCTACTAAAAAAAACAATGTATAAATCACAAACAATTCAAATTATATGTACTTTTTTAGGAAGAAAATATAAATTCTTGCAAATTTATTATCGATAGTGACTGACGTACTTACTGACTATAGTTGTAGAGTAGCTATGTATTTTCTCCATTAGCACATTATAAAAACTTACCTGTCCTTAACTCCGCCCATTTTTAAAAGCGAAGCTTTTCTATTATCAGGGTAGGTCAGTCCGTCCTTCCATCAGTTAGTCAGTACATAACTGATAGCTTTTTTCGTTGATTTAGGCATGTTAGAATTGTTCAATCGATTTTAAACTTTGCATGATGATTCCTGTAGTAGTAAAATTTAGAAAGCGTAGCAATTCTATGATCGTTACCAGAATGTCCGTACGTCCATTTTTAACATGTTGATTTTTTACTTTTTTAACAACATTTTTTTTATGTGATAAAATCATCCGATTGACCTGATTTTTGGATTACTGATTCCTATTACAATAAGGTACAATGTTTTGAGCGAAGCATCTCTATAATCAAACCTAAAAATGTCAGTATGTCCTTAAACATAATTCTGTATTTAAGAATTTTTGCAACAAATTTACGTATAATTTTGCCAAAACTTTTATATTTATATTTTGTATATTCAGTTCTTACACTTTACAAGATGTAAATGGATTTTGTCATCCTTGTTTGATCATTTATTTATATTTTTCTCCGCCCCATTTTTCCATGGCCTCTCTCATTTTTTTGTGTTTTACCTTTCTGTGCATGTGTGCCCCTTAAATTTAATAGCCCATTGGTATCAGGGACACTACAGGGATAGGACAATAGACGAACACAGTAATAGTGTCTGACTGATTATGACGTAACAAAAAAAATAGCCAATGAGAGGCCACTATAAATTTTACCATTGGTCAATAACGGCCTCTCATTAGCTAATTTTTTTTGTTACGTCATAATCAGTCAGACACTATTACTGTGTTCACAATAGACAAAAACTAAATCTTGGCCCCCAACCCTAACATTTTATCTTCTGCCTTAAGCAGCTAGTATATATTTGGCAAAGTCAGAGTTGTATGTAGATTATTTTAATCGCCTTTGTCCTCTCCCTCCTTTCATTGGTATTTTAGGTCACTCTGTAAAAAAGGAAGGAAGAACAATCCTACCCACACACACACACACACACACACGCACATATACACATTTACTCTGGGCGTAGTAAGTTTAAATACGATATAACCAAAATTTCTGTTGGTTTTAGCAAGATTTTAAAAGTGGCTTCGCCCGTGGTTTCTAGGTTGCTATTAATCATGTTTAAATATCCTCACATAAATGATTTTTTTTAAAATAAGCCTGCTTTAGACCTATTAAAAGAGATAGACACTCAATTTTATTTAATCTTTTTTTAAAATGATTAATGTTTAAACGGCTATACTAATATTGCTTGATTCTCTTCTACAAAATAGAAATAAATTGAAAATAGTTGATAAAATCGAAATATAGAAAAGTGTAATTAAATCAAGAACATGGAATAAAAAATTACAATTTAAAAATAGAACATAAACATCTTATAGATTTGAAATATGAACTAATTTTATTTATAGCTTATAATTGTATTCTTTTCTTCTTACTTATAAGGCGAAATTGTAACGATTGCCTGATTTAGAATTTATTTTCTTCTTTATTTTTTGGCTAATTAAAAATTTTACCACTTTTGTATTAAAACTTGCGTAGTAAATGTCCAAATTCCCATTTACCCCACCCCCTTGACCTACCTCTTTACCATAATGACCATCATCATCCCTTCCCCTCAATTAGACTTTCCACTTTTATAAGTCTTCTATGTCAAAAACCATCCCCTCCCCCTATTTTTTTACTCCAAAGCCGGGCTTATGCTATTTTCAGATTCAGTGCTTTCTTATCTGTTGTGTGTTCTTGTGCGCTGGCTACGCGCGGTTTTTTCCAATAATATGCGCGTTTATATCACTAGATATTTGTTTGTTATTCATAATATTGTGAAATTATAAGTGATTACTGAATTTTTGTAGGTGATTTGATATATGTAAAGAGTAAGTATCATTAACGTGTTTTTATAGTTTTGTTATAGGCTAAATACATTATAAAAAAGTATTTAGTTTTGGATATTAATAAAAAGTTGTAGATCTTGTAAAAGTTGTAAAAAAACAAACGTTTGAGATTGAATAAGTTACAAGACTATAGCGTCATTTTCTTTTAAAGGACACTTCTATTTCATAATGATTGGTCATACTTTTCAGGTGATATGGAGATCTCGACATGGGGTCGGAAAAAAAACTTAGGGCTTTTCCACAAGTGGCCGGTTAAACACTGATAATCCCTTCCCCTTTTTTAAAAAATAAAATGAAAATACGGTTGTGGGTTAGTTTTTCCTCTACGCCAGACCCCTGCAGGGTGCCCTAACCTTGGGGGGCTACAAAGTACCCAATATAACCTAACCTGGCCTAGGGTAAAAAACAATATAAAGACTACCCGCCTCCCTTATTTTCAATTTTTTTTACAAAATGCTAACTATAGAAAATAGAACAATAATCTTCACATTTGTCGTTTCTATTTAACAGTTTACTGTTTTTTTTTCCACAGAAGATCGTTTTTAGTGCTTAGCTACTTATGGACATATGTGTCATTGTTTTAAGATAAATAAAATAAAGCAGGGATGCTATCTATCACAGAAACGAAGCTAAAACTATCTGCATTAAAGCAAATGAGATAAATGACCCAGAGAGAGAGAGAGAGAGAGAGAGAGCTGTTTATTACACCAGTCCCCAAAGTTTCATATAGTCTTATTCTCTGGCGTGAAAACGTTGGGGACTGGTTAATTTTGATTAGTTGGATCATTAAATTGAGTGTTCAAAAGTTACAACAACTAATTTTAATCTGCAGAAGGTATAATTTTGTTTATCATATTTGGAGATGTACATTAATTTATCGGCCATTGTCTTATCCGTTAAGATCCATGTAAATGGCGACACTATCTTATCCCCCCTCCCTCTGAAATATTTTAGAAGACCCTACTACCCCCCTTGTAATCTATAATACAAAGTAGCTTGATGTCTGTCCGTCCGTCCGTCCGTCCGTCTGTCCGTCCGTCTGAAGCTTAAGATCTCAGTAACCTCTGAACCGATTGGATTCTACTCTTCAGGGTATATACCTATTGGTCCTGTGGTGGTTTTAAGCTATTTTCTTGGGGGGTGGGACACCCCCAACCCCCCCAAAAATGAAAATTTCCCCCCCCCAAAAAAAAAATTTTTTGATATTTTTTTCTAATTTTAATGTTTTTTATGTTTTTATATATTTTTATATATTTTTATTAATTTTTATATTTTTTTATACTTTTTTATACTTATTTATATTTTCTTTATATTTTCAATTATTTTTCTTCTTTTAAATTTCTTTTCTTCTTTTAAACTTTGTTTTATCAAATTCAAAAAGATTGTGAAAACTTCCTTCTCCTGTGGGGGCGAAGCCCCAAAAAAACTAAAGGCAAATAAATTTTAAAAAACAATAAAAAAAAGAAAAATTTCAAAGGTTTTAAATAATATAAATCAATATAAAAAGTTATAAAGATTTATAAAATGTTATAAAGAGTTATAAAATGTTATAAAGAGTTATAAAATGATATAAAGAGTAATAAAATGTTATAAAATACAAAAAATATCTAAAAATATGTAAACAAAATTTTTAAAATTCTCCCCTGAACCTTCAGAAATAAAGCCCCTAGAGGCTAGGGGCGAAGCCACTAGTATTTGAAAAGGACCTTTTTTTATGTAAATATTTACCTATTTAAAGCCAATATCGAATGCTAATCTAGCTGTATATGATTGACGTATGGTCAAACGTTCCTAATAATAGATAGCTTCGATTATGATTAAATTCCCACCCCCTCTCAATGGTTCACGTCACCCCTGTGGGATAACTATTTATATTTCTATGCAATATGTCATATTTTATTATTTGGTTTATATCAAACCAGGTTTTTACAATTAATAATTATACGGAACAGAGAAATCTTTATTAAAACTATTTAGATTTACAATTTCATATCCATAAGTCCACCACTTATTTTAAAAGTCACGCGCCTGGCATCGGAGGTGTAGGAAGAAATTTTTACACTCCAACTTGACACGATGTTATTAAGTCCAGAAAGTAAGGGGACAATGTTAATTAATTAGTCCCCAAAGTTTTTAATAACGTTTCCTTATTCTTTGGCTTAACAACTTTGGAGAATTTTTAAGAATTTTAATTAATTTTAGAGTCCTAATTTCAATCTATAGAACAGGGAATTTGTGTATCATCATTTGGGATGTACATCAATATTGTCTTATCCCTTTAGATCCCTGAAATAAATACAACTCTCCCTCCCTCCTAAATACCGTAGTCAACAATTTTCCTCCAAAATGATGTACAGAATAATGTTGTGAATACTGATCCCTGTTAATTGTTTGAGGTTAAATTGATAAGAAGTTCAGCTTCATTTGAGTTGCCGATTGTGTACATACATAGTTTCCTCGGTGATTCCTCATCCTATCTAAATCTTTACTACTAGCTAAAAAACTTCAAAACTTCAAATTAAAAGTTGAATGTATAAACGATTTATACATTATACAATATACATTCAAAATTTTAATTTGTCAAATTTTGATTTTTTTTGGGAAGTTTGAAGCTTTTTTAGCTAGTAGCAAGTATAAAGATAGGACGCGGATGCTAAGTACACTTTCGGAAACTAAATTTCAGTACATCGAATATTGTCATTCTCTCAGGGTGGAAGGGAGCATTGTATTTACTTTACATTATGCTGAGCTTCAAATTTGATAAACATGTTCTCTTATCCGTTGACTTAAAAACTTTACAGGTTAATTTATGTTACGTCATGCAAAATAATATTGTGCAGACTTTAACTTTTCCACCAATACTTTTAACAGGGGTAATTTTGTTTGTTATAATTCATCCATTAAATCTCTGAATTCTCATCACTTCTCGAATTAAACCAGAAATAGCCAGTGTACCTCCCTTTCCGCCAATTCATAATACCCAGGAATAAGGTATAACCAACAAGTGAAATAAATCTAAAATATTATTTGGGGGGCAAATGGAGAGGTCGTCAATTTTACGATATGTTGCCCCCCAACGACAGCTGACAAACACGTATAGGTTTCGTGATTTATTTTCGAATTAATTTCGTTATCGATAGAGGCTGCATAATACCATTGATAACTAAATAAGTCGCATACAAAAATGAATGTACAGGGTGTTTCAAGAGAAATGCGTTTTTTAAAAACTTAATTAGGCATAGAAAATGAAACAATTATATAAAATGATTTATATATTTGGAAAACCTATTCTGGGACATTTATGTTTCAAATATTTCAAAATTATTTTTTCGACAAATTATTCCTTAAAAACCGTTTTTTCCAAAGACCTTAATTTTGAAGATTTACGAATTTAAAGGTTGTGGATAAATGCGCACATTTTAAAATTCAAATTGCGCGGCTTGTGTTAATGGTAAAAAACGTTATGCATATTGTTAGAATTGTCATAAACTCTAGTTTTTGGAAATAAAAATGCCATTTTTGTGCTATTAGTAGTTCAGGAGCTACGTTGAAAAATGTGAGAAAGGTTAAAAGTTTTAATTAAGTTTTAACACGTAGCTCTTAAACTATACGTAGCACAGGAATGGTTTTTACATATCCTAAAACTAGAGATTATGACGATTCTAACGGTATACATAACATATTTCTACTATTAATACAAGCCGTGCAATGTGAATTTTAAAAATGAGGGCATTTTTTCCACAACCTTTAATTCTGTAAATCTTCAAAAATAAGGCCTTTGAAAAAACCGGTTTTTAAGGCATAATTTGTCGAAAAAATCATTTTAAATATTTGAAACATAAATGTCCTAGAATAGGTTTTCCAATTATATAAATCATTTTATATAATTGTTTCATTTTCTATGCCTAATTAAGTTTAAAAAAAACGCATTTCTCTTGAAACACCCTGTATAATATACGTGGATGTTATGACAGTGGAAAATTCTCGTCATTTTATGTTGCTATTTCCCTTTCGTTTATTGGTCAGTTGGTTCATCCATTAAGAGGAGAGTGGATCGACTGATCGTTATTTTAACCCGTTACAAGTTTCACATTATTAGGGTACATGATAATCTGATGTAAGATTCAAGTAATAATATAAATGATAAAGTTTTAGCCAAATTAGCTGTTTTAAGTGATATGTGTTATCTTAAAAAATCATTTTACATAGGTATAGCTTTTACGAATTTTGGGACTTGGATATTTAACGCGTTTTTCTCAATAATTTTTTATTATTTGACTTTCAGAATACTTTTAACTTATTAATAATAATATGTTAATTAAGATATTAAACATTTTGGTTAATTTTAATTAAAACTATTATCAAAGCTTCTTAAATTATTAGATAGTGGCTTCAATCTTAGTCTCTAAGGAATGAAGTACTTAAAATTAAGCTTAAAGACAGTATGAATATTCAATAAAAAGTAGAAATTTATCGATTCAACTGTAATAACAAGGATGACAACATTCATAAGTAGCGAAGCACAAAAAATAAAATCATGGATGGTAATACGTACAAGTAGATTTAAAGTGTATTTATTAATTGATTTATTGGAGAAAATTAACACGAAACCATGTTTTATTTTGTATAATGATGACGGTCAAAGTAAATTACATAAAAGATGCTCATAACAATGGGAAAAATTATTTTGATACTGATATCCCAAAAAAGTTTTAAAATTGGACCAAAAATACCAAATATATGGGGAAATGTGTAAAACATATAAAAATAGCAAAAACCTGCTAAAAGGCAGTCTGATCGCCATGCTTGTTTTCTTAAAACGACAGAAAATTTGGTTTTTAAATCCTTAACTTAAAAAAATTTGGAAAATTGGACTATATACATCAGAGATATAGAAAATTTAAAAATAGCCAAAAACCTGCAAAAAGGGAAGTCTGACCGTCATGGTTGTTTTCCTTAAACAGCGGGAAATTTATTTTTGATATGTATAACTGAAAAAATTTTGGAAATCGTACCATAAACACCAAAGATATGGAGAAAAATGTAAAAAATACAAAAATAGCTTAAAACCTGCTGAAAGGCAGTCTGACCGTCATAGTTGTTTTCTTTAAAGGACAGGAAATTTCATTTTGATATTAATAACAAAAAAAAATTTGGAAATCGGACCATAAACACCAAAGATATGGAGAAAAATGTGAAAAATACAAAAATAGCCTAAAACCTGCTTAAAGGCAGTCTGACCGTCCTAGTTGAATTCTTTAAACGACTGGAAATTTAATTTAGATATCTACAACTGAAAAATTTTTGAAAATCGCACCATAAACACTGTAGATATGGAGAAAAATGTGAAAAATTAAAAAATAGCCTAAAACCTGCTAAAAAGCGGTCCTACCGCCATCAATGTTTTGTACTTAAATGTGCTCCTTAATGATGGGAATGTTGACAAAAATTTTTAGCATTCTATCTTTTATAGGAGCTGAGTAAATCCCATTTCCCCCATAGCGTTACGGACGGACTGACGGACGGACGGAAGACAAAGTGAATTATAGAGTAGCTTCGCTACTAATAATAACATCACAGAGGGACAATTTTAATATTTGTCAACAATATATAGATATAATATTACAGGATATAAAAGTAACAGGATGTGTGTCTGTCTATGTGTACTGAAGGACCTCGCTAACCACTGCACTGGAATAATATGGTTCTACTTTACAGTATAGCTTCTTATGGGTCCAAGGAAGGTTTATAACTATTTTTGGAGAGGGTGATTTTTTGATTTTAATAACTAAAATATGAAAGTAAGGGTCTACCTCACTCTCCTTCCCGCAAGTGCCTCTAGAGGTCTTTAGGGGGGTAGTCGCTATTATATCGCTGATAATGAGAGTGAGTTTATAAAGCAGATAAAATATGGTTGTTTGTAAAGGGGGGGGGGGGCGAAAGTGACACTTTTTGAAACCAAAACTAAAAGTCAAAGGAACTCAACTAAAAAGAGTTACAGGTCTGACATTTTGCATGGCAGTTGCTTTATAGGGGTACAATATGGAACTGTGAAGAAACGGCGTCGCAACAGCCGAAACCCGCCGAGAAAAGGCAAAAAACATTTCGTCGGGAAACGGCGGTTGCGCCGCCGTTTTTTCACAGTTCCATATATTACCCCTATAAAGCAACTGCCATGCAAAATCTCAGACCTGTAACTCTTTTTTTAGTTGAGTTCCTTTGTTGACTTTAATTTTTGGTTTCAAAAAGTGTCACTTTCGCCCCCCATCCCCCCTTTATTAAACTTGCACTGTCTTCTCTCTCTGTGCTTAAACAACAAATTTTATGGGTTACCTGCTTTTTTACTTTATTTTACAGCCATTTTATGTCTAGTAAATCTCCTGAATTGTACATAATGTTATTCTTCAAAGCTATTAAAACCAAAACAAAATTGTAGAAAGTTAAAAACACAGGAATAGATAGGTCAATAATTTAACATTGCCTATCTTTCTATGAATTTAATAGATTAAGGTCAGCTAAATTCTAGTTTCTGATTGTATACATAACATCCTCATCCTATCTCAATATTTACTACTAGCTAAAAAAGCTTTAAACTTTAAAAAAATCAAAATTTGAAAAATTTAAATTTTGAATGTATAAATCGTTTATACATTATATCGCTTTTCCCTTTGACCGGAGTAGCTGAAAATAGCTTTTGCAATAGTTAGGTTATCTGTTGTACAACTTCGGAAATTAGGCGAGAAATGGGTGATCAATTTTCAGTTGATCTAGATTAATATTGTTACCTAGTAGCTACACTTATCATGTATTATTGTGTTTTTTCTCTTAATGAAAATTATCAACGCAGTTAAATAATCGTAGCGGTGAAATATCATTTCAACTTTACATCTTTTTGGCATTTGTCATAATATTGCAAAGATCTGCAGCCGCGCGTTAGTCAGCTGCAAGTCGCAGGGACATCTACGCTTTGCAGATACAATTCATCTTTTAAAGCACTCAAACGAGTTTAATTTGGCAGTTTATGCGCGTCTAGTGCACGACTGCCAAGCCCTATAATATTGTCAAGGTATAAGTTCTTCAAATTTTTGCCATAAATGACACAGCCCCACCGAAACATTTTAACAGGGATCTTAAGTGATAAAATAATGGACGATAATTATACTACTAGTTTAGATCGAAAAAACCAATCAAAATTTAATAAAATAACCTAAAGTTTTCAATGACGAATAAAATGAATTGTTTATAAAACTCTGGATACTAATTTGATTTACTCTGCATTCCTTCGCAATTTTATCTGTTCATGTCGACAACATAGCTTTGCTAAAAAGTAGCCATGACTGACATGGACATAAACCCTTTTTAATTTGTTTTACTTGTGTGTTTTTTTCTGTTATGAAGCACTGATGCGGTTGTGATTGCACACATTAAATCAAAGCTTGTCTCTATTTAAACATCAAATGATTAGTTGCCTTTCCCAGCAGCGTAGCTACTATAGAATATCGACGGTGTGACAGACAAAATAGTCTTGTTTCTTTTAAAAAGCGAAGCTTTTCTATAATTAGGGTCGGTCCGTCCGTCCGTACGTCCGTCCGAGATAGATAGCTTTTATTCGTTAATTTAGGCATGTTAGAATTGTCCTATCGATTTCAAACTTTGCATGATGATTCCTGTAGTAGTTAGGTACGATTTAGAAAGCGTAGCAACTCTATAATCATTACCAGAATGTCCGTACGTCCATTTTAAACATGTTGATTTTTCTAATTCTTTAACAGCAAATTTTTATGTGATCTAATTATCCGTTTGATTTGATTTTTGGTATATTGATTCCTGGGACAACAAAGAACAATATTTTAAGCGAAGCAACTCTAATCAAATTCTAAAAATGTAAGTATGTCCATAAACTCAATAAACATTATCCTGTATCAAGAAGTTCTTTAACAAATTTACTTACAATTTTGCTTCGACTCTTATACTTTTATATTCTGATAATTCAGTTTAGACACTATACAAGTGTTAATGTTCGTTTGTCCTACCGTTTCAGTGCTTTGCTTTTATTGATGTTGTCATCCTTGTTTTGTATGTAAGCAATACCAGCAAACTAACGTAAAACGGACAATAGTCAAACAGACAGACGAACGCACAAGGTAAGTTATAGAGTTTGAATAAAATATTTTACAACTCAATCTCCACTTGGATGTTTACTTGAATTGAATCTTTTGTCATCTTTATATAACCACTGGACCGATATGGTTCCATCTAAAGTGAAGCTTCTTATAGGTCTAGAAAAGGTTTATAATTATTTAAGGGGTTAGTGTGTCCACAACCTTTCGAAAATAGAAATTACCCCTGGAAAAAAATTTTTCCTTCTTTAAAAACTAAAATTCAAATTAAAGGTTCCTCAAGTGCAATCAAAGGCCTCTAGGGGCTTAGCTGTAGTTTATATTTCTATGTATGATGTCATCCGTGTTCTCGTATAATGCTTTAAGTTGCCTCTTAATTATGAGAATTTTCAGATATACATGGAATAGTCAACAAAAGAAAAATTAGTCTTGTCCCTAATAAATACATTATTATGCAGTACAGGAGGGGACATTGTACTGTAAATTACACTGGTACCCAAAGTTTGCTGGCTCAAGAATTTTAGGTACTTTTTACCAAATCTTGATTGATATATTCAAACTAAGAGCGTCAAAACTTCTTAACCAGTAATTTAAATCTACATAAGGGGTAGTCTTGTTTATCATAATTGGGTATGTATGTCAATTTATCTTCCATTGTCTTATCCTTTAAGATCCCTGTTTGTAAGCAAGATAATTATACTGTGATAAATTCACTGAGTGAAAAAGACATCTTCTTCAAAAATATGTGTTTGAAATATATTTTAGTGAACATTGCACTTTCTTCAGTCATTTCATTACTAGAATAGTGTTACATGACTAACTAAGCCTTTTTTTAAGGATGCTAAATAAATAGTTGAAAATTAACAACTTATTGACATTATTTACTTTAGTTACAACAATTTGTTTTTACGAAAATAATTCTCTAGTTCTAATAGTGTGATAATTGAAATTAAGAAGTATAAAATTAGATGTATGTATAATTTAGGAATAAAAACAATTACTTTTGTGAACCAGAGATGTAAAGGGATAAGACAATGGCCGATAAATTTATGTACATCCCCAATGATGACACACAAAATTACCCTTTCTGTAGATTACAGTTAATGGTTGAATCATTTGGACACTCAAATAAATGAACCTACCATTAGAAACTCACAAATAGTCTTTAAAGTTGTTAACTCAACATAAATAAAAACGTTATTATAAGACTTTGGAGACTAGTGTAATAAACAGTCCATTGTTCCCTTCCTTCCTGCTTGAGAACAGATTATAAAATTAATCCGCTAAACTTTTCAAATACAGTGGTCACGCGTCTAGCCCTTATACGTCCATCCTCCAAATAGCCTAAAAACTGCCCTGGACATATGTATTACTTACATGCGGACTTTCGAGTAAAGATAAAGACACACACCCTGTTACTTATGTGTGTAGGAGAGATGAGATGTTTAATCAGACCAATTAGATTCTCCTTTACAAAGAAGCTTAACATTGGTCCTTTAATATTTTCTTATTTGTTTTTAAGGAAGAATAAGTCAATATCCTTAGAAAAAAGACGTATTAAAGAAAAAGGACTATTTGAATAATTTGAAGATCCTTATAATGCCTATAAAAAATGACGTCATAAAATACAAATTACGAATGACATGCCAGTATAAATTTTATTGACCAATAGTAGGCCAGTATAATGCCATTATTTATATGCATCATAAAAAGCTTCGAATAATGTATAACATTTTTTCTATTCTTAAGATATGATACAAGTTAAACATCCTCTCCATTAACTACATATACTAACATACTAAAACAGGTTGAGAGTAGCTTCGCAACTGAAAATATAATTTCTTAGTCACAAACAAAATTATCATTATTTGTTTTTGTAACCAAAATATTTCAATAATTCTTGCACGCAAGACTCAAATTTAATTAAAATCTTGTATTGATACTTGTAGAAAAAAATGTAATAAATATAATTTTATCTATAATACAAAGTAGAATGATGTCTGTCCGTCTGTCCGTCCGTCCGTCTGAAGCTTAGGATCTCGGTAACCACTGAACCGATTTGATTCTACTCTTCAGGGTATATACCTATTGGTCCTGTGGTGGTTTTAGGCTATTTTCTTGGGGGCTGGGACCCCCCCAAACCCCCCCCCTCCCATTTTTTTTGCTGAAGATTTCCTGGGTCCTTTTTTTTTGCAGAAGATTTCCTGGGTTCTTTTTTTTTGCAGAAGATTTTCTTGGTCCTTTTACGAATTTCACCTTAATTTTTTTGATCACCTCTTGGGGCAAAGCCCCTAGAGGCTAGGGGCGAAACCGCTAGTTAATAATAAAAGAAAGAAAAATGTAAATAGACATAGTAAGTGGCGAAGTTACTTTACTATGGAGGTACGTCCGTCACCATGTCGGACCGTCAGATAGAAAGGGTTTGTAAATGAAGTATGTTGGTCAGCTTTACATTTACTTATTATGCCCGAAGGTTTTCTATTTTCTCTATTATCTCAATTGAGAATTTTCCTGTTACTGCTTTAATTTACGTTTTTGATTCAATAAATGTTAATATATTTATACATGCCAAAAACTTGTACTTTTCAAAAGCGAAGCTTTTCTTTATGTGGGTTCCGGCCGTGACGGATAGCTCTTTTAGTTAATTTAGACTTGCTTGAATCGTTCTAGATAAAACTAAATATCAAAATTGATAGGTAGTCACATTATTGTGAATATTCGGTTGCTGAATTGTTTAATTTTGTTTGCATTTATGGATTTATGGGCTCTTTTTAGAATTAGGCTTTCGGCACAAAATTAATGAAATTGATACCATATTAAGAAAAAAGGTTTAGGGCAAATTTATGAATGTTCTTTTTTAAGCGATGCTACTTTTTTATGTAGTTTTTACCAACCAAGGACAATTATGTGTATAGATTACGTAAAAATGACAATTATAGGTATGACATTTTAGATTTTGTGTTTTTTTGTTTTACTTTTTACTAATCATTCGACCTCGGGAGGTCAGTCGGCCGGACGACCATACATATGATTTATACTAATTCGACCAATTTAGAGCTGCTTTGCTTTAAAAAACCGGAAGGCCTAATTAAAATATATATTTGATAAGAAGATTAATATTTTAAGGTCATCATTTTAGTCACTTTCACCTCAGTAGACAGTGAAATATCAGGGATCTTAAGGAATAAGACAGTGGGCAATAGCTTGATGAACATTCACAATGATTGTAAATAAAATTACCCCTTCTATAGATTCATTGAAATTAAAGTATGGAGACTACTAGTTTAATCCTACAACTCAAGATTTTATGAAAGTACTCAAATATTTTAATTCCACGAATGAGAGAACATAAAAAAACAAAGATAAATTGGATACCAGTATAGTTTATATTCCAATGTCCCCTACCTCCTGGTTTGTTCTACTTAAATTTAGTTTGAAATTAAAAAAAAACAATAATAGAAATTGAAATGTGAAAAATGTTAAATTGCATAGTGTGAAGGAAAGATATTAATTTGTGATTTTATCTAGAATTTTTACAGAAGTTTAGGAATTTTGGTAAGTTTTAGACTATTGACTTTTTATAAAGCAATATTTTTAAAAATCTAGACCAGACGGTCCAGTCGTTTTCGATATATTACTGGATATAATGCATGAGTAAAGCATGAATTATTAAAACAAGGATGACAACATTCATAAGTAGCGAAGCACAAAAAATATGAGATGGACAAACGGACAAAACAATGTATATTCTAGTTGCGCATGTCATAAGAATATTCACTGAAAATTACAGCTGTCTATCTTCAATATCAGCTGAGAAAATCACAATTCCCCCATAGCGTTATGGATTTCCTGACGAACATTTAAAGTCAATTATAAAGTAGCTTCGCAACTAAGAATTACCGAAAAAGTCAGTTACAAAAATCTTCAAATTGAAAAATGCAAATAAGTTGTCAATTGGTGCAGGGATGCAAGGAAAGGCACCTGGAAAATATATTCAAATTAAAACAATACTAGATTTTTCTCCCTGTGATATAGCTTTGAATCTTTGATGAAAAGGGTTGAGAGTGAGATACTTTATCTTTAGTATACATATCCTTGTGCATATTTGCATATTAAAACATCAGTTAATATATTTTAGTTCAATTTTAACATTCATGGATGAGATTTTACATACAGTGAGATTATAAAGAAAGTTTTTGTTTAAAAGGATATGAAAATTGGCTTTATTTTTATCTTGGTCAATTTATACATTAATTGCAAAATTGAATAGTAAATTATCTTATTCTTACTACTGGCTAAGCCTCTAATCGTGAAGGGTTGGAATGGAGGGTAGGGGGGGAGATGGAGGGTTGACCCACCTCTTTAAGTTTTTTTTTTTTTAAATATTTTTTTTGGAGAGCCAATTTTTTTCTTGGGATGATTTCTTTTACCATCCCATAAAAAAAGCATTCTGGAACCTAGAAGAGGCTCCCCTGTATATGAGTCATTCTAGCAGTTGGCAAGATTTTTCACATAGACAGCCAGACATCCTGCTACTTTTATATTATGGCTGATCACTCAAAATCTTACATAATAAGGAGCAAATATCTTTATGAATATTTTAATTTGTGAGTTTTTTAGTACCCCGCTGCTTTTATATATGTCTAAAAATCAGTATTTATGTTAATTTAAGAAATATTCCAACGTAAAAGTATAGTCGTTAATGAATCTATTACCTTTTTTAAAGTGAAAAAAATCCATGAATACATCCATAAAAGCGAAGCTCACAAACTAACTATCAAATTATTGCAGTGCGAACGTCGTGCAATTATTATTGAGTACCTTTTTTTACATTTATAATACAACGTAGAAAGATGTCTATCTGCTCGTCTGAAGCTTAAGATCTCAGTAACCACAGAATCGATTGGGCTTTACGCTCCAGGGAATATATAGCTACTGGTCCTGTGGTGGTCTTATGCTATTTTCTTAGGGAGTTTGTACCCCTTCCCCCTAAATGTATTATTTTTAAAAACAAAAACAAATACCTAGGGGAGATGGGGAGGCATAATCCGCCAAGATACATAAAAACTCTCTAACATTAACATTAACATAGCTGGACAAACAATTACAGTTACGCTTGATGTATGGACGTACAGACAGACCCTAATGATAGAAAATCCTTTCTCCTATTCATTCGAATCCGGAGGACAGGAACCGGTTCTCATCCATACGAAAAAAACTATGTCTAGCATCGTATTATATCCAGCTTTCTACGAATATAAAAATATACAATCATAAGATTAAAACCAGTTTTTTTATTCGGTGCCTTCGGCACCTCGGGGCTAAAAACTGGTTTTAATCTTATAATTGTACATTCTATATCCGCGGAAAGCTGTTTATAATACGATACGATAAATAACTATTAAAAAGTTCACTTGTTGTTTAGACTGCATTAAATGGTCATAAAAATCATTGAAACATTTTCTTCATTCAACTATCACTAAAAGTTGGTTACAATACTTCAGACATAAAAGGATTAGGAAAATTTTTGTTTTGTTGATCCTAAAAAATGGTATCGATACTATGGCAACATAAGTACGTATTCATAATGTAACTAGCGGCTTCGCCCCTAGCCTCTAGGGGCTTTGCCCCAAGATGTGATAAATTTTTTTTTTTTGGCGAAATACGTAAAAGGACCAAGGAAATCTTCTTAAAAAAAAAATGGGGGGGATTTTTTTTTTTTGGGGGGGGGGTGTCCCACCCTCCAAGAAAATAGCCTAAAACCACCACAGGACCAGTAGGAATATTCCCTGAAGAGTAGAATCCGATCGGTTCAGTGGTTACTGAGATCTTAAGGGACGGACGGACGGACATGAAGACAGACGGACAGACATCGTTCTACTTTGTATTATAGATTAAACTATTAACATTTCGATATGATGTCAGTTATGGCAATTTTTCTTAGTTGCAAAGTCGACGATAATATTTTCAAAACATACATTTCAAAAATTGATAATATATTAACCACGACAGAAACCTATGAAATTGCAAATCGTTAGAATGTCAATAATTCTAACGAGGTCAACTAGCGGCCAAACGGTTTGACTAAGAGGCTGGAATAATCTGGAAGATCTGGATATGTTAATGTGCGAAAAAGGTCGATTTTACATATGATTTTATTCAAGCTAGGTACTCATTCCATTTTTGTTTTATCTAATCTAATTATTGTAGGCCTTGTTATTAATATAAGTTGTTTTAAAAAAACTTTCTTTATTTGTCGTAATATTGGACCAGGGGCGTCCAAGCTTTTTATTTTGGGGGGGGGGGGGTAAAAATTTTTTAGGGGGGGGTAATTCGTGTTTGGGGGGGGGGGTAAAATGTTGCGCGAAGCGCGCCGCAAATTTCCCCCCCCCCAAAAAAATTTTTACCCCGGGGGTAAAATTTGCTTGGGGGGGGTAATTTAAATTTGATTAAATATATAGTATTAAAAATGCGCGCGAAGCGCGCAAAAATTTTTTTATTAGAGATTTTTTATTTTGGGGGGGGTATTTACCCCCCCAAAATTGTTTGGGGGGGGGGTAAATACCCCCTCCTAAAATTGTTTTTGGGGGATAAATACCCCCTCCTAAATGGTTGGGGGTGCCTACAGCACCCCCAGGGTAGGGGTAAATTTTGAATGGGGGGGGGGGGTAAAATGAAAAAAATTTTGGGGGTGCCGTAGGCACCCCCAAAATCGTTTGGGAAGGGGGAGGGTAATCGCCCCACTACCCCCCCCCCTTGGACGCCTATGTATTGGACCCTAAAAGTTTTTTAAAATGTCTAAACCCTTTAATCCCAGGGTTAGACACAAGCACATACTTTTTGTTCAGATACCACGAAACAAGAAGAATGATGTGCCATATGAACCGCAAGAGTATCATGGCTAAAATATTTTCATATTAACCAAAAGTCACAACGAGAAAACAATTATATTTTTTGGGTGGGGGGGGGGGTTGAGCTAATATCTTTCAGAGGGATTGATGTAACTTCTCCCTTTCAGTTTGCCTAAAGACCAGCAATGGATCAAATTTTCATTAAAATTCAGCGGTTAAGCCGTTTACTAGATTTTTATGATTTACAGACATTACATAGACATCATGTTTTTTTAGTATATACCCATTTCTGCCTCTCTTTAGCATAGGATATTGCTTTATAGTGAAGCTTCTTTCATAAGAAAAATCGCAAGTGGAATAAATGATCCCCTAAAATGAATTTAACTTTTTTTTCAGAGCGTAGCACCTAGTAGAAAATAAAGACTTTATAAAGAAATGATGTTTCACACGAAACCAGATACTTTAACTTTAATTTTTTTTAAAATCAGACATCATTTTTGATAAATTATCAAAATTGTTGTTAAATTTGCAAAAAGCTCAAATAGGTCCTTGGCTGGGTTTAGGCTATTTTTAAATTTATATGTTAAACCAATAAAAACTGTGGACAAGCAAGAGTCTTAAAAAGACCCCCAAAACAATTTAATTTAATGACAAAACAAGGGAAGCAAATTCTTTACAATTTTATGAAAACACCATACTTTTTTTTTGATTTCTCTCGTTTTAATGATAGAGTTTAAAAGATCAAATCATTGTAAATCAATTTATATTAAATCTTTCTAACTTCTTCATTCATTGCACAAGGATGACAATGTCGATAAACATTGTTTGGCGGTGTATGTTTCGGAAAATTTATGTTTCCTCAAATTTTTAAGTTCTTGTAAAGTTGTGAGGTTATTTTTTTTAGTCCGTCAAGATATCGCTAACCATTAAGCTATTGAAAGTTCTTTATTTTAAGGAAGCTTCACATAAGCCCTATGAAAGTTTTAGGCTATTTATGCCCCTTCTTTCGAGTTGCTTCGCTATCTGGATTGAATACATGAAATCCATGGTACGATTATAACCTTTATAAATTAAGGACTAAAGCTATCTATACTATTTCCATTTTAAAGCCATTTTCCCGCATTTTTTTTCTTTTCTATACATAATTTTAATATGTTACTTATAAATTCCATTTTTTGTTTTATTATACAACAAAATTCGCCCAACAAAATTTCATTCTTGGTTATCTATTTAACTTTATTTTTCATTTTTTTCCAGTGAAATTGCAATGAATCAATTGTGTGACTGTGTGACAGATTTTCAGCATTTTTTAGCTGCGAAGTAGTTCTACATTTATTAAAGTCAATCAGTTAGTCTGTCTGTATTGACAATAGGATAGTGAAAAGAACACAGGTTTTTTTTTTCACAAAGGAGTTTGATAAGAAAAAATGTCTTTTCATTTAAGGATTTTAGACAAAATACAATCTTTCCCGATTTTGTATTAATTTTGCGGAACATGATTCCAGTTACGTCATATTTTTCTTTCCCGAAAAAGGGAAGGGGGGAAGAAAAAAGAGATGGGAGAAAAGTGGGTTTTCCCCATCTCTTTTGAAGAGATTTTCTTCCCCCCTTCCCTTTTTCGGGAAAGAAAAATATGACGTAACTGGAATCATGTTCCGCAAAATTAATACAAAATCGGGAAAGATTGTATTGTGTCAGGATTTTACGGGGAGAGTTAGTCAATGGTCCATGAAATTGATGTACAACCCCTATTATGATAGTCAAAATTACCCCATTTGTAGTTCAGAATTATTGGAGGAAAACTTTTAACACTATTAGTTTACCAACCAAGCGAGATTTATTAAGAGACCACAAAGTATAAAACATCGAATAAAAGAACGTATTTTTAAAACTTTGACAACCAGTTTAATTTACAGTCCAATGTCCTATCCCTTCCTACTTTTTTTAAATCTTAAAGGCTCCGCCACAAATGAACGCAATTATTCTAGATGTACTTTTCGCTTGTAGCTGTATCTAAAGTTGACAATCTAAGCTGATTTACACAATATGACAGCTTGTTATAAGCAGTAATTTTGCTTGGATGATTTTTTATGGAAAAAAATCATTGAAAATCTTCTTTTATACTAAATTCATGAATGCGATAAGATGATTATTTGCATGAAAATAACTTTTATTATAACAATAAAGCTATGAAGATAACATGTCAATCATTTCTACTATTGTAAAATGCTTTTTGGTCGATAAAAACCTTTTGATTGGTATATTGACATTATAGTTCCAATTTCTTAAGTCTTGCTTTGGAAGTTTAGAAATATAAAGGTGAATTATAAGAAAGGACATAAAATAATCATTCCTAAACCTCCAAATATCTATCAAAAGAATAATTTTGTTTGTATTCATTTTGGGAAAAGTAATTTACCATTTTATGTGTTATCCCTTTTAGCATTAAACTTAAAAGACTGTGAAACAAAAAATATATATATACAATATGAATTATTCCTTTATCTCTGACCAGAAATTGCAATTGTCACAAGACAATTTAAATCACACTAATAAAACACTAAAATGTTAGATAAATAAGAGTATGGTGTGTAATTACTGTACATACATGCATACTAGTGGCTGTGCCCCTGCTAAGTATTTAAGTGCTCTGTTAAAAAAAGGGATAAGAACTGGATCAGAAGAAAATAGCCTAAAATTATCGAAAGACTTAAATCTGAAATTAATAGAGCCTTAAACCATCTTAGGATCTATATTAGGCTTCCCTGAAAAGGAAAAATCAACAGGCTCAGTAGTCATTAAAATCTTAATCTTTAGACAAAAATCTTACTACTTTATATATTTGTCCCTTAAGAATTCGAAAATCAAAATACATGGGACATTTAACTGTTAATAAAGACACTTCCTTTTATATGATAGAGGGGTAATTTTGTTTATCATAATAGGTTTTTTCCATTTTATCTTTAGATGTCTTATCTCCTTTGTCCCTGATTGAGAAGTTGTAAAACTATTTACTCTTGTAAATGTATATAAAAAGATGTTCCTAAAATCTAGCAAATTTTGAAAATTTGAAGCAAATCTTTTTTATTGGAGTTTTGTTTCTATGTTGATACAACATTTTGAATATTATTTACATTGTATTTTTAGCTATAAAAACAGCGTATTATTTCAGGCATATTTTGGTTTAAATAGCTTTAATGGCCAAATAAAGAAGTTAAATGCTGATTTTATGACTGGATTTAAAAAACACCAAAAAGACCAAAAATAACTATTTTTAGTGTTTAGCAAAAAATTACATTTTAGACATTACAAGCTATTTGACATTTTACCTTTATTTGGATACATTACACTTTTTCTTATAGACTAGAATCTGGGAGCTATGGTTTAAAAAGAGTAAGGATTCTAGGAATATAACCTAAAAACTAAACTTAGATATAAGAAATGAATAGCCTAAAACCATCCAGGGACTTCCATACAATGGAGAACTCATTCGGTTCAGTAGTTATTGAAATCTTAAGCTACAGAATAGCTATTTCTTTCATCGTATTATAAACGGCTTTCCGCGGATATAGAATGTACAATTATTAGATTAAAACCAGTTTTTAGCCCCGAGGTGCCGAAGGCACGGGCTAAAAAAACTGGTTTTAATCTTATGATTGTACATTTTTATATTCGTAGAAAGCTGGATATAATACAATGCTAGACATAGTTTTTTTTTCGTATTAATGTGAACCGGTTCCTATCCACCGGATTCGAATAAATACGAGAATAGTTATTTCTCGCATCGTATTATAAACAGCTTTCCGCGGATATGGAATGTACAATTATAAGATTAAAACCAGATTTTTAGCCCCGAGGTGCCGAGGGCATAGGCTAAAAAAATGGTTTTAATCTTATGATTGTACATTTTTATATTCGTGGAAAGCTGGATATAATACGATGCTAGACATAGTTTTTTCGTATGGATGAGAACCGGTTCCTATCCACCGGATTCGAATGAATACGAGAAAAAAATATTTCTACTTTGTATATTAACAATTGTCTTTCATTAATAAGTAGACTGGACTAGTAGATAATCTTGTAGATTCCATCCTTACATTAGCAGACGGTAATTCTTAAGTCCTAAGTAATACCTCCCTCAATAGGCTAGAGGCGAGGCAACTAGTCTTTATATAAGAATATTTAAAAAATGAAGGATTCTAAAAAATAAAGTAAAAACCCAATTACTTTTTGTGGTTTTGATTTAAAATATTGTCGCCCAACCGATTGTGCAATTTTTATTAAAACATTAATTTTATGATTTTTAAAAGCGAAGCTTTAAATAGATTTAGGGTGGGTCCTTACGTTATGGAAAGTGCTATTTATTGATATAGGCATTGTTCTATCGAATTAATACTTTGCGCACGGTTACTGAAAGGTATCTAGCTACATTTTAATTGTATATTTTTTGTATTAATTTGCATTTTGAAAATAAAAATTTTAGAACGATAAGGAATAATGTCAGAGGGTTTCCTGATAAAAAGTTATTCAAAGAAGCAAAAAAACCAGCCTAGATTCATACCAAGATTTTTAGTTTAATGCACAGATAAAAACCTTACTAAGACAGTTCGTTTGACCAATTTTAATGTGTTATGCTTCCCGTTGCGGTTTTATGGATTTTACTATTCTTGTTTTCATTAAGATTATGTCCTGAAATTTTGATTTCTAGTATTGCCATTTTTCGGCAAGAAGATTTTAAAGCAAATAAAAAAGAATTAAAATATCCAAAAGCAGCAAACCATATAATTTTATTTTAAAAATCTGTATTAGAAATTTAGAATCTTTAAATGATCTGTCTGATTTGAATTTTAAACTAGTTTTCTGAAAGCTCTTTATAAAAATTTAAAAAGGGGATAAATTGAAATGCTTTTTTTCTGAAGTATCCCAAATCACGTCATATTAAAACAGTCCATTATTCTAATATGCCGTCATTCTGGATTTATCGGCCAAATGGCTTTAAATTCATATTTCATTCCCCTTTTTTATAAGCTCTATAAAGATTTTCAAACTTTCAGTTTTCTGCCTTTGTTAGCTAGTAATGTAATGGGGAAAAGTTGTAAAAGGACAGTAGAACAAAAAAATTTTCTTCCAACCTTCAAATGATTTTTATTCACCTAATCAGATTTATTATAATAATAAGAAGAAAATTTATCGTCTATTGTACAATCACTAGTACATAATAGTACATTAAAAAAATAATAAGTCTTATTTTATAAATGAAAATGACAAAGTATGATTTGTCTAATTAAAGCTTGACATATCATGTCCATAAAGTATAACATGTCAAATTAGAAATAGCACAGTAAAGATCTATTAAATGTCGAAATTTCTTAGGTTGTACTTTTCAGGGAAGCTTTGTTTGTGTTTAAAACGATTTTATCCCCAACAAATTTTCTATGGTAAAAGCCCTTATTTTGACATTTCATACGCCATAATATTTGTTTATTCCCCCACCCCCCCCATGTTTCCAAATTTATTTTGGTTTATGTTTATGATATTTGGATAAATTTTTTCGTAATTTTGTAAAAATCCTGTTGGTAATTAGCATTAAATAATCACGTACGCACAAAGCACAGGAAATCTTACATTAATCAAAAAAAATTTTCAAAAAAATATAAATCAAGAAATTTTAAAAAGTATCTTAAGATAAAAATGGGTACGATTTCCTTCTTTTTAGATTTATACCAAAAACTTTTACTAATAGTTGTACCTAATTAGTTCTAATCTGAAGGGAAGCTTGATTTAGGTCCAGGTCATTTTTTCTATTTATGGGGGATGGAAGTCTGTAGACATAAAGCCCCTGTAAAAAAATTTCTCCTTTCAGGGACGTCCAAGCTTTTTTTTTTTTGGGGGGGGGGGTTGGTTGGTAAATAAGTGGTTTTATATGTTTTTCTCGTATTCATTGGAATCCGGTGGATAGGAACCGGTTCTCATCCATACGAAAAAACTATGTCTAGCATCGTATTATATTCAGCTTTCTACGAATATAAAAATGTACAATCATAAGATTAAAACCAGTCTTTTCAGCCCGTGCCTACGGCACCTCGGGGCTAAAAAACTGGTTTTAATCTTATAATTGTACATTCTATATCCGCGGAAAGCTGTTTATAATACGATGCGAGAAATAACTATTATATGGCTTTACCCACATTTTAATAGCCTTTCAAAATATTTAGAAAAAGACAAATATTACATAATTTATTTACTTTCTAACCCTGTAAATACTGTTATTATTTGCCCTTGTGCCATCCCTTTTTCCCTGATTTAAAACACCTGTTTGTTCGTTAAGAAGAAAGATGAAGGAAGATGTCCATCATAACTATTTTCGGTTCGATTCGCCCCATCTCTTTATGCTTTCCCCTTTGAACTGGATTTTTCTGGATTATATATTCCAAAACTTGATAGCCATAAGGTGTTTATACAAGTGCGCCAATGTTTTTTTTTATAAAATTGTTAAAAAATGACATCTGTTTGGTTTTCCTTTGCAATTAAGCTTTTTTTTAGGTACAGGGAAGGTTTTTAACTATTTTGGGAGAGCGTATCTCTACCCTCCTAATTTAAAATCACACCCCCAAATTTTTTTTCTGAATATTTCTTATTAAAACTCCGTTAAAAAGTAGAAGGGCGGTTGACTTATCCCCCTCCCACCTTAAGAACACCTAGAGGCTTCTTGGGGGCGTCCGTTGCCCTATAGTCTTTCTTAAAATAAAAGCTATGTCTTGCATTTTTTTCAATTAGGTGTTTGATCACGAATTTCATATGGTAAAAATATTTTTCTTTTTTAATTGTTATCCTAATAAGATAAAAGTTATGCTTGAAAATTGTTTTAATAGCTATTATTATATGTTGCATTTTTAGATAAACGTGAGAATTGCGTTCAGAATTGCGTCAGAATTTGCGTCATTTGCGTCATTTCAATTTTCAGATTTTTATTACCCGTCATCAAGAAGAAAAATGATGTAAAGGGAAGGAGGCATTTTTCTACTTGTAGAGTTTTATAGGCAGAAAAATAAGAGGGAGGGAAAATCAGGGAAAAATGGAAAAGTAAAATAAAAGAATGCATAAAGAAATATATTAAATTTCAAAAGGACTTTAAAAAAACTTCTCTGTAAGGAATAACGTTTTCAAGCGAGATTTTTTTATATCAGTTTTATATTTCTAGTGGTTTTTATATCAGTTTTATATTTCTAGTGGTTTCGCTCCTAGCATCGAGGAGCTTCATAACCTCCCCCCTGTTTATTTATTTCAAAGATAAAATAAATTTAGGGAGACCAATCTCTTACAGGTTTGATCTACATTAAGTCTAAACCGTTTGCGAGATCCTACATGACATACAGACATACACCCATCTACTTTTGTATACATTGTTTATGATTTACTTTTTCCTCTATCCTTTCGTCTGAATTCATCGAACTAGAACCATAAATCACGAGAAATATCAAAACAAAGAATTTCTACAAAAAATGGATGAAATTTTGTTTTGTTACTAACAAGCATTGGTTTCCAATAGCTCTGTGACCACAAAATTTTTAAGGAACTGCCGCAGCCACTTTTAAGTGTACATCAGCCACGCCGCAGATGCTGAGCACTATTCATTATAAGATTAGCTATTCCAAAAATATGAACATAGGGTCCTTGGAAAAGGGACATACATTTATTTAACCCCCCCCCCCTCTATTGTTTTACTCTAATGAAGGAGCAATATTACATAATTCGTCTTCGGCGTCGTGCACTGCGCGGAAAATTGTCGTCATAATAAAAATAATGAAAATAAATCTAGATTTTTCAAGATAGGAAGTAGAGTTATTAGGAACATTGTCTGTAATGTTTTGTATATTATATTTTCTAGTTACCTAGATCGGAGATGTCAGGCAAATAGCCTAAAACCACCTCCAAGCGTCCATAAAAATTACAACCATATCGGATAATTATTTTCCGACATCTTTAGTTTCAGTCAAAAAAAACTTTCTAATTTATGTCATGGGACATATGAGTGCAGCTACTCTATAATTAGAAAATGCCTTTTGATATTGTTTCCTTGACTTATACAGTGTTCTCATGGGGGATGAAAATTTATCATAATATATCAAACTTACATTTATTACCGTAGCTTTCTCTTTATTAAAAATTAGCAGTTATGTCCTAGGTCATAGTGTTACTGTTAACCTTGCAGGGTTAGAAACCCCAATAGTAACCAAAAAATTCTTCTTAGAAGTTAAAAAATGGAAATCTGCATTGGTGTTTCAAATATGAGTATAATGGACTACAAAAATTATTGACAACTAAGATATTATGGGAGGCAGAAAAGTTGATGGCAAAATATTTTAATACATGAAATATTGGTGTGCACTCAGTTCCGCACATCCGCATAGTGTTTTATATTAGCAAATATGTTCAATTAATAGTAACACGGAAGACAACATCTAATAGAAGTGACGCAAAATTGAGAGTGGACAAATTTCAGGCGTCTATCCTAAATATTAACCGTAAATTCATATTTCTTTCATTTTGTTTCTTACAGACGGACGGACAAAGATTTAGCATTGAGTAGCTTCACTATTAATAACGTGTTGAATGCTAAGATATTATTATATGTATAAACACATTTAATTTTTTAACTATTTATTGGTGGAATACATATGTTTCTCTATAAAAATAGATCATCAGTTCCAATTAAGATGTATAAAATAAGAGTTAAAAAGATATATGTCCATGCATTTTGAATCCTTTTTAACCCTTACAGATCGGGCCCCTATTCCCACCTTAATAGATTGGGGGGGGGGGGGTCATATTGACCCCCCCTCTATCTCAGCTCCTGTTACAGTTAGAGACATAAAATTTTTTTCTGGTGGTTCATGTGTATTTTTAGAGAAAATTACTTTTTCTAGTCATAGCGGTCAGACCGCTCCTTAGCCGCTTTTTAGCGGCCAGCCGCTAAATATTAAAACAGCTGTAGAGCGGCCAATTTTGCAGCTAGGATGACCAAATTTTAGGACGAAGTTTTATTTTTCATAACAAAAAAATTACTTTTTCAGATCATCGCCGAAAAACGGCAAATAACGGAAACCGCCATTTTCGGCGGTTACGGCGGTAAAACGGTGGTTGGCGGCGCCAATTAATATTGTTATCTGTTTACTGTTGCTCAAGGATTTACCAAAAAAAATTTTAGGCCTCTAGCTGTAATAGAAGCCACGATATTCATGATATATGTCTGTAGTAAAAGCCGGACAAAAAACGGTCATAAAGTCGGTCAGGGAGCGGTCAAACGGTCATAACACCACTTTTCTCAGAAGGTCATTGATATCTAAGTATTCACCAAAAAAATTTAGGTTTCTACCTTATAAACTAAAGTCATAATGTAGAAATTAAGATTTATCTAGAATTTTTTCTAAATTTTGTTCTTCCTAACCGACTTTGACCGGACGCCACGACCGACACAGACCAGATATCCTTATAAGATCAACTCTTGCCGACGTATAATTACTAAACTTAAAAAGTCATGAAGTCACAACTCTCTATCTTACCTACAAAAAAAATGACATTGAAAAAACAGAGGGGGGGTCAATATGACCCCCCCCCCCCCAATCTGTAAGGGTTAAAGACTAAATGAGAAAGAAGTGTTAGAAAATTGTGCCCCCTGCGGGGTTTTTTACTGCCTATATCCTCTTGGGGTTGGGGTGGAATTAGCTTCTTTATATAGAAAGGGGGAGGTGTTTAAAGGGAATCTTTAAATAGACAAAAATAGGTCATATTTATCATTTGCAGTTTTACAAATTAATACATATTATATAAAAAAATACTGCTTTGAATATGTTTCACGTCATGCACTTTGAAAGAAGGAACTTTTCTCTGTGTGGACACTTGCTGAAGATTTAATTTCTGGTGTTTAAAGTTTGTATGTTAGATTTGAAAGCTTTCATTATTTCGAAGCTTTCTGTCAAGCAAAGATTGCATTTTTTGGAATTTTGATTGTAAGGGTTTGCTAGTTTTTCAATTGACCATTCAATTTTATAGTTTGTGTTTTTCTGTCTTTGTGTTTTGATGAAATCAGATAGCTTTGTGCAAACTGATAGGGGTAATTTTATGTATAGTAATAATCTGCAGTTTTCATAATTTTCCTTATACTAAAGTAACAGGATGTTTGTTTGTGTGTCTGTGTATCTGTGTGTCTGTACCGAAAGATCTCGCTAACCGCTGAACCGATCGGGTTCTCCTTAACAGGGTAGATTCTCATAGGTCCTGGGAAGGTTTATAACTATTTTGGGGGAGGGTACCACCACCCTCCCAAGAGAAATCACAAAAAAAATCGAAAAAAATTGAAATATTCCTGCCGCATAGTGTCGCTAGCGTATGAATGTCTCTACGTATCGTAGTGGCGCTGCGTAGAAACATAAATTTAACAGCTGATTGACCATAGACAAATTATTTCTTAAATTAGATATTTAAAATAAAAAAAAAACATTTAAATGCCACTAAAGGCCTTTAGGGGCGTAGCCGCTAGTAATTTAATATAGTAATGAAAGTGCGAAAGTTGAGGCACATCAATAAATGTATGCAACGATCACTCAAAATAATGCAAAATTACATAAACACATAGGGATAGATATTTCTTTTAAATTTATTGTGTCAATTTTTATTTTGTGAAGGGATTATTAATTTATTAGCTATTAGTTGCATAGCTATTCTTTAACTCACGAGATTTCATATTTTTTCCCCGGATTTTTTAACCAGTTTATCTGACGAAGCCCAATCTGTACTACTTTTGCACAACTTTTCATTCCTGTGACGTAATAAATATAAGTGATTCTCCATCTCTTTTTTAGGGGTTTTCTCTAATACGTATCCTCTCATCTCTCTCATTTATGGCGAAAAAGGAATCAAGAGGGTGCCAAAGTGGTAAAGATTGGGCTTTATCAGTTTATCTTATTTTCCTATATTTCTCAATTTAACAAATATAAAATTACAGTTTAAAGTTATTTTTTATCTAATTATATAAAAGAATAGAAACCTTCCTAAAATTGAAAGGCGTAAGTTTTGATTGAGACTAATTTTGTTAATAGATTTTTATAAACTATTTTGCCCTGTAATTTCGTTTATGCTTTAAAACACGACAAAATTGCGCACCTAGCACCCAGAGGAGCTGGAATAGATATTCTAATAAACAAAGATTCATAAAGTTTTCCACCAATTTCTTTTATCCTATAAATATATATATATACCAAAGAAACAGGATGTCTATTTGTCCATATGTCCGCTAAGTTTTTGAAAACGGCTTTATTTTTTTAATATTGGATAAATTACGTTTGCACTACTAATTGTTCAGAATACTTATCATTATTCCTGGACCTAGCTGAAATAAATACATTAGTTAGCACAGAAAAGAGAAAATGAGATAGCAATTAATTAGAGTAATCAAAACTAGAATTGGTCAAATTATTATAATGAAAGTTACTTTATGAGTAACTGAAAATGCAACCGGGATATTAAGTAAAGAAATATATAACAGACAACCCCTTGATTGCAGAACATTTGCCTGGAAATGTAGGGCAACTTTTCTCTTATTCTTATAGCATTACGTATTTTTCTAAATTGTACCTGACTGTTACAGGAATCACCATAGCAGTTTTAAATTGATATGGCAGCTCTAACATGGCTTAGGTAATAAGCAATACCATAATTTACGGACAGGCGGACAAAGGGCGTACCAAAACTAAATGTAGAAAAGCTTCACTTTTAATAATAGAAGGCGGTGCATTTTTTAAAATTGATGGTTATCAATAAAACAAAATTACATGATACGACAAAAAATGAAAATTATTATGCAATTTTGTCAAATATTATTAACAGAAATTCTTTCTGAAAAAATGAAATAGAAGAATAGGGAAGATTAATATTTATTTACTGTTGAATGGGAATCAAAGATGTCCAAGTTTTTATTTTTATACTATTTTGTAGAAATTAAGGGCTTTTAACCACAGCCCCCCCCCCCATCCTCCAATTCCTTGTTTTTAATGTATACAGAAGCAGTTAGATGTGTGTTGCATATTTTTCTTTTTTCGTTTATTAGAACCTAAAATCTTTAAAATCTACTCTCTGTTGTTTTGTTTTCTTGAAAATATAGATATATTCTTTTAATTGTTGTTGTCCTTGTTTAGAATTAATGCAGATATTATTTTCAGATGTTGATATAAAAATGAAGAATGTAATACTGTTGTCCTACACCCTGTGTGTCGTCACAAGTTTGAGAGGGGTGGATGCATTACTAGCCACCAAATGTTGCCCAACAGACAGGGAAATAAAATCATAAAATAATTATACTCCTCAGGAAAAGCTGTTTTTTGACTGACAAAAATCCGTTCTTTGTTCCTAACTGTGTTGATCTCAGAAATTGCTTGTCCCGTCCGCCATTAGCCTTTATGGGTGTCGTGCCACAAGGGGGGAGTGGGGAATCCGAAATTATTTCTCCATGGGGTATTGACTACCCCCCACCCTCTTAAATATATAACCTTAACCTGCCCTGCACAAAAATCACATGAAAGTTGTGAAACGGTGTATCTAGCCGTTTACGAGATTTTTTTGGACATTGTACATACAGATAGACAAGCATCCTTTATTACTATACAAATTCAGATCCTTCGGGACAGACAAAAAACGCTTAATACTTTATATAATAGGATATTTTTCAGAAATTTTATATAATTAGTGTATATCTTAAATTTACCTACATAGTAGTCAGAATTTGTATAGTAATAAAGGATGCTTGTCTATCTGTATGTACAATGTCCAAAAAAATCTCGTAAACGGCTAGATACACCGTTTCACAACTTTCATGTGATTTTTGTGCAGGGCAGGTTAAGGTTATATATTTAAGAGGGTGGGGGGTAGTCAATACCCCATGGAGAAATAATTTCGGATTCCCCACTCCCCCCTTGTGGCACGACACCCATAAAATTTCTGAAAAATATCCTATTATATAAAGTATTAAGCGTTTTTTGTCTGTCCCGAAGGATCTCGCTAACCACTGAACCGATACTGTTCTCCTTTACAGTGAAGCTTCTTACAGGTCCTAAGAAGGTTTTACACTATTTTTGGAGAGGGTGTCATCACCCCCCCCCCAAAAAAAAAAAAATTTTTTTTTACTCTTTTGAAACTCAAATTTGAAATGGGATGAATGAGGTCGACTTTTTCCCCTCATACCGGTGTCCCTAGAGGCTTCTAGGGGCGTAGCCGCTAGTTAAGATATAAAGGGATAAGACAATGGCCAATAAATAAATCCACATCCCCAATAATTATACACAAAATTACCCCTTCCGGAGATTACAATTAGTGGTTGAAACGTCTGGACAGTCAACTTCATGAACCAACTAATCAAAATTTAACAAAGTCCCCAAAAATTCTTAAGCCACTGAATGCGAAAACGTTATCATAAAACTTTGGGGATTAGTATAATAAACAGCCTAATGTATCCTTTCTCCCTGAGAAGATCTACATATAATTTGCTATTTTGATTCAACTTATAATTTTCTTTAGCATACTATTACGAATAATTGAACTCCATTTAGGGATGTAGTATAATGTCTGGTGTCCCATCATTTCCACCAAATGTATTAGATTATTAAATCCGCAAAAATAACGACAAGGTATTATAAAAAACGAAACTGACAGCCCATTTCCCTTGGCTTAACTATAATCATAACCCCCCCTCTCATCTTATTTATTTACTGTTTTGAATCTCTTAACATTTTAAGCAAGTGATGGGACATCTTAACTTTTATACAAGTCTAATACGATACAAAACCAGTATAGTAAAAATAGTTTTCTTTTTTTAATCATGCTCTCTTATTTGCTGGCTTAAATCGTTTGATACTACCTTACTAAAGCTTGATTGGTTGGTTTAAACTAGCAGTGTCCAACTCCAAATTTATCAATTAATAGTTCTATTTTGTTTCATTATCTTAAAGGATGTACATCAATTTATCGTCCATTGTTTATCCATCAAGATCCCTTTTTTTTGGATCTTATAAAAACTAAAGGTGGTTAAGAACCCCCCCCCCCCCTCCCACATCCCCGAAAGAAATATTAAAAAGGACATAGCCACTACTCCGATTTAAAAAAACTATTAACTAATATAAAACGTTATAAATACCTTAACTGCCAATAAAAACTACTACTGGAGTATCTTCGCTACAAATAGATTATCTATCTCACACGCCCCCTTTCTTCAAAACCATTTTAGGAATGAATACTCAGGATTAGGGGACAGGCAACCATAAAAAATACCCTTCTTTGCCGTCAGGAAAATGCAAGAATCGCACTTAATTAATTTATATAATTGCTATATACGGGTATATATGGAAGATAATTTCCATTAGTAGCGCAGCAAGAACAATGTTTGTTCCCAAAGTTCCCAAAGTTTTTGACCCAAGAACTTTGGGTACCAGCAAAATTTAGGGTCCAATGTGCCCCCCCCCTCCCCTCCTGGATCACTCCCATTTTTTATAGTTCTTGAATGAAGCTAAACCAATTGGAATAATAAATTTGGGTGTGCATTTACTTTCGCAAATTTATCATAATAGTTATTTCTCACATCGTATTATAAACAGCTTTCCGCGAATATAAAATGTACAATTATAATATTAAAACTAGTTTTTTAGCCCCCAGATGCCGTACATTTTATATTCGTTGAAAACTGGATATAATACGATGCTAGACATAGTTTTTTTCTTCGTATGGATATTTGAATCAACATGCGGTTGGGATAGCTATAAGACTTGCCCAATGATAATAAACATAATCCCCCATCTTTAGATTACTAGATGAAATATTTGGGTTTGGATTTAATCAAAATTAAATAGAAGTAACTAAAGTTTTTTTAGCTAACAAATAAGATAATATTCATACAAAAAATTTGGTACCACTTTGATATACCTTTCCAGGGATGGTTTGACACGCGAAGGTGAATGAACATCTAAATTCAAATCATTAATAAAAAACACAAAAATCTATCTATCTTCATTCATTGATAATTCATTTATATGTTCAAAGGAGCGAAGCTTCTATGTAACTGTTAATGTCCGTCTGTATGAATTTAAGAAACGTTTAGAGTAAAATGCCACTTTCCTATCAACTGTAAAGAAAGGTGTTTTTGATTTTATAAGACCATTGAGCATTTATCATACAGGCAATGGTTTATTTTTGTCTGTTTATTGCGCCTTATAGTATATGAAAATATCATTTTCTAAACTGCTATTAAAGATTTCTTGGTTCCTCTGACCAATAGACACTCATTTATGAAATAAGACCTTTATGGATCTTTATTGGGTGCTATTAAAGATAGATGTATTGTGACGAAATCCATTAAAAATAAGAATTTACTCTGTAAATCCTGTAAGATTTTATCCGCGGAAAGCTGTTTATAATACGATGCGAGAAATAACTATAAACCCTCAGTGCCCAAGCTTTTCTACAATTAATCTACATAAGGAATAATTTTATTTCGTCCATTGTCTTATCCCTTACAATCCCTGCTTACCATCATTATATATTAAATGTTTGAACCTAAGCTATGTAGTTTAATTTTCGAATAAAATGAAACAACCCATTTCATACTTAGAAATCATTTGTTCCTACAATATCTCGAAAAATGATGTATAGTAACTATATCCTTTAATATATTCTTTTTTTGTTTGTTTGTTAAACAATTGAATTTCGGGGAATGTTTGTAAAGTTCCTTGGCAAGTTTTTAGCTATTTTTGTTTTAAAAATTAAAGAAGCCTGAATAAACTAGGGGTGCATGCAGCCTTATTATAAAGGAGAACTCAGTCGGTTTGTGGATTTGCGGGATCTTAACGTCCAACCAAAAACAATACTACTTTAAACAAAGATTATAAAAAATCATGTAAAATCATAAAAATAGCCAATTTATGTTGTTTTGTGAAAAAGAAATTTGAACAAAGAAACGCCTAAAACAACAACTGCGGGTATTATTGACTGCACAAAAATTTTGAGAATTCATGTTCAAACTTTTGGTTAGGCTTGTTGGACTCTAGTGACCTTTTTTGTTTGCGGATTTAGGAACTTTTTTTTCAGCCAAGCTTTTCTGCAACCATAACCAATTGTTAAAGGATGGATATTTTATGGATAAAAATGGCATATTTATCACTTTTCTATTATTTCTTGTGAATCATCGAAAGAAAACGAAGTATCGGGTTTTGTCGTATTTTCAAAGTAGCTTTTGATTAATTATTTGATTATTTTAGGTTAGGTTAGGTAAAGGTTAATGATTGCCCTGCAGGGTTAGAGCTTCTCTAAGAGGCTAGAAAAAGGAGAAAAGCTACAGTGCAAATTTGACGAAACCCGCTGCTTCGTTTTCTTGCCATGGTCCATTTTATCAGGGTTTTGCTTTTAATTTAATTTTTATTCTTGCTATTTTTTTCCGTTTGAATCAATAAACCTTATTATGGGTCAAAAGTGCATAATTTTGAATTAGACTTTAGTTTATAAAAAGTTATAATACAGAATTGATATCCTTATACTAAAGTAACAGGATGTTTGTCTGTCTGTGTGTCTGTACCGAAGGATCTCGCTAACCGCTGAACCGATCGGGTTCTCCTTAACAGGGTATATTCTCATAGGTCCCGGGAAGGTTTTTAACTATTTTAGGGGAGGATATCACCACCCTCCCAAAAGAAATCATAAAAAATAAATTTTTTTATGTTCTCGATTTTAGAAAGAGAGTTCAACGCAAACATAAACGTCAAACGCAACATAGACATATTAAAAAAAACATTTAAAGTGCCACTAGAGGCCTCTAGGGGCGTAGCCGCTAGTAGACAATACAATGGCATATTAAATCAAAGGAGTGGCCTGCACACGCACAGTGATTCGTCTGGGTGGCGTGAAGCCTAGAAGTGGTTGAAAAAGGGGAAGATAGTTGCTGCTAATATATCTTTTTTTTTTTTTTGGGGGGGGGGGGGGTGTCGGTCGACACCCACCTTTAGAGCACCACTGTGTTAAACTAATTCTAAAATACTTATCAGAAGTAACGGTCTGGGTGTACTTGTATTTAGGTTTGACAGACAGACAGACTCTAATTTTAATGTTAATTGCACTACTAAAGTAGAACGTATAGGCCATGCATAATGTTTTTTAAGCGACTTGTAATGAGGCATCACTTACAGATGATATCTTATACATGTAAAGTTTACATTAGAGTTATCATTTTTTAAGTTTTGCTGTTAAATAATACTTATAAGTGTTATAGTAATTTTATTTTGTGATTTTAAAACTGTAGTGTTCTGGTCCCAGAAACAAGAAAATGTATAAAACAAGGTAATCTTTGAATTTTTTTTTACTGGGCTTGGCAGCCGTACATTTAGTTGTGCTGCTTTTTGCGGCTGCTTAGCTTAAGTAAGTCAATTGCTCAGTGTTACTTGATTTGAATTGGGAGGTGAATACGGCTAAGACTGGCTTTTATAAGCTGCATTATTTTTGTACAAAGGATATGTGTTAAAAAAAAAGTTGGGGTGACAACGCCTCCAAAGGGGCGTTTCGTCGCAAGTTTACAGTAACTTTTCTCTTATTTTTAGTCATAGTTGTATTTTACCCCTGCGGGCAAATCACCTAACCTGACTTAATCTAACCTAACATGAAATAACCCATCAAAAGCTACTATTAAAATACGACGAAACGCCCCTTAAGATGCGTTGTCACGAAAGAGACTATACCCAAAAGTTGTTAATTTTAGATGGACTGGAGGATGTTAGTGAAAGCCAGTTTGGAATTCATAAGCCAAAAATTTTCTCAATAGAGGAAGCTGACTATGTCAGTGACAATATCACGTTCGATTCTTTTAGGTAATTATAGTTTTGAGATATATTAATTGATTATTATTGGATGATGGATAAATGGATTATTGAATAGATAGAAAAAATAATTATTTGATGGATTATTGAATAGATAGATAGATTAATTATTGGATGAATAGATGGACTATTGAAAAGATAGATAGAAGTATTGTTGGATGGATAGATGGACTATTGAATAGATAGATAGAAGTATTGTTGGATGGATAGATGGATTATTGAATAGATAGATAGAAGTATTGTTGAATAGGTAGATAGAAGTATTGTTGGATGGATAGATGGACTATTGAATAGATAGATAGAAGTATTGTTAGATGGATAGAAGTATTGTTAGATGGATAGATGGACTATTGAATAGATAGATAGAAGTATTGTTGGATGGATAGATGGACTATTGAATAGATAGATAGATTAATTATTGAATAGATAGATAGAAGAATTGTTAGATGGATAGATGTATTGCACACAATTCAAGTTCATACAAATTACAAACTGAGGACATAAATTTTGGAAAAGCTTTGCTTTAAAAATGCACAATTTAACTTAAACAAGCATACTTCCTTTCTAATATGAAACATGAAAAATTGAAACCACTTTATACTAGTTTTTAATTTTTATTCATTCACTATAAATAGCCATGCCTAATAAGTTATGATTTATAGATTTTTACTATTAATAGCTGAATTATTGTATAAATAAATTGAAATAAAAACTGCCCCCTCCTACCAAAATGAGCGCATTTTCTAACCAATAATGTGCTCGAATGGTACTTACACTGTGGTACTATTGGTCCAATTAAGGGATTGTTCATCTAGACTTTTTATATTTATTGTTCTAGTATACCTGCATGTGACAAAGCTGAAGCATATGTGACTGTTTTCAATTCAGAGGAACATCAAAATTTTGTACTTTTAGCAGGTATAAGATATTTGCATTTCTGCTGGCAATTTATAATCAAAAATCTTATTATTTCCCAGCGGGTTCATTAGGCTAAAAAAGTAATTTATCCGATTTGTGCCGTGATGGATTTTTTTCATGCTTAGAAGTTAAAATGGTTGTCGGTTGGTTTCCATGCACAGTTGGGACTGTTCAGACAAAAGTGGTTAAATTAAAGGGTTGGTTGTCTGTAAGTTGACAACTAAATAATAACGCGCTTGACTTAGGTGTCTAGATACACCAAAATAAGACCTTATTGTTGGGTTTAGGCCTACAACAAGAACTACAATGTTTATCTGTATGTCTAGACCATTGAATCAATCGCTCCACAAATTATGGAACTATAGTTTTCAAAGACGTCCAAGGGGGGGGGGGAGTAAAGGGGTGATTACCCCCCACCCCAATCGAATTTTTACCCCCCCCCCAAAAAAAAATAAATTACCTCTATGATATAAGGATTACCCCCCCCCCCCCCCAAATGAAAAAGCTTGGACGCAACTGATATTTTTTTGCTTTTTAGAGGAGCGAGAGTTATTTTTAAGTGATGAAGGTGTTGCTCTACCCAAGTTTTGTCTCGATGCTAAATATCAGGTAATATATGTAGTGTGTGTGTGTGTATGACAAGTCATGTCAATATGCAACGTCTGAAGCTCGGTTTGTGCAGGGAGAAGGGACCAGGATTCCGACACAATTCCAAGGGAAATTTTCCCACAAACTAATTTTTTTTTCCACTCCGTCCCTTCTTACTGACTAACAAGGATGACAACATACATCAAAGCAAACCTCAACAAATCAGATAGAAAAAATGAAAAACGATATTAGTTTTTTTTATATTAACAAATTATGCATTGTTTACTTTGGACTTACTTACATTTACAGAAGTAATAATAAAGATAAATAATAAATAAAGATAACATTATGTCAAATCATCCTAAGACTCAACAAAAATGAAGTTAAGATGTAAAACTTGAATGTCAACAATTCAACAAGTTCAATATGGAATTATTGCTTTCCTAGTAAGCCTTATTGGTACAGGAATCTTCTATATTATCTTTTTGAAAGGTTTTAATTCGAAAGGACGATTCTAAAGTTTGTTATTTAGGATGGAGAGTTGATATCTTCCGTTGCTCTGATTTGTAAACATATACCAGAAGCAGGTACGTGTAAAAATTTGCTAAAATGCTCATTGGTCAGGGGAATCTTTATAAAAATATCCACACCTTTTGGATGGACAGGCGGATATCTTTAGATAAAGAGTATATGCTCATTAATTTTTAAAATTTTACAAGATTACATTGGGTGTCTTAAATTGTACAAATTAGGATTCGGTAACTGTCGATTTATTTTCTCATTTTATAATTAGCCACCCAACTATAAATTCATCTTTCTATACATCTCTTTTTCTATCTAACTACCTATCTATCTGTCTATGTATCTATCTCCTTTTCTATCTGTAAATTTATCTGTGTATCCATATGCATATCAATATGCCTATCTTTCGGTCTATCTATCTGTTTTAATTTTATATATTTGATTTTCTATCTGTCAATTTACCCGTCTATCTACCCGTCTATCTTCCTGTCTATCTACCTGTCTATCTACCTGTCTATCTACCTGTCTATATACCTGTCTAACTAGCTGTCTATCTACCTGTCTATATACCTGTCTAACTACCTGTCTATCTACCTGTCTATATACCTGTCTATCTACCTGTCTATCCACCTGTCTATCTACCTGTCTATCTACCTGTCTATCTACCTGTCTATCTACCTGTCTATCTACCTGTCTATCTACCTGTCTATCTACCTGTCTATCTACCTGTCTATCTACCTGTCTATCTACCTGTCTATCTACCTGTCTATCTACCTGTCTATCTACCTGTCTATCTACCTGTCTATCCACCTGTCTATCTACCTGTCTATCTACCTGTCTATCTATTTGTCTATCTAGCTGTCTCAGTGTCTATCTACCTGTCTATCTACCTATCAATCTATCTGTCTATCTATCTGTCTATCTACCTGTCTATCTACCTGTCTATCTATCTGTCTATCTACCTGTCTATCTACCAGTCTAACTACCTGACTACATACCTGTCTATATACCAGTCTAACTACCTGACTACATACCTGTCTATATACCTGTCTAACTACCTGTCTATCTACCTGTCTATCTACCTGTCTATCTACCTGTCTATCCACCTGTCTATCTACCTGTCTATCTACCTGTCTATCTACCTGTCTATCTACCTGTCTATCTACCTGTCTATCTACCTGTCTTTCTACCCGTTTATCTAGCTATCAATCTATCTGTCTATAAACTGACTATTTCAGAATGTTTGAGCAAGACCTGTGTACAAAACTGTTGTCCTGAATCTACCGTTTACAATATTTTAACAGGAAAACAGCAAACCAAAAAAATTTACCTATGCTAAAATCCTCTTTGGAGAGGTGAATTCTTAAAAAACTTTTTTGGCTTCTGTCTCACTAAAATAGTGAGACAAAATAGTGAAGCAAAATTATCATTTCTAAATTTTTAGCGAGCCTCAGTAATTTTAGTGAAGCAAAGATTTATTAGTGAGGTAAAAGTTTTTTAAGAATCCACCTCAGTTTAAAATGTGATTTGAAGTAATCCTTTTGCCATTGTTCGATCGTAGATGAAAAATGACCTCCAGTATTTTTTTAAAAAATAATAGGTTGGAGGGCTGGTTTTAAGCAACAAGGAAATAGAGTTTAACCTGAGCAAAATATTATGATATCATCATAATCCTTTCTATTTTTTTCTTAAAAGACAGCCCGGGGTATTGGGGAGGTGGTTGTGGATGGTTGGTTTGGTTCCTATGTACTATTTGAATTCAAATATTTATTTGTAGATTTTTTTTATATTTTGTTGCTATTTCTTAACAGATAAATGTGAATTTACAGAAGATTTCTATATTAGTCCAACTTACCATTTCCAGAATGGTACTCAAGTTTTTACAGGTATCCACGGGCGACTGCCATATACACACCCAGCAAATTTACAGTGGATGTGTTTTCGCCAGTGCAATGGATGTATTTATGACAAACTGAAATTTTACTGTATAAATGACAGTAAAATTGACTCTCTTGCCATGAACACACCCAATATCTTTATGCATAAGTTAAAAATACATCTGATACTGAAAAAGTATGGATGTGTAAATGCCAGTGTGAGATGTAGTTTTGACATATGTATAAAAATATTGGATGTATTTATGGCATGAGAAAAAGGAAGAAAACATTTTGCCAAAAATACATCAACTGTAAATTTGCTGGATGTGTAAATGCCAAAGCCCTGTATCCACATTCGTTGGGATGAACTGAATTTTAATTTCCGAATGTGTCCACAGTTTCCTCGGTGTTTCCTTATCCTATCTCAATATTTACTACTAGCTAAAAAAGCTTCAAACTTCCAAATTTTTGAATGTATAAATGTACATTCAAAATTTTGATTTTTTTGGAAGTTTGAAGCTTTTTTAGCTAGGTGTAAATATTGAGAAAGGATGAGGAAACACCGAGGAAACTGTGTACACATTTGGAAATTAAAATTCAGTTCATCTTCGTTGGCTTCGTGGCTTTTACCCAATATTGTCCGATGTGTTATTGGATATAGAATACATGGATAATGTGAGATATTCTCGCATACTCTGGTAAATGTCTTTCCCAGCTGGTTGATTTAACGATACCCCCCCCCCCCCATCCATCCTCTCATTTTTACTTTACCCAATATTTTACCTTGACCATTGTGGTACGTATTGACCAAAAAATGGGGACTTTATTAGCAATCTATATTGATGATAAAAATTCCCGTGTCACAATATACACGTATTCGATATCTTATACAGATTGAGTACTCCATAACCAAGAACGTCCAAACTTCTTTAGGGGGCGGGGGGGGGGGGGGGAGAAGTAAAATCTAATAGTTTTCAACCCATTTTGGAGCTGTCCCTTTACCCCCTTTTACCATGCTTAGTTGTTTCTTATTTTCAATTTTTAAAGAATATGGGGGAATATCATTGCTCAACAAGAACTTTGAGTGAAAGCCTAAAATAATTTGTATATTTTCAGACACAGAAGATTTAAAGATATTCTATGGGGAGCCCTCATGTACGAATCTACATTACTTAAATGGTGAGTATTTTTATTTTGAACACAGTAATAGTGTCTGACTAATTATGACGTAACAAAAAAAAATAGCCAATGAGAGGCCGTTATTGACCAATGGTAAAATTTATATTGGCCTCTCATTGGCTAATTTTTTTTGTTACGTCATAATCAGTCAGACACAATTACTGTGTTCTTTTATTTTATTGTTCTCTTCCCTCACTAACTGACTCTTAACTTCTACCAATCCATCAAACAGAAAAGTTGTATGAATTATGTTTGGTTTGAAAACTAAATTGTAGCATTTTAACATCCCAATACTAATTTTATTCATTCCTTTTGATTTGATTATTTTCTGATAGTTCTTTTTGCATCGTATTATAGACAAACTAGTATTAATATAGTAAATTTTATTTTGTTATTTGTAAAAATGTCTTTATTACGATACGATACAAGGTTTTCAGTTTGCCTTTGAACCGCTTCTAATCAAGGGGATATTATTCAGTTTCGAAGTAAGACTGGAAAAAAATATTACCTTTTTTAATGTTACTGACTTAATTAACAATTTTTTACTTTTAGAGATTGGTATCTAAAACTGTTATTGTTAAGATTATTGATTAAGGAATTAAATAATTTGTATAAAATTTAATTGAGATTTATTACATTCTCAAATATTTTTATTACAACCATATGTTGATGTATTTAATTATTTTTAACCCTTTACGGAAAACTGCCTGCTATCCATTGAAAATTTTTAGCTTCGCTACTTATGGATGTTGTCATCCTTGTTTTGTAATAATTTGGTATTTGTTTTAGATTCTGAATTCTATTTGACATCAGATGGAAGTCTTCACTCTGGCTACCTGTCACTCAACTATTCACAATATTGTTTAAATCCAGAGAGAAGGATAAATAGTTCTGATGGAGTTATTTATAGTGCCAAGGTATCTATCTACCTAATTATCTGTCTATATCTATCTATCTATCTCTCAACTATTCACAATATTGTTTAAATCCAGAGAGAAGGATAAATAGTTCTGATGGAGTTATTTATAGTGCCAAGGTATCTATCTATCTATATATCTATCTATCTATCTATCTATCTAATTATCTGTCTATATCTATCTATCTCTCAACTATTCACAATACTGTTTAAATCCAGAGAGGAGGATAAATAGTTCTGATGGAGTTATTTATAGTGCCAAGGTAGCCATCTATCTATCTATCTATCTATCTAATTATCTGTCTATATCTATCTATCTATCTATCTAATTATCTGTCTATATCTATCTATCTCTCAACTATTCACAATATTGTTTAAATCCAGAGAGGAGGATAAATAGTTCTGATGGAGTTATTTATAGTGCCAAGGTATCTATCTATCTATCTATATAACTATCTAATTATCTGTCTATATCTATCTATCTATCTATCTAATTATCTGTCTATATCTATCTATCTCTCAACTATTCACAATATTGTTTAAATCCAGAGAGGAGGATAAATAGTTCTGATGGAGTTATTTATAGTGCCAAGGTAGCCATCTATCTATCTATCTATCTATCTAATTATCTGTCTATATCTATCTATCTATCTATCTAATTATCTGTCTATATCTATCTATCTCTCAACTATTCACAATATTGTTTAAATCCAGAGAGGAGGATAAATAGTTCTGATGAAGTTATTTATAGTGCCAAGGTAGCCATCTATCTTTCTATATAACTATCTATCTATCTATCTAACTATCTGTCTATATCTTTCTGTCTCTCAACTATTCATCTATCAATCCATCCACCCAACTAACAATCTAACAATCTAATCTAACAATTAATCTAACAATACATCTAATTGTTTAACAATCTACCAATCTATATATCTATCAACTAATCTACCATTTTATGTACCTAAGTTTTCCCCGCCCTATCTACCTATTCAAATATTTATCCACCTACCCATTTATCTATTATATATCTGTCTATATGAAGACGAAGAAAGTCTCTCAATGACGTCATAAAAATGAGGGATGAGGAGAGGACCAGTGGGAAAGAAAACCTCTAAAAAAAGATGGATAATCTCTCGTTTGTATGACGTAACATGCTGATTTTTTGCGGGACTTTCTTCGTTTAAGTATTTTCCTTCTATTGGTCGGTCAAATTTATTTGATCTTTCTATTTTTATTGTATATTTGCCAATAAGCATCATTTTGTCCTTTTTAATGAATTATTTAAATATAAGAGCTTATGGATATTGTTATCTTTGTTTCCAATAAGAAATATCTGTTATTACTACGCTAATTGTTAATTTGTCCATAAATCTTTCTGTTTTTATGTTTCTTCTTTAATCCATTTATCTATCTATGTAGGTATGTGGACTTGCTAGTTTCACCGAGTCCACCTCATTTGAACTCATCTCCTCTCACATAATTCCAATTCTGATGGTTCTGTCAGAAATATTTCTCATTCTAACCTTCGCCATCCACATATTAGTTCCTGATCTAAGGAAACTTATTTTTGGTAAGTGTATTTATTTTATTACGGTAACGATCCTCCTAGAGGCATTTGTGGGTGGCTGGGGATGGTTAGGAGATCATTCAACCCTTCGCTTTCAATATTACTTTTAAAAAGGAAATGTGTAAGAATTTTTGAGGGAGTAAATTTTTTTCCATGGGTGATTCTCCTAGGAGTGTGAAGGTACTCTCTCCAAAAATAGTTTTAAACCTTTTCTCGTCCTATAAGAAGCTTGCCTCTGTGTGTGTGTCCGTTTGTTCAGTAAGCACATAGGAACTGCACCCGAATTCAAAGTTTGTACTGGTTGTTTTTGGTCTGGTTTGATGCTATCTTTGGAGGGGGGTTTGGGAGGGTGAGATTATTAACACTTATTTACTTTTAGTTAAAAATAAAAGTGGTGTAAAATGAAGCCGATTTGACACAACTATTATTTTAAATTCAATATCTCAACTGCATTGTCTCTCTCTCTACCTAGGTTGGATGAAAATGTGTACAGTTGCTTGTCTTTTCTTCTCCTACCAATGTTTTCTAATAACAAAATTTGGGGGAAATCTCCTTATTCAAGAACATCAAGTCATTTGTCAGGTGTGTCTTTTACATAAAATAGTTTAGCAACATGTACAAAATAATGCGCGGCATTAGCAACATTGGCAACGCGCACTCATGTACTTTTTTTTTAGCCCCACTGTGCATATCAAAGAGGATATTTTCTGTTATATCAAGCGTGTGATACCAATATTACTAAACAAACAGAGGTTTTCATAAACATGCACAAACTCAACAAAAATTACTTAGTCTTTCAAAGTCGGTGTACACAATTTTAAAAGTTTTGATTAATTTTGAGTGTTTATGGGAAAGCCTTAAGTGTCATGTGTGACGTCGAAAAAATACTGTTAAAAAGGAAGGATGAGATGAGAAGTGGGAAAGGGAACCCCTAAAAAAGAGATGGATTTTATGACGTCACATATGACACTTTAGGCTTTCTCATATTAAGACACCTTGATTTTCATTTCATAGAAGCTTTATTTTTAGGTCATGACTCCTGAGATGGTTTTAGGCTTAAGAAATTATAATAGTTATTTCTCGCATCGTATTATAAACGGCTTTCCGCGGATATAAAATGTACAATTATAAGATTAAAACCAGTTTTTTAGCCCAGGGTTGCCGAAGGCGCGGGCTAAAAAAACTGGTTTAAATCTTATGATTGTACATTTTTATATTCGTAGAAAGCCGTTTATAATACGATGCTAGACATAGTTTTTTCGTATGGATGAGAACCGGTTCCTATCTACCGGATTCGAATGAATACGAGAAAATGAAATTAAATTGTTTTATTTCAGATTTTGGGTCTGTTGGTTCAATTTTGTTTTCTTGCCACGTTTGGTTGGATGACAACTATGTCAATTGAGGTTTGTAATTTTGAAGATTTTTAAAAAATCAAACATTTTTCCACAACTTTTTTTAACACATGAGATAGAAGCTCTTTATAGTGCCTATAAAAAATAACCTTATATTAGAATAGTCCTGGCGTAATAGGAGATTTTTCGACCAAGGATAAATTTAAAAGCTTTTGGCCGAAAAATCCCGAGTTTATACGTCATATGAGAATAATGGATAATTCTAATATAACGCCATTTTTTTAGGCACCTATAATCATCTTCCGTGTGATATAATAATTATTTTTGTAGGTTTGGTTAACTTTCCGAAAGCTGAACTCATCTGAATCTGAAATCAGCTATAGGTAAATAAACTCCTTGTTTTTTGATTGCTTGTAAAAACTTATAGATTGCTTAAATCTAACAAATATTGAACAATAAGGTTTTTATTTATTATACCGGCCGAAAATTAAAATAAGAATATTTATTTTTTCAGTAATTCAAAATTTGACTCTAAAAAAACATACTTTCTCTGCGTAATTGTAATAACTTCTAATGTTTTTTTTTCTTAATCGTTTTTTTTGTTGCGCTTCTTAATGACATAATTGTTCTTGTTATATTTTAGAAGTCAAAGAATCAGGTTTCGAGCCTATAACCTCTTCTCATTTGGTGTTCCATTAGCAAGTAAGTTCAAATCTATACAACAAACTCGTAGGCAGGAGGAGCTGAATTTATCAGAGAGAGATGGGACAATTGGGTGTTTATTACACTAGTACTCAAAGTATTATTATAACGTTTTTATATTCGTTGGCCTTACAACTATGGGGATCTTATTGAATTTTGATTGTTTGGTTTTATTTTAATTAAGTGTTCAAACGTTTCAACCTTTTATTGTAATCTACAGAAAGTTCATCATTAGGGATGCACATCAATTTATTGGCCATTGTCTTAACCCTTTAGATTCCTGAGAATTTACTCAACTTTTTCCAGGTATCTAGGGATAGGATAATGGATGGAATATTCAATATTTTTTTTGGAAAACAATTGCTTTCGAATTTCTGACCTTTTTGATCATGGGCCTTTAGTAAATTAAGGTTTTGGGAGATGGTGCATTTTGAATTAAAATTAATTCAGGAAAAAAACAAATTTTGTTGTATCAGTTCTCCTCCTCCTGCTAAAAAAAGCTCAGAATCCCTTTTTTCAAACAACAATTTGATGAATTACACACATTATTTTTTTTAAATTCTCTTATTTAATTCTTTTTTTGTAGAGAGGCTACTCTATAATTCACTTTGTCTTATTTTCCGTCCGGAAGTCCGTAACGCTATACAGGATTTTCTCGGTTGCTATTTAAGATAAATTGCTGATATGTTTGGATGAAGATATCCAATTCCAAAGTGTATCTGTACTACTGTAGGTTCGTCAGTCATGCAATAAAAGACACATTTATTTATATTTTTATTAATAATTTTCTTTTTTCTTTAGTAACACTAGTAACAATTATAATGCAGTATCTACCTTCAGCAAATAGGAGCTGTATTATACACCCGGGAATAGGTAACACTTTTTATCTTTCTATCTTCTTAAAGATAAAAATCACTAAACTTTGTAGTTTTATATCAATATCTGTTTATCTATCTAATTTATCTTTGACCAAGCCTCTATTTGTCTATCTATATACCTATCTATCCATCTAACTATATCTATCTTCCTATCTTTCCATCTAACAGTATATTTATCTAACTAATATTAATGTTAAATTCTTTAATCATTAAATTACTCAATATTTCTTTCACAATTTATAAGAATTATCTTTAAGTTCATATTGTATTTATTTATTAGGCAGGGAGACTTGTTTTCTTGATGGATTTCTGGCCAAAATGATTTATTTCCATGGAGTAATTGCTGTTCTTCTCATAGGTATACTCTTATTTAGAAGCATTTTTATATTTTAAAAAAGCTAAAAAAAATCACTCAACCTCACCTTTTATATCCTATTGTAAGCTTATTTTCGTCTGTATGGAAGGATCTCGCTAACTGCTGAACTGACATGGCTCTCCTTAACAATTACTTTCCCCACAATCTTTTTTTTACTTTTTCTTTTGAAACCTAAATTGAAAATGGGAGAAAAAGGTCCACTCTCCTTCTTCTTTATTTTCAAAGCTAGTTCATAGACAAATTTGTTGAAATAAATCTGGGGGGAAAGGAAGGAAATTGGCATATTTCCAGGACAATTTTACATGGAAGGGTTGACCTGCCCTCCGTAAAATCCAAAAATGGACCTATCAACCTGTCCTGGAGAGAAGAATCTGGTTTATCCATCTTTTAGTAAAGATAAACAGTCATCTTAATATCTTTATACTTAGCAAGCTATGCCAAATCTTATTTTCTTCTGATTTTAGTGAATCTACTTCTATTTCTCCTGTCTGCCTATTCATTGCTTTTTGGATTCTGGGCTCCCTCTAAAGAAGAAGGACGGTAAGGTTTTTTTTATATACATAAAACTCTAGAATTGTCCTATTGATTTCAAACTTGTTTTGGAATATTGATTCCTAGGATGATTAGAATTCATGTTATAAGCGATGAATTGTATAATTAAGTCTTCAAATGTAAGTATGTCCCTATAAAGGACTCCAAATGAAACGGTGTATTTTTACCCCACTTTTAGGGCTATGCCCTTATGCTTCTGCTTACAGGTGGCTGCCAAGCCCTGTTTTTTTAACCTTGGGAAATCATATATGTCAAATTTTGTAACTTTAAAATATATTTTTCTTATTTGTAAAATTATAAAATCAAGTCTCGTTTTTTATAAAGAAAATGCTGTTTATTAGCACATGTGGTATTAGTAGATATGATTGTTTATTCATTTAAAAATTAGATAAGTCTTATTTAGATAAAGATTTTTTAAAATATGCGTTATTTCTCATTCTTTACGCGTTCATTGACATATCAAAACATTGATATGTTAAATTTAATTTTTACAAATAAATTATTATTTTCGAAAAATATGTATTTTATTTAAATGATAGCAAAGCCATAAACTTTATACACAAACAACTGGTTTTATTCCGGTGGAAATTAATTTATTATATTTTCAGGCGTCTTAACACTGGCATGTTATTAGTAGTGATGGAGCTCGTCCTTGTTATGGGCCTCACCTGGGTAGCTGAGGTAGCCAGCCTCGTCACTGACTGGGTATACAGTACCCACTATTATCTAGGTATAGTAGATACATAGATAGATAGATATTACAGGTAGCTAGTCTGGACACTGAATGGGTATACAGTACCCACTATTATCTAGGTATAGTAGATACATAGATAGATATTACAGGTAGCTAGTCTGGACACTGACTAGGCATACAGTACCCACTATTATCTAGGTATAGTAGATACATAGATAGATAGATAGATATTACAGGTAGCTAGTCTGGACACTGACTAGGTATACAGTATCCACTATTATCTAGGTATAGTAGATACATAGATAGATAGATATTACAGGTAGCTAGTCTGGACACTGACTAGGTATACAGTATCCACTATTATCTAGGTATAGTAGATACATAGATAGATAGATAGATATTACAGGTAGCTAGTCTGGACACTGACTAGGTATACAGTATCCACTATTATCTAGGTATAGTAGATACATAGATAGATAGATATTACAGGTAGCTAGTCTGGACACTGACTAGGTATACACTACCCACTATTATCTAGGTACAGTAGATACATAGATAGATAGATATTACAGGTAGCTAGTCTAAACACTGACTAGGTATACAGTACCCACTATTATCTAGGTATAGTAGATACATAGATAGATAGATTTTCTTTTAAGTGCTCTTAGAGGCCTCTAGGGGCATAGCACCTAGAATCTATATATATATATATATATGGAGTGTAAAGAAATAAAAAATAAAGTTTTATAGATAAAAAGATAATTTAGTTAAAAGTGTAATGCGATTTTGCAAGGTACAAAGAATGTGTTTGTCTGTTTTTTAAATGGATATAGGATATACATGGATAAATTGACAGGAGATCTTATTTATGGATAAGTTCGTTTATCGATCCAGTGGGAGGGGAGGGGGTGCATTTAATTTATCGTTAATTTAGCCAGCTGCGATCATCACCTTTTCAGAGTACATTAAAATATGGTGCAACATCCAATTATTAATATATCGATTGTATTTTTTAAAATTGTATAAAACCTTGAACTTTGACTACAACTTTTTCTACAGAGAAGAAAATAAATTAGAAAAAAATATAAAAAAAAACATGATAGTATAGCCGGTGCTTGCTTACATGTGAAGACCGGAGCACCGAAAACCCCCCCCCCCCCGCTTAGTTTTGACAAAAATCAAAAATAAGGGGGGGGTAGTTTTTTAACCCCCCGCTTAGTTTTGACAAAAATCAAAAATAAGGGGGGGGGGGGGTAGTTTTTAACCCCCCCCTTAATTTTGAAGAAAATCAAAAATAAGGGGGGGGTAGTTTTTTCACTGTACAACACGCCAGAAAGTTGAGTGAGGTAAATCAAGTAAATCCAGTATACCAGAGGGGAAACTTTATTACAGGGATATTCATGTTTTGGGGCATAATTGATTTACCTCACTCAACTTTCTGGCGTGTTGTACAGTGAAAAAACTACCCCCCCCTTATTTTTGATTTTCTTCAAAATTAAGGGGGGGGTTAAGTCTTTGCCTTGCTGAGCACTTTTCCTCCTTGCCGTTTTCCAGACATTAAAAAACTACCCCCCCCTTATTTTTGATTTTTGTCAAAACTAAGCGGGGGGGGGGGGGTTTCGGTGCTCCAGTCTAACACATGTAAGCAAGTACCGTATAGCCTTCAGATAGGTCAGCTTAGGTTTGGTTAATGTGAATTAATTATCTTGACTTAGTCACAGGCAATGCAATGGTAAACCCCCATTTGGTGTGTAAGGGCATGGTTTCAGTTAATTCAATTTCAATAATTTTTTGTTAAGATTGTCAGTGTTTCTGATATTTTAAAGAAATATGTAATAATAATGAACAACACGTATACATTGATTTTAAAAATATTTTTTTTTAGTATGGCTTCAAACCGATTAATATCTGTAGGATTAGAACCAGTTCTCAGCCATACTGATAAATTATGTATAGAATTGTATTACAGACAATTTTCCACAAATACTTAAATGAAAATCATAAAATTAAAACCCGTTTTTGTAAGCCCAGGCCCATCGGGACTAAAACAATTGGTTTCAATCTTCAAATTTTTCATTTTAATTTCCGCGGAAAAAATACTGTGCAATAAATAACTATTTTTACTCTTACCGAAACATAAATAATACAATTTAGGACCTATATCTAAAAAAAGTGAATCTAACAGGCTGACATATCAATTATTTTAAGGCTATTTGTTGCGCCCCTAGCATTTAGGGGAGGAAATTCAGTAAAAAGGGAAGAAAGGCATAAACCCATCCTACTACACAAAGACTTATTTAAATTCTTCTTTCAGTGATCATATTATTTGATAAGGACCATCTTTTATAATTTTCACAATTGTAAAATCCTGATTATTTAATTTAACTTGCTGATTGATAGAAAATAGTTTTATTTATTCATAAAATACAAGGTCCGTTTTTTAGCAACTTCAAATTGACATAATTTTTGATATTTTACAGTGCAGTTTTGGGGTGCGGGGGGCCGTAAAACTGCTGGAACTTTAATGTTAAACCCTGCGGGTCTAGCCTGTATTCAATATAACCTAACTTAGCCCTAAGAAAATGTGGGCTTCTGTGGTCGACTTGCACTTTTTGAAAGTGCCAATTTTTGAGTAGCTTCGAACTTACTTTGTATCATTTTTTCTTAATATTTATGTTTTTTTTTACAGGGGCCGGAGCAGTATTCTTTGATATCATAAATGCTTTGCAGGTAAACATATATTTATCATCCATTGTTCTATCCCTTAAGACGATATACAAACAAAGAAAATTGCAGCTGCTAAAAATTTTTAAATATAAAAGGACATAAAAACAAAGGTTGTTAAATAAATGGGCGAAGGAAGGTCTTAGTTATAGTCATACATTAATTACTAAACAGGGAACATGCTCAAAATTTTTACAGTCCTCTAGCTGTAATAGAAACTGAGATATTAGCGGTCCCCCGCCCCCGACCGACCGATTAATGTCTTATATTTTACCTTTTACATTATCAAAAGTATCCTATTATTAGAAATTTTTAATATTTTTCTTCAGGGTGTGTTTATATTTCTTGTCCTGGTGTGCAAGCCAAGAATGCAAACATTAATTAAGGTAGAGTATTTTTAGTAGCGTAGCTACTCTATTAAGTTTATGTGTCTGTATGTCTGATTACGAGGGCTTGCAGGGATGCCGTGAGTGTCCCCTTTTTTTCTCTTTTGTCTTTCTTTAATCTATTTATGCCCAGATTTTTAAATCAAAATTTCAGATTTGCTACTTTTGAATTTAATCATCTTTGTAGGTTCGCCCCTACCCTTGTTGACTTAAAAATACTTTTAGTTAGATATAAGGGTCACACTTCTCTTTGGGGAGTTGACCTCTCATCCCCTCTCCCCCCTCCTAAAAATATTTAAAACTCAGCAGGATTCAATGATGTGAATCAGTCAAACCGCACATAAAGAGATCTTTTAGTACAGACACAGACACACACACATACACACACACAAACAAAACAGACATCCTATCTCTTCTTTTATATATGTAGTTTAATTTCAGTCTATTAGATTTTTTGATAATTGCTTTTAAAAAAATGTATTGATATTCTATCCGTTAATATGTTATTTTGAGATATCAATCAATGTTGATCTAAGGTCAATGTATAAAGTCAAATTTTAAGGCGAATTACCTCAAATGCATATTGAGCACTGTATGTATGTAGCCTTGATTCTCTGAAGTTAGGATTCAGATGCACGAGGAGATTGGAGGTGAGAATCCTTTGACCAATCCTGGATTGGTAAGCTTCGCCGCAGCTGAGTGTATTCTATGTTACACTACAAGCTGACCCGCAATTCTCGTAGAAGCTACTCAATTATTACATCACCCTGGCCTAGAGTTTTGGCAGGTGTTCCATATTAAGCCACCCTAATTAATGGCACTCTCATATGAATGAGGAGCATGGACGAGGGATTAAAACGATTACAGTTGCTTGATAGGTAGGATCCTAACTTCCCTACAAATCTCCCTCCTTACAACCTAAGGGCATCACAGGGAAGGTTGCGTGATTATATTCTGACAAATTGTAACAGCATTTGTCATCCAAGTGCAATATCTATAAGGGGACTTGAACTCGGATTTTCCCAACCAAAGCGTAGTGCGCTAACCACTACTCTATGGGACACCCTATGAAACACTGAAACCCCCCCCCCCCCCCCCCCATCCTTATTAATGTGTTAGTTTATATTACTCACTAAATAGCTATGCTGAGTTAGGTAACCGCAGGGGTTTGCAAAGGCCCCCCCCCCCTCAACATATTTTTAATATTTTAGAGGGGGGGGGGGGTTGTGCTCTACAGGAAATATGTAAGAAAGCACCAATCTAACAAAGTGTACTAGCGTGCACTTTAACTACACTGACATGGAATCTCAAAATAAAGGAATATGTAGGCTAGGGGAGTAAAAGGTTAAACTTTGGCATACAGAACATTAGAAAAATACTAAGAGAAGCACTGGGTTAAAATATTATGATACTTTTTTTAAAAAGTCACAAAACAATGGAAAAATATGGAATTTTTAGAGTGTAGAATCATAAGTTGTTAAAACTAAGTTATATGGAAACAGCTTATACCAATAACAAAATTAATTCGAAAAAATAACGAAACCTATTCGCAGTATTCAGCTGTCGTTGGGGGGGGGGGGGGGGGGCAACATATAGTAAAATTGACGACCACTCCAGTTGCCCCCCAAATATTATTTAAGATTTATTTCACATTTTGGGAAGGATTTATCCGTTTTCAATTTTCTGCCCATTTCCTACTTGTTCCTTCGAACAGAGGTACCCTGATGCAAGGGGTGCAGCCACTTGTTTTAAAAGATAAGAAAATGACCTGCCCCATACTCATGTCATGCCCTTATAGGCTTAGGGCGAAGCTACATTTTAAGATTTTTTTCTCTGTTAATTTTCTTGTTTGATGTCAATGATATCATACTTTTTAGAAAATATAAACATTTATAAGGCGGGGCTTTTCTTAAATTTGGTACTTTAACCTTATATAGTAATTAACCCCCCCCCCCCCTAAAATTTTAGTTCTTGAAGTAAAAAAAACTTATTTCTAGTCCCTGCGGGAGTCTCCAACCCTTTTCATGTGGGGTTCTTATAACCTTTATTTAACCTAATGCATCCTAAGTTAATTATCAAAAATATTTTTATCTAAAAGTTGTTGGACTTGATAATATTAGGGAAACAAGACATTTAAAACTTTGAAGCTTTTTTAGTGCCTATAGAAATTTCATAATGGCCTACTATTGGTCAATTAAAATGCATACTTGCGTGTCATTGGCAATTTAGTTTGTGTATCGGCCTACAATTTGTATTTAATGGCGTCATTTTTTATAGGCACTATAAAGAGCTTCACATTAAACAGAGTCAGAAAAAATCTAGAAATTCTTTCAAAGCTCATTAACTTTCCTAAAATTATTTTTAAAATATTTCTAAAACTATGATTTTCAGAATGTTCTCAGCCTTGTTAATATTACTCATAAGAGTAAAGTTCATAGTATAGAAATCAATGTATTATATTTACAAATAAAAGTATAAGGAAGAAAAAAATTGTTTATCATATGTTTTTTTCCAAAATAACAATTGGCAATTGTGTTAAATTTAATGGGGGGAAAAAATTATATATAACTGTTTAAAACCCCAAAAAGCAAAATCAACAGAAAGAAAACTATTGATAACTTTTAAAACAAAAGAATGACAACATCTATAAAAGAGAAGGTTAACAAAATAAGAAAATAGCACAGCAGAACAATACAGCAAATGTGGAGTAATATAAAGGTCCTACGACAAACGCAGGTGTCCCAAACGTCGGAGTGGACAAACGCAGGAGTGGACACTTAACCAAACATAACCTATTTTAGGCCATCTTATAGGTTTTTAAAATGCCTAACCCCTGCGGGGGGCTTGTTTGTACATTCATATCTTAATCTAACCTAATCTGTACAGAAATACTTCATAAAATTAATGTTTTAACACTCCTGCGTTGTCCACTCCGACGTTTGGGACACCTACGTTTGTACTGGAACCGTAATAAAGCGTTTAATATTAAAAACAATTTCTTATTGTCTTAGAAATCACCATTTCATAAAAGGGTTCTAAACTTTAAAGATCATAACTTATTATTACAGGAAGTTCTGAACAGATTGGACGATTTTATCTATATTTTTAAAAGCGAAGCTTTTCTATAATTAGGATCGGTCCGTCCGTCCGTCCGTCCGTAACGGATAGCTTTTTTCATTAATTAAGGCATGTTAGAATTGTCCTATCGATTTCACATTTTGCATGGTGATTCCTTTAGTAGTTAGGTACGGTTTAGAAAGCGTAGCAACTCTATAATCATTACCAAAATGTCCGTACGTCCATTTTAAACATGTTGATTTTTTTTACTTTTTTAACATCAAATTTTTATGTGAACTAATCATCTGATTGATCTGATTTTTGGTATATTGATTCCTGTGACAACAAAGTATAATGTAATAAGCGAAGCAACTTTATAATTAAGTCCTAAAAATGTAAGTATGTCCATAAACATTATCCTGAATCAAGCAGTTTTTTAACAAATCTACTTACAATTTTGCTTTGACCCTTATGAATATATATTATGATTATTCAGTTCTGACACGATAATGTTAATGTCCGTTTGTCCTACCGTTTCAGTGCTTCGCTTTTATGGATGTTGTCATCCTTGTTTTTTCAGAGGCACATAGTTGAGGGACTAAACTGTTTCCAGAGAAGATCAGAAAAAAATGATTCTGTGGATGCCATTCACCTTGATAAGGTAATCACCTCATTTTGCTGTCATAATATCAACATAAAAATTTATTAGATTATTAGAATAATCATTTATGAAATATGCATATGTTAGGGTATCCTCCCCAAAAATAGTTAAAAACCTTCCCTGGATATATACTATAAATATATTAAGCTTTACTTTAAAGTAGAGTCGCATAAGTTAGGCGTCTGTCGTGATCTTTAATCCTTATAATAAAGTAAAAGACTGTTTGTCTGTTTGTTTGTACCGAAGGATGTCGCTAACCGCTGAACCGATCAGGCTCTCCTTAACAGGGTAGCTTCTCATAGGTTCCGGGAAGGTATATAACTATTTTGGGGGAGGGTACCACCACATTCCCAGGAGAAATCGTTCCTAGAAAAAATCACCCCCCCCCCATCAAAAAAAACAATTTAATATATCAGTCAAAATATAAACTGATAAACGGAGATATAAATTTGAAGCTAATTTGTTCTAGGAATCTTCGTAAGTATTTCAGACGTCTATCTTTATTAAAAGTTTAGAAAATATCTTTTCTTCTATATCATTTACATTACAATTAAAAGAAATTCTAAATCTACAAGAAATTGTTAACTGTAATTCGTGAATTTGGAAAACTATTTGAATCATGTAATATTTGCGTGAAATATTGTTTTTCTTTAGCTTTTTAACCAAACAACCTCTCTATGATCCTTGGGTAAAATCCTATACTTAAATTGTCTTCATAAATATTTCCTTCCTCCCATTCTCTAACTCTAAGCACGCGCCTCATCGTTGTTGAATTCTTATAATTCTTATTTTCTAATACAAGTGTTTGACAAATATCACGCAGCGTATAGCCAGTTTATGTCACGTTTGTCTGTTAAAATGTCTGTCCGTTTGTCAAACTGTTTGTCCACGTGACAAATGCATAATGAAAAAAGTTCCAAATGAAAATTGAAATATAACAGCTTTATGTTTTATTTATCGACAAGGATAACAAAGTCCCAAGACAGTAAGGAAGATTTATAATAAACTAGAAATTTTAAATCCTGTTTTAAAAATTGTTTTCTGCTACTGGGCTGTTTTAATATTCCCGTCACTATTGGTTGATTTTCAAAGACCCAATTGAGACTAAGCATAAGGTCCTTGAGATGGGGACATACAGTTATTTAACCCCTTCCCTTTCAAGTGTTTAACTCAAATCTCTTAGCCTCGGCCTAGCATATTTAGATTCCCTAGTTTTAAAAAGACTTCGCTTTTTGACTTTTTAAAAACTTAAACATAGACATCATAATGTCTATATCATATTTTTGAAAGTATGTTATCTACATTTTACAGGGCACTTTAATATTAAGCAATTTTTTTTAATTGAAAAGAATATCCAAACTTTTTTTTGATAACATAAGGAAATCCTAGGGACTGTGATTTTTTTTATCTCCATCTACTAACTAATAAAAAATGTAAGGCTCAGCAACTGCGCGTCAGCCACTACTAATCCTCAAATTAAAACTCGTTTGAATGCTTAAATTTTTTTTATAAGAGGCATTGCTATATTTGATCAGGTTTATACTTTTAGCTGATAATTACACTTTTAAACGGTTAATATATATATATTTTGTCAATATTTTAACAACAAAAAATAACTTTAACAGCACATTACAAAGGCACCTTTTTACTGGTTGCCAAATTTTTGCAATATAAACTCTTCAAATGCTTATAATCAAGAAATGAGTAATTCCGCAGCCTAAAATGTAACACAAAGCAGCTGCTGCCGTTTTTCCAACCTGCAGCTAACAGTATTTCAACAATCAGCATTCACAGCCGAGAAGCCTTTAAATTTAGCATTCTGCCTTAAGAATGGGTGAGATTATTTGCAAATTTAGGTTTTAAAATACTTAAGCTTTTTATGTTGGGGACCCAGTATCAAATATGAAAATTAAAATACAAAATATAATGATAATGTGTGTATAGACAAAGCATGGATACATTGACCCAGCTTTTTATTTAAGTTTATTGAATCCCTTTTTAAGTAGCGTAACTACTCTATAATTAGAGGTTATTAACATTCGACCGCCTTTCATTAATTACCTTTGCTAACTCACTCATACGCGTTCTTTTCTACTAAATTACAAATATACAAACATACCAACACCCACATAAATATATACATTCATTAAATATGCGCGACAGCATGGTTTTCAAAAAGAGGCAATGATTGACATAATGTCGAATTTTATTACTACATACTTAATGTATAAAAACTATTTAAAATTTTACATTTATTTAGCATTTATTGTTATCAACCTATTGAACACTAGCGGCTGGAGAAATTGATCACCCACTTGTAACAAGAACAGAAAAGTTTTTAAAAAATCTGAAACCTAAGAAACTGAAAAGAAAGAGCCATATCGGTTTAGAAGTTAGCGAGATCTTGCGCCACATTCGGAATCCTAAGGATAGCATATTCTTTGCTAGTCCAAAAACAAAGAATTATTGAATTTTTTTTATATGAAGACAGCCTATAGTGACACAAAAAAATGACGTCATACAATAGAATTGACCAATGAGAGGCCAGTATACACTGTAATTGACCAATGGTAAAACATATACTGGCCTCTTATTGGTCATTTTTATAGTATGAAGTTATTTTTTTGGAGGCACTCTACGCTGTCTCTTACATATGTTTTAATTGTTTTAGACTGTCCTATATTTTAATCAAGTTTATTATGCATTTATTATTTTTTACATCTAAGCTACTCTTTAAATGACTGTTTGTCTGTACGTCAGTTATTTCATGGCCATTATTAGAAGATTCTCTTGGCCAATGAGTATCTTCTTTGCAAGCCCGTTTGTCCGTTAGTTCGTTTTTAGTCCTGTAGAATGACAACATCTAACTTTTATGAGAAAATATATTTTTTTAAGAACAATTTTTGTATATTATTTCATAATATACATAATATACAAAATATAATAATATACTTTGGACAAAACTGTCCTTCACTTTTAAACAAATGACCCAATTGATTAGATTTTGCACTGCAAAATCATGAATACATTTCTCAACATTTTTAAAAGCGAAGCTTTTCTATAATTAGGGTCGGTCCGTCCGTACGTCCGTCCGAGATAGATAGCTTTTATTCGTTAATTTAGGCATGTTAGAATTGTCCTATCGATTTCAAACTTTGCATGATGATTCCTGTTGTAGTTAGGTACGATTTAGAAAGCGTAGCAACTCTATAATCATAACCAGAATGTCCGTATGTCCATTTTAAACATGTTGATTTTTCTACTTTTTTAACAACAAATTTTTATGTGATCTAATTATCCGTTTGATCTGATTTTTGGTATATTGATTCCTGGGACAACAAAGATCAATATTATAAGCGAAGCAACTCTATAATCAAGCCCTTAAAACGTAAGTATGTCCATAAACATTATCCTGTATCAAGCAGTTTTTCAACAAATTTACTTACAATTTTGCTTCGACTCTTATACTTTTATATTCTGATGATTCAGTTTAGACACTATACAAGTGTTAATGTCAGTTTGTCCTACCGTTCCAGTGCTTCGCTTTTATGGATGTTGCCATCATTGTTTTTATTTTTGTCTAGAAATTTTGTACAATATGATAGTAAATCACATGACATTTGAAAAATTAAGTTTAAAACAATTCAATGGCTGTTCTTACAAGGATATTTTACAAAAAATCAGCAAAATATGTCTAACAATAAGAGCTCACCAAAAAAATTCCCCATTGGGACAAACAGGCAGACAAAGTATAGTATAGAAAAGGTTTTTGTTTTTAGGAAATGCTGTTAGCAACGCATTACAAATAAATTTTAATGTAAGATTAGTTTTATTGTGATATCTTGCTTTTCAAATGCTTTTTAAAACATTACAGAGCCAGTAAAAGCCTTTTATTTTATGTGCTTCATGGTTATAGATAGCTTTATAAATAAGCTTTAGATTCCTTATATTTTGTTTTTATATTCATATCAAACAAGAACCTTTATCCTTTCCAATGCCTCTTAAAATCTTAGAATAAGTAAAATTGTGTTTGAAATCAGAGGTGGATTCTTAAAAAAAATTTGCCCCACTAATCGGTTAGTGGGGCAAAATTGTTTTCGAGAAAAATCCTCCAAAATCCGATTAGTGGGGCAAATTTTTTTAATGAATCCACCTCTGGTTACACCAATTAATTAGAAAAAAATCACAAAACCTATACGTAATTTTAGCTGTTGTTGAGGGTTAACACTTCGTAGAATTGACCTCTACATCTATCCCCCGCCCCCCCCCCCCCAATATTATTTTAGATTTATTTCCCTTATTGGTTATGCCTTATTCTTGGTTTAAAATTATAAAGTTAAGTATGAAAAATTGGTTTGAAATTGTTCTTTCACTTAACACTATATTTTGATTGGTTATGTTTTTATCAATTTATAAAAAATAACCAGAGCTGGGTCTTTAAATCATTTTAGTGGTGAGCCAGATCGGGGTGAGCCAACTTTCCACCAATGAGAGCACAGCACTTTATGAAATGCCGCGCTGTGATTGGCTGAAATTCGGCTCACCCCGATCTGGTTCACCACTAAAATGATTTAAAGATCCAGCTCAGGTAGTGTACAAATTAAGAGTAGGGATTCGCAACCCCCCCCCCCCACCCTTCTCCCCTCCCTGTATAAATCCTGTGCAAGCACCTGACCACACAAACTTCTAATGTTACTAATTGTTTAGGAGAAGCATATGACTCCCAAGACGTCAACAGTGTCTGTACTGAAAACAGAATCACCAAATTTGAATAACACTGGAGACAATAGCCTCACCCAAATATCTGTTATACAGTTGCAAAGGGTGAGTGTATTCAAATTTTTCATTCAGAGCTGGATCTTTAAATTATTTTAGTGGTGAGCCAGATCGGGGTGAGCCGAATTTCAGCCAATCACAGCGCGGCATTTCATAAAATGCTGTGCTCTCATTGGTGGAAAGTTGGCTCACCCCGATCTGGCTCACCACTAAAATGATTTAAAGATCCAGCTCAGCTTTCGCTTATTAATATTTTTCTAGATAGGCAAAAATCAATCTAATCTTAAAATCAATCTCAAATTCATAAAAAAATATGTTGCCAGCTAAAATAAATTTATTTTTATTTAGGGTTTGCATGTTAATATTTGAAGCTAAGAACCAGTTTTAATTGAAATTGATTTAGTTTTTTCTTTCAGAGCCCTTCAGAGGTACAAAGAGTTAGTGTGACTATAAAGACATCAATAGCAAGAAAAAACAGCGTTGTCTTTAAAGAGGTAAATTATATAGGAAAGCGACAAACTGATGGACATAGTGGGTTATGCAGTAGATGCGCGAAAATTATTTTGACGCTTTTCTTTCTAAAATTTACCACAGGACAAAGGAAGCTTTGTAGATTCTTCGCAAGAATTCAGTCATTCATATCTAATAGCAGCTGTGAAAATTAAATTTCAACCCTTAAAATAGAATATCCTTTGGGAATAGTCCATATCGTGGCAATGCTCCTTAAGGAGCGATTAGTCGTATTTTCAAAATGGCTTTTGATAGGTTATTTTAGGTTAGGTTAGGTGATTTCCCCGCAGGGTTAGGCAATTGGCCCCGCAAGGTTAGAGCCCCCCACAGGTGCTAGAAATAGGAGAAAAGCTAATGTGAAAATATGAAGAAACGCTCCTAAAGGGGTGTTGCCACGAAACGGACTATACCCAAATTCAGTCGTTCATAATTGATAGCAGAGCTGTGAAAATTAGATTTCAACCATGAAAATCAATTCACCTCCTTAGTGCTATGAACAAACGGACGAATGAAATAGGTTATTTGCTATATTTCCCATTTTTCAGTCAGCTATTATCAATGCAAGCGCCTATAAATGCATCCCCTTATTTTCGTATAGAAAGACGCACAGACAAATGGACAAAGCTAGTGAAAGAGTATCCTCCCTATTTGTGAAAATGCATAGTACATAAACTGTATGGAAAAGAGTAATCTATAGTTCATTATATTCTTGATCTTAAGTTAATCCATCATTAATTTGCTACAAAATGTTTTCTACAGAACTGCAAATCCCTCACTTTTTCCTATACAATGATTATCCGTAGCTGTGTTTAGTGCCCTAAAGAAAATGGTGATAGATGTCACAGCTTTTGGCCTACCTTTTCTATTTACTTCATAGTAGAGAGAACGAGAAATGAAATAAGGAAAGAAACCCCATAAAGAAAGAGATGGGATATAGGGTATTTCCTGACATTAATAGAATAGGAAGGCCAAACGCAGTGACATATATCCCCATTTTGCTAGGGCACTATAGACAGCTACTATTTATCCAGGTAAAGCCTAAAGAGGAGGAGAAAGAAGAGATGGTGGAGGTTATGCCAGAGGCTAGGACTGTCAGTCCAGAGGTACAGCCATACGTAGATAGATAGATACAATTATTTAAAGTAGGAAGGTTTTTTTTGTCTGAAGCTTAAGATTTCACTAACATCTAAACTGATTGAGAAGGGAAGCTTTACATGAATCCCGGAATGGTTTTAGCTCATTTTATTTATCCCTTCATAGATATGGGGCGCCTGATAGATAAATAGATAGAGAGTTAACAGATAGCCAATCAGACTGACATATAGATTTACAAGAAACACGTAATGAGGTCTCAATATTACAAATTATGAGGTACAAAAAGACAGACTTATATGAGTGATTGAAACATAGATTTGTAGAATACACTGACGTGTTAAAAACTATAGAACAAAGAAAATGAGATCATGTTGCGTAATACTGTAGGATCTTAAGGATAGGTCAATGGTATAATTATTTAATCTTCACCCATTTTTAAGATGATAATTCTTTATTTGTTTTTTTTAAAGAAAATTTTAAAGGAAAGGTCTATGATATATTCCTTCTTACCTTTCCAAGTATGCCTGCAATTTTTTTGTTCTTTGAAATTCTATTTTTGATGATTTTTGTTGCTATTTGCAATTTTGGTGTACTTTTATGTAAGAGTACTTATTAAACCAAATTATATTGGTAAATAAAGTCGTCGCGAAGTTTAGGCCGTTGTCTCTACGAGAGACTAATATAATGTGTTTTGATACATCTGCTTAAAAGTTTGGGGTGTTGATTATTAAAACTTTAATGTTGGCTAAACAACTTTGGGGATTGATTTTTGATTGGTTGGTTCATTCAGTTAAGTGTCCAAACGTTTCAACCACTAAATGTAATATTTAGAACGGATACTTTTGTGTATCATCATTGGGGATGTAAATCAATCTATCGACCATTGTCTTATACCTTTAGATCCTTGGCCAGATACCCCACTTTCCTTGTTTCTAACATAAAACCATGGATCTCAAGGGATCAGACAACAATAGACGATAAAATGATTTAACTCCCCAATGATAATAAATCAATTACCCCTTTTTGAAGATTGTTGATTGCAAATTTTAGAACACTGCTAGTTGAAACAAAAATCAACTTTTATTAAAAGTACCCATAGATTTAAATGTTTATAAAACTTTGGGTATTAGTATAATTTACAGTCCATTGTTCCTTTTCCTCCCTGCCGAAATCTGAATATTCGTCCCACCTAAAAATTTAAAATGATTAAATTTTAGATTCCCCATCTGGTTGACACAGAAACCAAAGCCAAAGATGAAAGCCCGGAGAATGTCAGAGACGGCGACGGAGACGGAGACAACACAAGAACAATTGAAAGAAGAGCTTCGCTCCGAAATTCTTTGAGAAGAAAGTCAAGTGGCATTATGTTTTGGAATAGGTTAGTTTTTAGTCGAGTAGCTTCTCTACTCTCTCTTGATGTCTGTTTGTCTATAACATTTTTAGGAGACGTATCTACTCTACAACCTTTTTTGTCCGTCTGTCTGCCCATAATGCTATGAAGATTATCTAATTTCGGTTGGGAATTTATCTTGACTGCTTTACTTTTGAAATTTTTATTATTATCGAACATCTACTTTTTAACTTACTATATGCCTGTTTGGCCTTTCTTGAAAATTGATCAACATTTTTGTTTTTATTTATTTGCTTTGTTACTTTTGGATTTTTTGGTTTCAATAAAACAACCGTAAAGCCTTTTTTTTACTTTTGTATCCAAAAAAGGGGACAACAGATCTAACCGACCAGTTTTTAAGAATTTGTAGGGTTGTGTCCGTTTTTTTTATGTCAAAGTTTAATAAGTGTTGTAGACAGGCAAAATGACAATTTAAAAATGTGGGTAAAGTAAATTGG